>NC_057713.1:64164631-64343127 GCF_004010195.1 Chiloscyllium plagiosum
GGCTGGTACAACTGCAGCATTTAAAAGGCATTTGGATGGGTATATGAATAGGAAGGGTTTGGAGGGATACGGGCCGGGTGCTGGCAGATGGGGACTAGATTGGTTTGGGATATCTGGTCAGCATGGACGAGTTGGACCGTAAGGTCTGTTTCCATGCTGTACATCTATTTGACTCTATGACTCTATTTGTATCTGTAGCATTAAGAGTATGGTACTGGAAAAGCACAGCAGGTCAGACAGCATCCGAGGAGCAACAGAATCAAGGCGTTGGGCATAAGCCCTTCATCATTCCTGATGAAATGTTGATTCGTTTGCTCCTTGGATGCTGCCTGACCTGCTGTGCTTTTCCAGCACCATACTCTCGAATCTGATCTCCAGCATCTGCAGTCCTCTCTTTCTCCTATCCATAGCAATACATTAGATTAGTAATTCATTGAGTCCTTGTAGGTGCTACCCTACAATGTGGTGACCAGAGTTGCATGCAGTCCTCCACTTTTGGCCTAATAATACAAAGTTGCATCATAACTTCATACTGTTGTATTACATGTCTTGATGAATATGGGCATTCCAAAGTAGTCGTCTTAACCATTTTATCCATCTGACCTATTACGTTTGGGGAATCTGTGGATATGCACACCAAGATCCCTCTGATCTTCAGTACTTTCCTGGGTCCTACTATTAATAATGCAATCTCCTGCCTTGTTAGCTCTCCTAAAGTGCTTTACTTCACACTTTCCAAGATGAATTCAATTTAACATAGCTCTGCCCATCTGACAGTCCATTGATATCCTCCTGAGCTTTATGCTGTCCTCCTCACTATTTACCATGAATAATAATTTTCATGCCATCTTGAACTTTTTGATCATATCTCCTATATTTAAATCCTAGTCAAGAATGTACACCACCACAAACATTCTTCTGTCGTGGATGATCCACTGAGCCTCAGGGATGCCCAGTTTTGAGTTGCTAGCCCAATTCAAAATCTATCTTGTTTTTCATGCCGGTAGTGTCACAGAAACAGCAGGAGAGTATCATCACTGTGAAGATAGGATATTATACTGTTAAAGCAAGATCAAACGGTGAGGATGAGACTAAGTAGACTTTTCCCTCTTGTTGGTTCCCTCCCTGCTACAACCCAGTCTTGTAGCTTTGTCCTTTGGAACACAGCCAGCTGTCAATAGTGCTATTTCTGAGCACTCTTAAAGAGACATATTGAAACCCCCACTCAGAGTGCATTCTGCACCTTTGCCACCTATTACGTTTGTGGTTCACTAGGACCATAAATAGAACACGAGTTAGATGGACGGTAAACTTGAACAGGGAATACTTTATCATGCGTTGTCTCAGCTCCATAGTTGGTCTTAGATTGCCTGTTCAGCATTTGCCTCCGAGTCACCTGATCCACTCTCTTAAAGAGGTAGCACTCCAAGCTACAAACATAATACCTTTACTTCCATACTCCCCTTATCAATATATCCAATAGTTACAACTATTACACAAGCATTTTAGCTAACATTCTTGCAACGTCAGGAATATTTACAAAAAAACACTTGGAAAAAGAAAATAATACTTTTCAACATTATCAGGTTTTCAGTCTTTCAGGGGGATGATGGTCCCTCAAAGACCATCTCCTTGTCTCAGGAACCTTTTCTAGTTCAGTCTCCAAGACTTCTGAAAACTCCTGTTGTTCTGTAGTACGTGTCTCTCTGATAGGCTGTCATTGCACTGTGATCCTGCTGTTATCGCCTACCTGGGTATGGCCATACCTAACTCAGAGACAAATAACTCTGTCCACATCACTGTTAGTAGCTTCAGTTGTATGGGTTTGTGTTGAAGGCCACTAGCCAAATAGTCCCACAAGGTATCTTGGAGGAACCATCTGAATTTGATTTACTGCTAATCTCTTCAAGGCAGTCACAAATTAGATAATGGACTGTGATTCATGATGTCCCTATTTATAAAAACAGGAACATTCCTCAATCATTTGTGGCCTTGAAGCAAAATAACTCCCCAACACTTCACATAGTTCTTGTTATGTCTTCTCCGTGGGTTTCTTTGGTTGCAACAGACTCCTTAGAATCGTGCAGGCCTTGATCCCAACTGTATTCAAGAAAATCGGTATCATTATGTCTTCAGCTACTTTATTCATGATTAAATATGCATCAAAATGTTTGGTGTACAGTTTCAAACATGCATTCCCTTCGTCAAATGCTCCCATCATTCCAAATCAGCCACATGTTGTTTTCCCAACACTCGAGTCGAGTAGCCATTCACATTCCAAGTCCCCTCAGTGAACACTGTCCACATCAGCTGATCTCTCACTGAGTGTGTTAGTGTATCACTCTGCTCTGGCATCGACAACAGCCCGAGTCCCTCGTGACTGGTCTCCGTGATGAATTTGTTAAGCTCCTGGCTAAGTACTCACTCTTCACAACACAGAATCATTGTAGCGAAAGAACTGCGGATGCTGTAAATCAGAAACAAAAACAGAAGTTCTGAGGAAGGGTCACCGGACACCGAAACATTAGCTTCGATTTCTCTTCACAGGTACTGCCAGACCTGCTGAGATTTTCCAGTAACTTCTGTTTTTGTTTGTGATAGAATCATTGAATCCCTACAGTGTGGAAGCAGGCCATTCAGCCATTCATTGAGTCCAACCCACCCAAGAGCATCCCAACCCTACCCACCCTATTCCCGTAACCCTGCATTTTCTATCACTAATTCATCTAACAAGTACATTGCTAGACACTTAAGCAATTTAGCCTGGCTAATCCACCTACCCTGCACACCTTTCGACTGTGAGAGGAAACCGGAGCACCTGGAAGAAACCCACGCAGACCCGGGGGAAAGAGCAAACTCCACATACTCAAACACCTGAGGGTGGAATCAAACCTGGGTCCCTGGAGCTATGAAGCAGCAGTGCTAATCACTGAGCCACCATGCCAACCAGTTTTAGTAAATTCTGGCTGCGCACTCGCTCTTCACAATGATTTCCGTAAATCCTGGGTGAATACTTCCCTCTTCACAATGACTTCCATAAATCCTGGCTGAGTACTCCCTTCTTCAGCAGGCAGCTGTGGCCTGAGTCCCCTCATCACTGCTTGCCTTGACATTACCTCCACAATCCCGCGCCATTTTCGTAGTCTAGGTGACATCCTTCCTTCGACAAACAAAAACGGCATTTGCACGCGGTTTGTGTCCTGATCCCATTCTTGTCACCAATTATTATGTTTATGGTTCACTAGAACCATGAATAGTACATGAATGACGAATGATGAAAAAAACAGTAAATTACTGTGAAAGGCTTTTCCACTGTCAACATGATCTGGTTAGATCAGGTTATTAGTTTTGAACAGTTTAAGAAGATGAGGAAAAAAGGAAGATTTAGCTTAAAGGGAGTCCAAAAGTCCTGAGCCAGCTCATCATCAATGACATCTGTACCACCCTCCCTCCTCCACCGCCTCGTCATCATCTACGCTGGACACAATCAATGTTCAAGTTGTCACTCTTTAGGTGTCATCTTTCATTGCTGGGCTGATTCTCCTCCACCACTGCCTCGCTGCTGCCTGCACTGATCCCACCATTATCAGAGTTGCATCTCTCCTCTCGGGCCCACTTTGGTGTAGATGTGATCCACTCCTGTCACTGCTTTGACACTCCCAGTATGGGACTCGACCAACAACAAAGTTGCTGATCCTCAAAAGCATTCTTTTGCCATTGGGCCTACCTCACAAATGTCACTTTTGCTCATGTAGCAGTTACCAATTCTGATGTCAGGTCGCATGTTAATCCCGGAAAAGGTAATAAGAGCTCATTGGAATGTGCTCGGAGCTCACTGATCACCACCAAATGGTTCGCACTGGGATCCCTCATCACCACCAATGCCTTCCAAGCTCAGGACAAGAGGTTTAAGTAAAGGAAAAGAGAAGGAAACAATAAGAGAGAAAAAAAGAAAAGAAAGAAAAGAAAAGCGGTGGGAGCCGATGAGCCCTGGCTCAGGAACCTCTACTCCACTGCCATCTTGATGAAGTAGGTGGAGGGTAAACTTAAATGGAGAATACTTTATTGCTCCTCCTTTCAGCTCCACAGTCGGTCTTAGACTTCCTCCCTTTGCTCCTGCCTCCAGGTCACCTGATCTGCTACCTTAAAAGGGAAACAAACACCCAACTACAGACATAACACCACCATCAGAGCTTCTTCCAATTGGTGTTTAACACAGAAGAGTACTGATTCATTAGCCGAGGTGGATGGTGGTAATTTCCCTGTCCATGTGTGACCTGATGCCATGACATTTAGTCAGGACTTAATGTTGAGGACTTCTAGGGCAACGCATTTCTAACTGTATAGTACTTTGCTGCTAATTCTTTGGATCTGTCCTGGTGGGACATTATATAGTGAACGGTGATGATGGTGATGTTTGGAGTATTGTCTGCAAGGTATATCTGTGTATATCACAATGATAGACTGTTGCTTCACTAGTTTGTAGGAAACAATAGACAATAGACAATAGGTGCAGGAATAGGCCATTCTGCCCTTCGAGCCTGCACCACCATTCAATATGATCATGGCTGATCATCCTTAATCAGTATCCTGTTCCTGCCTTATCTCCGTAACCCTTGATTCCACAATCCTTGAGAGCTCTATCCAACTCTTTCCTAAATGGATCCAGAGACTGGGCCTCCACTGCCCTCTGGGGCAGAGTATTCCACACAGCCACCACTCTCTGGGTGAAGAAGTTTCTCCTCATCTCTGTCCTAAATGGTCTACCCCATATTTTTAAGCTGTGTCCTCTGGTTCAGCACTCACCCATCAGCGGAAACATGTTTCCTGTCTCCAGAGTGTCCAATCTTCTAATAATCTTATATGTCGCAATCAGATCCCCTCTCAGTCTTCTAAACTCAAGGGTATACAAGCCCAGTTGCTCCAGTCTTTCAGTGTAAAGTAATCCCGCCATTCCAGGAATTGACCTCGTGCACTCCCTCAATAGCCAAAATAAAAGAGAAAAAAAGAAAAGAAAGAAAAGAAAAGCGGTGGGAGCTGATGAGCCCTGGCTTGTGAAAGCCTTGGGATATACCTTGGGAAAGCCTTCCCAATTTTGGCACAAGTCCCTTGATGAAATTCACAGAGCCAGAAGGGTTGAGTTCCTCACTGTAACTTTTTGTGCCCAGTTGGTGCCAAGTGATTTGTCCAGTTTTATTCCTTTACAACTTTGAAGCTTTTAGATATCGCTGAGCACATTGCTGGTTCATTTCAGAGGTCATTTATGAGTCAACCACATTACTTTGAGTCTGGTGTCATATATACATTAGATAGGCAAAAGTGAGGACTACAGATGCTGGAGATTAGAGTTGAGAGTGTGGTGCTTGAAAAGCACAGCAGGTCAGGCAGCATCCAAGGAGCAGAAACATTCCTGATGAAGGGCTTTCGCCCGAAAAGTCGATTTTCCTGCTCCTTGGACACTGTCTGACCTGCTGTGCTTTTCCAGCACCACACTCTCGACTCATATATAGATCACTCCAGGTAAGGTTGGCAGATCTCTTTCCTTGAAATATATCAGTGAAGCGGATGTGTTTTTCATGACAATTGAAAAAGGTTTCATGATGACCACTAGTTTTGAATTCCCAATTTACTTACTGAACTTAAAATCTGCCAGCTGTCAGAGTGGGATTTGAACTAATTTCTTCAGTGCTTCATTATGTCAAGAATGCAATACATCAGCTCAAATGTAAGCAAGGTTGTTCAAATGGATCAGAAATTATAGGATTAGACCATTCAATGTATTTCCTGTCATCACAACCTGAGATATAATCATGTCATCATATACTGCTAAGAATGAAGACGAAGAGTATTAAAGTTTGAAGTGTCACTTTGACTAGAGTCAGATCTTGGGATTGTGTGTGAAAATGAATTTGAAGTAAAGATCCCTACTGGGGAGGCTGGAAGAGCCATACAGTACACCTCCGCACCTACTCCTAACATCTGTAAATTTTTAAAACACTGAAAATGTTATTCTTTTCATCGAACACTGCCATTACTTTTAGCTTGAGGAAAGTCGCTGGTGCAGATACCAAGCACCCCCACCACTAGTCCTCTCCTGACCCACTACTGTCACCCATCACCTTTAGGCAGGCGCCACAAAACTAGTCTCAGCCTCAATGGACTCACTTTCAGGAAATGGGCATGAAAATCCCACTGTATTACATTTCTGGCAGCACAGTGGGAGTTAATGATAGACCAGGTTATTGTGATTATTAATGTTTATTTCATAATATTTTCAGCAAAATGTTAGTGGCTCAGGCCTCAAGTCATGCACTTTTATAAATCATCTATTTTCTTCATCATAGAGTAATACCAGTATTTTTATTTCAAACATGAACAGTCAAGATTTAAAAAGCATTACTTTACCTTGCAATTTGTCTCATTTTCTGGTTCCACAAACTTCGGGTCAGTCTTGCTCTCCTTTAAATGTTTCTGAGAATTTACATCCAAATCTTTTAGAATTCTTCTTTCTCATTTTCCCTGCATTAACAAATAACAAATTAATAATTCAGCAACACAATGGGACTGAATTTTGATTAGGCAGACATCACGGTCAATTGGATGGGTGGCAGGAAAGAGGCTGTGCAATCCAATTACTTTATTGGAGACAAACCAAAATATCATGGGATTCAGATTTTTCACTCTGCAGTGGGAACCAGGATGACAGGGCATATGTTTTTGTAGAATAGACAGACTCCAGATATTGTACATAAAACAACATGTAAGGCTTAATTTTCCCATTTTTGATACAGTGTGAGATTTATGACGGCTGATCCACCATGGTGCAACAGTGACTTTTCCCACTGTTGCTCTTCATTGCATTAATTATGCAAATAACATATCTGCACCCATCTCACAGCATCATGAGAAAGAAGAGCCAGATGTACTCGCCACAGCTCGGACTTGTGACATTCACACCACTGGTGCCATCCTTAAACCCCAGTTGCAGACCACTTCAGAGGCTGCAAGCAGTACCTGTCTTTCACTCCTATGGTCCTGCATCACAGATAGAAAACTTAACAATGCACGCCATATAGGTTAGCAGCCTCTGAGTAAGTGAAAAGTGAGTGAACAACAAGTAATAAAACTAAGAGCCATAAAATGCTCTCTCATGCATCCCATGTGGATGTATGAGATCATGCATGGTCCTGCACACAGAATGATCTGACAGAAGCATGCATGTCATAAAGTGAAGACCTGAAGGGTTGAAGTGAGGTATGCATTGGTCCAAGAATCAGAATGAAGCTTTCCAACTTGCTTAGATGAGTGTAGTGGCTGGAGAGCATGTCAAGGCATTACAATGAACATGGAGTTGAATAAAGGCCCAGAGAAGCAAGTAGCAAGCTGCTGTCTCAAGGTAACTGCTCTGACTTCCATCTGGGAAGTGATGCCAGCTAGTTTCTCAATTAAAGAGAGGAACATTGAAAGTAGCTTAGAATTGGCAATACTATAACAAAACAAAGAATTGCAGGTACTGGAATGTCAAACAAATAAAAATAGAAATTGCTGCAGAAACTCAGACTTGTTGGGCCGAAGGGCCTGTTTCCACACTGTAATGTAATCTAAAATCTAATCATAACAAAACAAAGAATTGCAGGTACTGGAATGTCAAACAAATAAAAATAGAAATTGCTGCAGAAACTCAGCAGGTCTGGCAGTATCTATTGGGAGAAAACAGGGTTGATATTTTGAATCCAGTGACCCTTCTTCAGAACCTTTAGAGTCATTGGACTCAAATGTTAACTCTGTTTTCTCTCCACAGATGATGCCAGACATGTCGGGTTTGTCCGGCAATTTCTGATTTAGAAACAGTACAAGTTGGGCTAATAATGAAATAAAATGCATAGAAATAAGGTATTCCCTGCTTGATGGGAATTCTGAATTTGCTGTTTCAAACTTAAGTGGAAAAGAGGAAATCTTTTCTTTCAACATGAAGATTCTTGTCATTCATATTATGCCAATCAATGAAGCAGAAAACTCCACCATAAGAACTAGAAAGGCTACCATTCTATGAAAGTGGAGTTGGTATACAACCAGACAATAGCCATGATTCTTTAATTCTGAGGCAGTCTGTCCTCCATGGAGAACTAGAGACCACTCCTTGAATTCATGTCTCATCATTCTCCTCCATCACTGAAATACGCATGGAAGACATGAGTTATGGGCTCAACCGAAACAGTGTGTAACAAAAATCATCCACAAATATACTTTCACACAATACAGATTTAGCTATGCAAACAGAAATGAACTATTCCCATTTCTATTAATCCCCGTCTTACGGGTACCTCAGCATAGCTTAGTGCTCTTACACAGTGCTACCCTCCCTTGGTATAGCACAGCTGTTGTGAGGATTGTTGTGGATTTTCGCTTCAGCTGGATGGGAGACCAGTGAAGGGAGAAATGTTTCAATCGTATAGTTGCAGAATGCAAGTACTTTTCATTTGTAATCATATCATAGTAAATATGAAATGCACACAGCGCACAAATATTTAGGGTTCATATGCTGGTCAACAACAATATCTACCTTGTCATCGGTCCTTGAAGAGTGCTCAGAGACAACTTAGAGAAGTAGATGGTATCACCTTGTAAAGTGGTGGTTCTATCCACAATTAACATAGTTCATGTGTCATTTCTCAGGGTATGGGACACAGAGCCTATTCCCTCTGCAACTGCACTGTGAAAATTATGAAATACACTAGTGAATAGGCAAGTTATGCTGCAGCTTTATAGAACTTCAGTTAAGCCGCACTTAGAATATTGTACACAGTTCTGGTCACCACACTCCAGAGGATGTGAATGCTTTGAAGAGGGTGCAGAAAGGGTTTACTAGGATGTTGCGTGGTATTGGAGATTTTAGCTATGAAGAAAGATTGGATTAACTGGGTTTATTTTCTACTGGAATGCAGGAGGTTGAGAAGCAACCTGATAGAAGATTGTGAATGGCATGGATAGATTGGAAATTAGGAGGCTTTTTCCTAGGGTGGAGGATTGAATTACTAAGAGACATAGGTTCAAGGTGTGTGTGTGTGTGTGTGTGGGGGGGGGGGGGAGGTGAGGTGATTAAACAGATGTGGGAAGCAGGTTTTTCACACAAAGGGTGGTGAGTGCCTGGAACATATTGGTAGAGAGGTGGTGAAAGCAGCATTCAAGGAGCACGTGGATGAATACATGAATAGGAAGTGAATAGAGAGATACGGATCCTGTAAGTGAAGACTGTTTTAGTATGGAAGAGCAAAATGTGTTGGTGCAGGCGTGGAGGGCTGAAGGGCCTGCATTATTCTTTATGCTTTTTTGTTCTTGGATGCAAAATAACTTTGTTAATGTCGGGCAGGGATTAGAAAAGTTCAACGTGCACGATGTAATTTCAATGTATTACTCTGTGTTGGTCACTCAGCAGGGGCAGCACTTCTAAGTAGGCAGCTTGACATTTATCTTGGTTAATGATAAGTATGTAAGTTAGCTCACTGAGCTGGAAGGTTATTTTCAGACCATGTTATGGTAACATCATCAGTGAGACTGTCCGGTGAAGCACTGGTGGTAAGTCGCGCCCCTCTATTTATAGGTCTTGGTTTCTTAAGGTGGGTGATATCATTTCTGGTTTTCTTTTCAAGGTATGGTAGATAGGATCTAAGTTGATGTCTTTATTGATGGAGTTCTGGTTAGAATGCCATGCCTCTAAGAATTCTCGTGCATGTCTTTGTTTCACCTGTATGTGTGTTGTCCCAGTCAAAGTGATGTCCTTCTTTGTCTGTATGTATGGAAACCAGTGATAGCGGGTCATGTCTTTTGGTGGCTAGTTGGTGTTAATGTATCCTGGTGGCAAGTTTCCTGTTTGTTTGTCCATTTAGTGTTTTTTACACTTCTTGCATGGTATTTTGTAAATGACAGTTTTGCTGGTAGTATCTAATGGATCTTTTAGGTTCGTTAGTCACTGTTTAAGTATGTTGGTAAGTTTGTGGGCTATCATGATGATGTTACCTAGTCATGGTGAAGACACGGCTTAAAACAAACCTTCCAGCTCAGCGAGCTAACTTCCATAAATTATCTTGGTGTGTAATGACATTTTAAAGATGCCATGCTTATCAGGGATGCTAGTCTTTCCTGGGATATGCAGTCAGTGATAAGTTATTCCAGCTACGACTAGTGGTAGAATCAGGCTAGAATTGTATAGAAAGCCTTAGGGTTTTCCCTAATCCTACCAACTAAGGACCTTTCATGTCCCCTCCTTGCTGCTCTTAGCAGTCAGTGATAAGTTATTCCAGCTACGACTAGTGGTAGAATCAGGCTAGAATTGGACCTGAGAGTGAGATAGATAGTTAGTGAAGTATCGTGGGATGACATGATGAGAAATCTTGCTAGTCTTCATGGAAACATGACAGAAAAAAATAATATCAGCTTAGGCTCATCTCAGGCCCAAATCACACAAAGACTTACAATGATTATGATTCCCGATATTAGTTGACCATTGTGAACCTGTTCTCTTTGGCCATATTGTCATGATTTAATTGCACTTTGAATTGATCATTTCTGTACTATGAGTTTATTAAACTTTTCCCACATCTTGTCCAGATCCAGAATTTTATTTTTGTTGTCTTCCCTCGGGTTAAAATGTCTCAACTTTTCCCATGTAAGTATGCTATTCTTGTAGTATGCAAGGTTAGCTGAGGTATAAATCACTTTATACAGCTATCCATGTCTTTATTGATAAAAGTAACTTCTTACTGTGTATTTCCAACAGACGGCTGTAGCCATTGGTTGAACATTCAAGAAACTTAGTAAGAATCATTAAACCATAAAATTTGTGCCAATACTAAATGTATAAAGTGTATGCTGCAATGTCCTACCATTTGACAAAAAACTAAAGCAGTGAAAGACAAATCATACATGGAAACATGAGTGAGGAGTAGGAGTAGGCCATTTGGTCCATTGAGTCTGCCCCAACAATTAATACAGAGCTGAAAATGTGTTGCTGGAAAGAAGGGCTCATGCCCGAAACGTCGATTCTCATGCTCCTTGGATGCTGCCTGACCTGCTGCGCTTTTCCAGCAACACATTTTCAGCTCTGATCTCCAGCATCGGCAGTCCTCACTTTCTCCAACAATTAATACATTCAGGCAGATGTGACTGTGCCCTCAAATACACATCCCTACCTAACCATGGTAAAATTTGAATCTATCTAAAAATAGTCAATGATTTCACCTTCAATGCTCTCTAGGAAAGTGAGTTCTGCAAACTCCCAAACCTCTGAAAGTAAAAAGTTTGTTCTCAATTCCACCTTTAATAGGTGACCCTTTATTTATAATCTATGTCCCCAAGTTCGAGTTTCTCCTATCAGAGGGAGTAACCTTCAGCATTTACCCTAGTAAATGCCCCTCAGGATCCTACTCTTCCAAAGATCTCTGGCATAATTAATGACAATTTGATTCACTCCAAGTGATATCAAGAAACAGCTGTTACTGTATAATCTAATGGCTATGAGTCCTTACAACAATAACACTGATGAGTCATGCTCCAGAACGTGCCATACTCCTAGCTAAGTTGTTCCAGTATAGCTACAATACGGGCACCTATCAGTATGGAAAGTTGCATAAGTATGTCCTTAATACCAAAGAATGGCAAATCAAAACTAGCCAATTACTGGTCAACACTTGACATCAATAAAGTGATGGAAGAGATCATTAATAGTATTATCAGGCAGTATGTGCTTAGCAATAACCTGCTCACTGATGCTTAGTTTGGTTCTGCCAGGGCCACTCAGCTCCTGATTTCATTACATCCTCAGCTCAAACATGGAAAAAAAAGAGTTAAATTCCAGTTAAAGTAGCGTCTTATACCCAAGCATCTTCAGCTCTTTCATTAATGATATTCCCCATAGTAAGGTTAGAAGTTGGGGATATTTACTCATTGCACAATGTTCACAATCATTCACAACTCCTCAGATAGTGAATTGGTCCCTGCCCAAATGCTGATAAGTTGCAATTAGCATTTGTGTCACAAGTCACAGGCAATGGCCATCTTTCATAAGAGAAAATGCAATGTTGTTTTTCACTTCAGCACTTTCAGAATTCAACACTGAGTTCAAAAGCTTTAAAACATGAACACGGTTCTCTATTTTGATTATATCATCCCTCCCCGCCCCATGACTTGTTGGATTTGCTCTCAGGAAAGCTGACCAATTTTCTCCTATTCAAGCCTATCATTAACACTTATTTTATATTGCAACCTTTAATTTACCAGCACGAGCACCTCCTTTGGCATCCTCACTAGCTGTTCCATTCGCTGGTCCTTCTCCTTTGTCAGCAGCATAAAAGGTGTCATTCAGTTCCAAAGAATAGTGACTAGACTCAAAATGTTAACTTTGTTTCTATCTCCACAGTTGTAGTGAGATATCTATCTCTAGCATTGAGCATTATCTGCTTTTATTTCTGATCTGCAGTCAAGTAACACACCTCCTAATTCTCTAAAACCTGTTCATCATCTACCTGACACAAGCCTGAAATGTGATTGTATACTCCCACATGTCTGAGTATAGCTTGAATAATAATCAAGAAGCTTGACTCCATCCAGAGCAAAGCAACCGGCTTGATTAGCACGACACCCTTAAGCATCCACTGTCTCCACAACTGATGCTAAGTAGCAGCAGGATGCCATTTGTAAGATGCACTGCAGAAACTCATCAAAGACCTTCCAAATCCACTACCACTTCCACCTCAAGGATAAGGGCAGGTGAAAACCACTGCTAGCGAGTTTTGAGAAGATTTGTAGCTCAGGTTGAGGTTCTGGATATGGGTTTGCTCACTGAGCTGGAAGGTTCGTTTTCAAACATTTTCATCACCACACTAAGTAACAACATAAGTGAGGCTTCAGATGAAGCACTGGTTGCATGGCCCGCTTTCTATGTATGTGTTTAAGTTTCCTTGGTTGGATGATGTCATTTTCTGTGGTGGTGTCATTTCCTGTTCTTTTTGTCAGTGGTGGTAAATGGCATCCAAGTCAATGTGTTTATTGATGGAGTTCCAGTTGGAATGCCATGCTTCTAGGAATTCTCTAGCATGGTGACAAAATGTCTGAAAACAAACGTTCCAGCTCAGTGAGCAAACCTACATCCAAAACCACTACTACCTGCAAATTCCCTTTCAAGCCACTCACCACCCAGACCAGGAAATATATTACCATTCCTTCAGTATCATTGGGTCAAATCTTTGAATTCCCTCCTTAACAGCATTGTGGGTCATGTGGTTCAAGAAAGCAGCATCCTAAATTAGGTTCAGGTTATTATTGTTGAAGCCTACATCTCCTGAATAAATTAAAAGATTATTCTGATAAATCCAATGGATACAGGCTCAGCCAATCTAACCTTATCTCATAAAATGACCCCCTCTCCAATCCCACATATGAGTTGAATTTTATGTCCATAGGCCAACAGTTCTGTGAGGAAAGCCTGTGGAATGGTACTTTAAGCAGAGCTCCGAAAGCATCAGAGGCTGAGAGGTAACCTTGCAGAAGTTTATAAAATCACGAAGAGCATCAATAAGATGAATAGTCTCGGTCTTTTCCCAGGATAGGGTAGTTCAAAACTAGAGGGTACAGGCTAAAGGTGAGACGGGAAACATTTAAAAGGGACCTAATGAGACAACTTTTTCACACTGAGAGTGGTGTACGTATGGAATGAGCTGCCAGTGGAAATGGTGGAAGCTGGTACAATTATATTTAAAAGGCATCAGGGATGGGTACATGAATAGGAAAGGTTTAGAGGGATATGAGCGAAATGCTTGCAAATGGGTCTAGATTTACTTAGGATAGCTGATCGGCATTGACGAGTTGGACTGGAAGGTCTGTTTCCATGCTGTACAGCTTTATGACTCTATGACTCTATAACAACTAACGTCAATTCACCATTCTGGGGTTTCACATTATTTGATCGTCCTGCAATTAGCTTAGTTTCTAATGTCTTGAAAAACTGCTTCTAGTATTCCTCATCTGTTCACCCATTTAAAATTCTAAACAATCCTTTATTTCAGTAAGTCAGCAATTCTTTATCATCAAGAGTTTTCATTCTACTGATAGTCTGTCCAACTACAGTGGGAATGAAAACAAACAACTGCAAATGCTGAAGATTTGAACTAAAAACAGAAATTGCTGGGCGAAACTCAGCAAGTCTGGCAGCATCTATGGAGAGAAAGCAGGGTCAACGTTTTGAGCCCATGTCCACGGATGCTGCTGAGCCTAAGTTTCTCCAGACATTTCTGTCACAGCAGATGTATTTGTTCCAGTCAGTTCCTTGGAAGATGAATAATCTGGCCGCTCCGATTTTCAAACGGTCTGGATGGCAGTTTAATATTGATCACAGTGTTGTCAACCAAAACGGAAACATAAAAGTGTATTCACTTACATTCTCGAGAGTATATCCAACTTTTAAAGTCACCAGAGTTGTTGTCCATCTGTTACTTTGAGACACAAGTTGTTTACATCACGCCCTCCAGTGGCTGCGGAGGTGAGAAAGCGCTTCTACCTGGTCTCAGTATGATTTCGGAAAAAAAAAGAGGGAACGGTTCTTACGTTAATATAATGTTTACACAGCTTCCCGACCTGCCTGCCTAAAGTCGAGAGCAGCCAGATCTTCCCTCAGTCCAGTTCTGAACAAGTTGAGCGCGGTTGTGACGGGAACAATGTTTTATACACAAGAGAGAAATAGAACCGAAACAACAGCCCACCTGATGAATACAACCCTCAGTCTATCAGAAGAAAAATGAAAAAAGAACTTTGAAACTTTGCTGCTTCCAAACTTTTACAATAAACAATAAAAATGATGAGCGTTGAGGGTCACTGGCCGAAACAATAATTCTCATTTCTCTCCACAGATGCTGCCAGACCTGCTGAGCTTTTCCAGCAATTTCTGTTTTTGTTTGTAATAAAAATACAGAAGTGTGTACACACAAGAATTGTTTTAGAAAATCTAATTCATTAATCCATGTGGTTGGTGCAAAAATAAAATGACCATTTAAAAACAATAGTTTTGTTTTAAAAAATCAAAATCCTATTACTTTTCTTTAAGATCGAAAGGTGTCAGACAATTCGGCTCAAGGTTAAACTGCGATTTATAGCTTTCAAACAGAAAGGTAGTCTATTTCCTTCTCGGTCAAATCTGAACGAATCACCCAGCAAAAGGCTTTCGGGGGCCTGTGCAATTGCAAATTGGAGGGATGTCAGCCTTGGAGAGCTGGCAGCGTATATGTATCCAGTTCAGGGTCAGAGCATCACTTTCCACACCGTAAGACTCGGAATCTGTTCTCACTCCTCCGGGTGTTTGTCGAGTCACAGTCGGTCGGGCATCTCTCAGAACTCTCAAACTTCATGTTCCTCTGTCTGATTCGCGGTCCCTACTTTTATTATCTCAATCTGCCTAACCTTATCGATCCCCTTCGATTCTCCTCTTCAAATTCCCTCTCAGTAGTTGCATTGGGGTAGTCCTTGTCTGCTCCTGATTCTGGTGGTCTCTGCACCTTTTAATTTGCATCTTAATGCCGTTCCCTTCCAGGTTCCCCCTGCTTGCTTTTTTTTAGAATTTCTGTCTCCGAATGCCAGACTTTCTACCCATCGCTCCTTGGGTTTACTGCTGCCCAAGTACCTGCTTTTTTTTTTCGGGGCTAAGACATCGCACCTATTATTAATCTTTTTTGCACCTTTTAATTTGCATCTTAATGCCTTTCCCTTCCAGGTTCCCCCTGCTTGCTTTTTTTTAGAATATCTGTCTCCGAATGCCAGACTTTCGACCCATCGCTCCTTGGGTTTACTGCTGCCCAAGTACCTGCTTTTTTTTCGGGGCTAAGACATCGCACCTATTATTAATCTTTTTATATTTGTGTCGGATCCTTTTCATCTCCTGCCAATCTGGTTCGATTTTCCACGTTTCCCATCACCAATGCTCTCCGGTACAACCGTTTATGTTTATCCCGTCCTTGTCTGATGTGGAGTGTGGCACTGTCCCTATTATACCCTTTGATTCTCCGCGTTTCCTCAGTTTCTGCTTCTGTCTGCATTAAGCCTTGCGTCTCAATTTCTGTCTGGGTCTCTGACCAGTCCTCCCGCGCTCTGTCTCTCAGTTCTACTCTCTGCACTCTGTTCCATCCAGAGCAAACCAAATTCGCAAATTGATCCTGATGTTTAACTAAAGTGCAAAAGATGCTTTACATTGATTTCTTTTAAAAAAAACAAACTTACTGTGTGCATGCAGAAGTAGTTCTGGGTGTGGTTTAGCGGAAGAAGTTACAGAGTTTGTTCTGTTAAACTTTTTTTTGTTGAGTGACTTCAGGCAAAACTTCACAACAAACTTTGTGCACCATGTGACTAAACTCAGTTGTCTGTAAACTCAGCACCAACGACTTTCTTTTCATTCTGACTTTTTTTTGTCAAACAGGTTTACTTTGAATTCACTCATCCCATCCCAGACAAGTGCAATAGATTGATGTTTTTGTTGGGTTTTTTTTAGAAAACTTTTACAATTTCAATTCCGGGTTCCTGCAGGAAACCACATAAAAGTTTACCATAAACATTTGTTTTTCAGCTGGACCGGTTCAGTGTGCATTCACACACACTTCTCTTAGGAGTTACTTCTAGGTCCAGGGAAGAAGTCAGAATGAATCAAGGTGAAAATTTATGACAACTGCCACTCCCAAACAAAACAAGTACCTTATTAAAAAAACCGGAAGAACTGCGGATGCTATAAATCAGAACAAAAACTCAGCAGGTCTGGCAGCATTTGTGGAGAAGGGTCACCGTCTCCGAAACGTTAACTTTGATTTTTCCTCACAGATGCTGCCAGACCAGCTGAGCTTTACCCCAACTTCTGTTTTTGTTTAAAACGAGTATCTTTACCGTGCTAACGTTAAATCCAACATTTAACTCCAAAGAAAATCCCATATGTTGGACAGAGTCGTTGATCGTTGTAAAATGTTTTCTATCGTTTTCTTCTTAGGCAATGGAAGTTCTGTGTTGTTTAGGCTGAAATATTCAAAACAATGAAAACCGCAGCAGAGTGAGAACGTCAGGCTTTCATGTTCGAATACAAACGCTGACATTTTCTGCTCATTTGCAATTGTCAACTGAAGGAAACTTGTCAACATGAAAAGTCAAATCAGAATTGAAGTGGAATCCGTGATCATATTTGCATTGCACTATTTGCATAATACCAAGGTTGTTTCTATGGTTTGTTTCTAGCTTTAACTTGGCAATTTAATAATAATAATGGGTTAAATTTGATAATAGGATCAAATACAGAGTGTTGTTGGTGGGACCACTGCCTTCTCAGAAGGATATAAAATACTAATGTTGCAAGGTTCAAATGACAGGGTACTACATTATTGTTTGAGCACATACAATTCGTAACCAATTCACGACAAATAAGTTAAAAAAAAGGAACATGGCTACTTGGTTACAGACAGTAGTGCAGACAGAAACTACTGCTTCTTTTGAGAGACACTGTACAGTTTAAATACTTCAAGCAGAGAAGGTTGTGAGAGAGAGTTGGATGTTGGGTAACACTCCAACAATGGGCCAAATGGCACCCTGGTTGCAAAGCTGCATGGTTATACCATAAGAACCAATACATGAAATAAACATACATAATGAATTACAACCACTTAAAGAAGCACTACAACAAAAATCAAATTCTCAAAAAAACTTGCAAAATTTACCTTAAGATTTAGCAGAAAAATGATGTTCTTGAGCACCCCTGTGGTAACCATCAATTGTGGAAGCCCTCAAGCAGTATCAGGGGCCATTGCATGCTTCTTCTCCAGGTCCATCAAGGTGTGGACATATCCACAGAGATGCAGCAGGCAGTTGAATGAAGTCGTCCCACTCTACTGACTTGACATGTTTAAGGCTTCCTTGAACAGGCCTAGGAACAGATCCAAAAGGAGGTCCTCCTGATTCACCTCCCACCTCAGGAGTCAGTTAGCTCAGTTGGCAATGTAGAGTGATGCCAACAACACATGTTCAATCTTGTACTGGCTGAGGTAACTATGAATTGTCCTGCCTTCTCAACATTGAACAAAATGCCACAATCTTGCAATTTGTCAGCAAGAGTTTCTTACACCAAGACTGGAAGCTTCTGTATCCTACAGAAATGGGTCTGAGGGTAGAATGAAGTAGTTTTACACAGAAATTACACAGGTCAGCAAGCTAATGTTTTCCTGCCTCAGAACTATCATCTGGGAGACAGTCCATCTCCTGCAGAGGCTGCTTGCCTAGTAATCGGGGATTTGGTGATGGGAGAATGGATAACCAATCCGTAGAATTATCTACCCACTTTTGGTATGATTAGGACTCAGCAGGGACCCCACTGAGCAAGAGTTTTCCCCCACTGAGGTGAAGTCCAGCGGTGACAGTAACCTGGCAACTAGCCTGTCGGCTCACAAGGTCATTGTTTAATCCTCAGCCTAGATCCACAGCTGCCAACACTGGTGGAGCTTTCTGTCTATAGTGGTGGTCTGGAGCTGCCTCTACTTATTTAACTAAATCAAAATAAAAGCAGCTTCACTGTCTCTGTTTGATAGTGGCTGTGCTTGTGGGGCTGCCTTCTGATGAGTCTGTAATCTCAGACACTCACTCATCATCCTTAAGTATCTCTTAAGTGACCGCTTCTGGGATGATCTCCCAGGCAGCTATAGGAATGGGACCAAGGAATGGTGCCTACCTTCCATTATTTCTCAAAGCAAATAATATTCTGTGCCCAGATCAGACATGCATGCCTGCATAATTTCTGATAGTTGTGGGTAGGGCATGATAGTATGTGGAAAAATCACCGACATGTGGTCTCAGTGGGAGGCTGATGCTGAAGAAGCACTGCAGGTCAGGCAGCATCCAAAGAGCGGGAAAATCAACGTTTCAGGCAAAAGCCCTTGCTTTTCCAGCACCACACTCTCCACTGTAATCTCCAACATCTACAGTACTCACTTTCACTCAGTGGGAGGCTGCTCATTCGAATAAAAAACTGGAAAATTACCAGTTATCATCAAATCTAAATTAGGTTCCATCATGTTGCCATCCTCGCATCACTGCCACTGGGAAAATTGTTCATGGGCCCAGCTGTCAAACTTTAAAAGGATTCAATAACTGTTGTACTTGGCCCCTTTAAGAATGAATTTGGAGGGAGAGGTCATACCTGCTAGTCAACTCAGGGACCTACCTGAGCCAGACAGTGGAGATTTGCCCAGCAGTTGATTGGGGAGTTAAGCATGTAAGAATAACATAATTTGTTCTGTAATTAAGTATTATTGATTGTACTAAACCATTGTGTTCTATAAATTAATAACAGTCAAGCTTTGAAGTTATTTCATTGGCAAGGTTATAAAGAACAGCTGGTCAAATTGCAAAAAATAAAAGTCAGAAAAGTCCAGAAGAGAACATTCAAATACCTCTTTTTGGAAAATTAGAGCCATTCAATCTGGCGACCGAAGATTTGGCCTAATATAATAACAAAAGATAATAGCTCAGTTGTCTGGATAGCTGGTTTGCAGTGCAGAATGACGCTAGCAGTTTGGGTTCAATTCTCACATTGGCTGAGGTTATCATGAAGGACTCTACTTTGCAATCTCTTCCCTCACCCTTAGGTTAAACGGTGACCCTTAGGTTAAACCACCACCAGTCATCATTCTTTAATGAGAAGAGTAGGGCTATGGACAAAGTGAAATGAGAAGAGTAGGGCTATGGACAATGTGAAGAATGCTTAAAACCCTTCTTCTGTGTGAATGAGATAGAGGGGGAAGAGAAACATGGAGTGATTTTCTTAATTGCATGTGAGGCACAGACGTATTCTGATTCAAAGCTTATTGTCTCCAGATGCTCCAATTTCAAACCATTCACAGGGTTGGAGTCAGAGTTACTCAAAGGGTACTACCACCCCAATCCCCTAGTAATATCACAGCACTAAAAGGTTAATTCAATGAGGACAGCCCCACAGAAGACCATTGCATCTTTCAGGAAAGGCTCACAGAGATTCCAGAGCATTGCACTTTTGGGTCTGCAGAGTAATAGATTTTAAAAGGTAATTGGAAATTGCATCAGCCATGGACATCACTGAGAAGGGAACCCAGGACCTGCAAGATGCTCCAAGCAGTGCAGTCCATGAATTAGGAAGGGAAAATATTAGCAGTAGCAGCACCCAGTATGAATGCACTGGTCCAAGCAAGGAAATCAATATGGAAATTGGAAGCTCCAGAAATTACACGAGACTAAACTAACAGCCTTGCATAGATTCTGAATGTGCAGAGTATATAGATGTAGTTGAAGCCACCATCCTCCTTCCCAAGACCTGTATAGAATTAGGGAAACTAAATGCTTCAGATGACAAAAGGGAGATTTGAGGCGTAAGTGTAATTGAACAATACAGCATCAGTGTATCAAATGGAATTTAGACGTGAGGCAGGCTGGACAGTTATGCCTCCACAATTCCCTTATGTGGTCCACACCGCCCCCACACTGACCCACCCTCTATTCCCAGCACCTCTCTTACCGCCGCAAGAAGTATAAGACCTGTGCTCACACCTCTCCCATCACTTCCATCCAAGGCCCCAAAGGATCTTTTCACATCCGACAGAGATTTTCTTGCACATCAAAACACCTATCTACTGTGTCCGTTCCTCTCAATGTAGTCTCCTCTACACTGGGGAGACAGGGCATCAACTAGTGAAACATTTCAAGTAATGTCTCTGGGACACACGCATCAAACAGCCCTGCCGCCCTGTGGATGACCACTTCAACACCCCCTTCCACTCTGCCAAGGACATGCAAGTCCTGGGCCTCCTCCACCACCAATTCCAAGCCATCCAACGACTGGAGGAAGAACACCTTATCCTCCTCCTTGGGACCCTTATTGACTTTACCAGTTTCCTCATCTCCCCTCCCCCACCTCATACCAGATTCAACCTTCAACTCAGCACCCTTGAACTGTCCTACCTGTCCATCTTCCTTCCCACCTATCCTCTCCATCCTCCCCTCCTACCTATTGCTATCCTCATCTGCATCTACCTATTACCTTACTAGCTACCTTACCCCCACCCCCTATTTATCTGTCAGCATCCTCCCCTCCCCTGACATTCCTGATGAAGGACTTATGCCTGAAACGTCGATTCCCCTGCTCCTCGGATGCTGCCCGATCTGCCATGCTTTTCCAGCGCCACACTTTTCGACTGTCAATAATGTGAAGGTGAGTAAAGTGGCTGTGATCACTGTGAGATTATTGACAGGTGGAAAGGTATTACAGATGGAAGGTGGACACTTGGGCCTCTGCTACCATTGTGCGGGAACAAACCTACTAGTAGGTTTAAGAAGGGGCCCACCCCTGATGTTGAAGAGCCCTAGGACCAGGCTGGCATCATATATGAGAAAGGTGGTTGTGGTAATAGGTGTAACAGTAGCTCTGGTGAGCTACTGAAAGCAACCCATTCTGCTGCCTTTAGTGGAGAGAAAGCGCAGTCAATGTTTTGGGGCAAGTGACCCATCTTCAGAACTGATTGTAGCGCGGAAAAGAATGGGTGGTGGGAGGGGGACAGAGTATAGCCCAGAGAAAGAGAAAAACAGTTGGGCAGACAAATGAATAGGTAAAGGTCAGCATGGAGAATGAACAGCTGCTAATGGGGAGCATTAGTGATGACAAGACCTGGTGACAGCCAGGGATTGGGATAAGGAGATGGGAGAAGATGCTCAGGCTCTAAAATTATTGAACTCAATATTGAATCTGGAAGGCCACAGGTTCCTGAGAATCAGGGAATCTTCGAGCTTGAGTTGAGCTTTGCTGGATAATGACAGCAAGTTTGAAAGAGATATTGATCAGGGAGTACAGTGGCATGTTAAAATGGCAGGCAACTGGAAGCTCAGAGATATTTTTGCAGACCGCATGTGAACCTAGAAGTCATGTCTAGATTTTCAGATCTAGGCCTGCCCCCCCATGCATCCTTGGAGATGGTCAAAATTGAGTTGATAAGGTCGGAAAAGCTTGGTATCATTCAACTAATATGATTTGCAGAGTCGGCAGCATCCATTGTGTCAGTAATGAAACCTGATGAAACCATTCCTATATATGGGGATTATAAGCTGACAGTGGACTCGGTCTCGAAGCTGGATAAGCACCCCATTCCCAAAATTGAAGATCTATGTGCAAAACTGGATGAGTGTAAAACATTCGCTAGATTTGATATAAGTCATGCCTCCCAGCAGCTGGAGCTGGATAATACCATGAGTGAATGGGTTAAAATGTATAAAAGCTTGTACTAATGACCTACTTACCTTTTGGAGTTTCATCAGTATGTGCTATACTATGCAGAACTGTGGAAAGTTTATTGCA
This sequence comes from Chiloscyllium plagiosum, assembly GCF_004010195.1. Classification (NCBI taxonomy): domain Eukaryota; kingdom Metazoa; phylum Chordata; class Chondrichthyes; order Orectolobiformes; family Hemiscylliidae; genus Chiloscyllium; species Chiloscyllium plagiosum. The sequence goes on from NC_057713.1 coordinate 64,187,016, forward strand.
AGACTTGGTGGGTGTTGTTGTGTACTTGGATGTTGTATTAGTAATGGAACCTACTGAAAGGGAGCACTTGTTAAATTTGAAAGAAGTATTAAGGAAATTCCAGGAAACAAGAATGCACCTCAAGAACAAGAAGTGTTCCAGGCTAGTGAGATAGTTGACTTGTTGGATGCATAAGGGTTGCACCCCATGGAGTAGAAGATAAAAGTAATCAAGGAGTCACTGGTCTTTTGGGTTATCTCTGAATTCCCATCTTTTCTGGGGTAGTTTACTACTTTGGGCAAGTTGTTCTTCCAATATAGTCTACAATAGTAGCTCCACTGTATGTTTTATTAAAGAAACACCAGATATGGTTTTGCAATCCAGATAATACTACATATGATGCATTCCCACATGATGTTGGGGTACTTTTATCCCAGAGAATGAATGATTAGTCATACAGACCTTTGGGATATGTGTTGAGAACCCTTAACAGATACAGAGAATAGATATTCTAAATTGAGAGACAGGGCCTAGCAGTCATTTGTGGCCATTCAGTTGGGTCCTACTAGGCCCTCTCTATATTGGAGACATTTCTATGTATTTGTAAACATTTCAATATATCTATATGGGGGATGTTTCACTGTAGTAACAAACTACAAGCCACTGTTGGGTTTATTCATGGGTAATAAGGCAATTCCAGTAATACCTTTCGCTCAATTACAGCGTTGGTAATTGCTCAAGGCAGCTTATAAGTACACCATTAAATATCATCAGGAAATACAAAAAGCCAATGTAAATGCCCTGAGTTGTATTCCCTGCTAGAGATGGGTACACCCCACACAATACCAGATGAGATAAGAATGTCTGTAATTTTTCCAGACAGTTTGGCTCAACAAATTAAGTACTAGACTAATAGCGACCCATTGTTGTCAGAGGTGAAATTGATTACATTGTATGGTTGGCAGAACAAAAGACTTTCAGAAGAAGTGAAGCCTTAGCAGATCAGGAAAAATAGCTTAAGTGGACATGGAGGTAAGTAGAATGATAAAGAAGGTGTATGGCATATTTGCCTTTATTGGTTGGGGAATTGTGGGACCATTTATGGGCACAAAGGTTTTGTTGTTACTAGACAATTCAAAGCAGATGGAGGCATTTAAGTGGATAGAGATGCACATCTATGTACCACAATTGAAAACTTGCACTAGTGTTTCATATTTCACAGGTATGAGAGGTCCTTGTTTCAGACACTGGAACAAGTTTTACCGATGACAAGTTGCAGAAATTTATAACTTATAACAGAATAAAACATATCAAAAAGACACTGTACCATCCTTTATTCAATGGACTGGCCAAGACAGCAATGTAGACTTTCAAGATTGGCTTGCAGAAGCAACCACCCACATATTTAAATACCAAGTTGACTCAGTTCCTGCTAACATATAGAATCACCTACACACAATCTCTGGGATCTTTCCACCTGAGTTACTGATGGGTTGTCAATTGAGGACCAGGATAAGCTTGGTGTGCCCAAATTTCTTGGGAAGGGTGGAAATAAAAGAGGAGCCATGATTTGTTTAAAAATGCCAAGCATTCAAGGTAGACGATCAGCATTCATGAAGAATTTTGTTGATAGACCATATTGAGTTCCAGGAGTTGTGGCTACAACAGGGCTGGTGTTCTATGAGACTAACACACAAGACAAGATTTTTAAAAAAGCATGTAGACTACTTGCTCAAAGAAGAGCCTTCCCAAGAGCCAGTGTCATGATCTGTTCCAATGGTGCCAGTGGATAGCATTGTACGTTGCCTGGGGAATGGAATGTCAGATCAGTGAGTAAAAGGCCAGACTGCCATCCTGCAGGAAACAGAGGAAAGAACAGAAGGTGAAACAATGACACAAGGAACAAGTTCTTGTGAAATAAATCCAATAGTAGCCAACTCATTAGAACAACTTCAGCCAGTTGAGCTATGTTGCTCTTTGGGAATGAAGTCACCTGACAGACTGAGTTATTGATGGGCTAATATAAAATGCTCATTATCATTACTGTTTCTGTAATTTAGTGATTCTGAGGTGTTATAAGGGACTTAATAGTTGGCTCCTTTAAGTATAAGCAGGAGTCATGTGACCTACTAGTCCAATCAGAAACAGTGGACAATCTGTAGGAGGCACTTGCCCAGAAATTGATTCCAAGAGCTAGGTACGTTAGGAATGCGTGATGTGCTCTGTAAGTAAGTGTTATTAGTTGTATAAAATGATTATTTTTATGAGCTAACTGACAGAGCCAAGTTTTGAAATCATTACAGTAGTCATTGAAAGAGTGTCATTATCTTTTCCGAGAACTCAGTAAAGTTGCCATGTTCCTGGAAAATTGTCAGCTCGTGCCAGGAATAATTCCATACAGATTCACAGGTAGTGCGCATGAAGTAATGTTGCATCAGGGAGGAAAAGAAAGGCTGCTCTCTCTGACATTGAAGGGTATCTTCCCTGGAAAGGGTTGCTTAAATAAGTATGGGAGCAGATAACTGACATGATGAATGCCAAAGATCCATCCCACTCTGGCAATTTTTTTCTACAACCTCTACCATCGGGGAGAAGGTACAAAAGCCTGAACATACGCACCAGCCGGTTTCAAAACAGTTTCTATCCTACTGTTGTTAGGATACTGAATGAACCCACAAGCTCTTAACATTCACCTGTACCTGTGTTTTTGTTTCTGCCACTGTTTACCTATTATTTACTTATCTATGCTACTTAACTATGTGATCTGCCTGTATTGCTCGCAAGACAAAGCTTTTCACTGTGCCTCGGTACACTTGACAATAAATTCAATTCAATTCAATTCAGCAACACTCAGCACGTTTGGCTGAAAAGAGCAGGAATATGGCAAATGTTTAGAGAATTGCCTTGATATGATCACTCAGAAATTTCCTAACATAGTTGTGTAATAGTGCAGGATAACCTGACTACACTATAATCTGGTGTGGAGAGTATGTCATCACAGTGTTACATTCAGTGGAGTTACAAATTCTATTTTCAGGCAGATAACTTGCCTTTCAGGGATATTTAGATTGCTGCTGCATAGTAGGTGGCCTGCAATATCCAAAATACTCTGATCCACTTTTAACAGTCTTGAAGGCCAAGTAGAAAAAGACCTACTGTAAAAGCAGTAGAGTCACAGAGACGTACAGCATGGAAACAAACCCCTCAGTCCAACTTGTCCAGGCTGACTAGACATCCTAAACTGCCAGCATTTGGTCTGTATCCCTCCAAATCCTTCATATTCCTATCCCTATCCAGATGCCTTTTAAATGCTAGAATTGTACCAGCCTCTAGAACTTCCTCTGGTTCATTCCATACACACATCATCTTCTGTGTGAAAAGGTCATCCCTTAGGTCCCTTTTAAATCTTTCTCCTCTCACCTTGAATCCATGCTGTCTCGCTTTGAACGCTCCACCTCTAAAAAAACCCTGGTGAAAAGACCTTGACTACTCACCCTATCCATGCCCCTCATGATTTTATAAATTTCTGTAAGGTCACCTCAGCCTGTGACGGTCCAGGAAAAATAGCTGCAAACTATTCAGCCTCTCCCTATAGCTCAAACCCTCCAATGCTGGCAACATTCTTGTAAATCATTTCAGAACCCTTTCAAGTTTACCACCTTTCCTATAGCAGGAAGACCAGAATTGAATGTAGTATTCCAAAAGTGTCCTAACCAATATCCTGTACAGCTGTAACATGATGTCCCAACTCTTATACTTGATGCACTGACCAATAAAGGCAAGCATACCAAACACTGCCTTCATTACCCAGTCTACCTCTACAAGAAACTATGAACCTGCACACCAAGGTCTTTTTCTTTGGCAAGACTCCCCAAGCCTTTACCATTAGGTGTAAAGGTGCTGCCCTGATTTGCCCTAGCAAACAAGATAGAGGACAGGAAAAAATCGTGCCTGTCAGAGCTGCTCCTTTTTTAAGGTATTTTAGGTGACTTCCTCAAGTTCCAGGAGCTGCAATTATTGTTTTATAAGCTGTAGCATTGTTTTGGAGCATTGGAAATAAAAATCAAAACAATGGCATGATAAAAAGGAGGAAAAGGAGACAAACGTAGAGACCACATTGCCAGTGAATCAAACGAGAAAGAAACCTACACTGCTGTCTGACACAGCAGTGAATCTGCACAGCTACTGCCTTTGCTGTTGGAGTTCAAGTATTTCTGGGCATCTCTGGAGAACATTTAAGAATCATTAACAAAGAGTGATATTCAGAACTGATCTTGGAGGAACCTGTGTGAGAGAGCTGTCAGCACCAGAGCAGCTAAGTACATAGTTTTAAGTGTAACTTTGGTATTTTTATTTGTATATTTACAATAGTGAGTAGAGTGGGTGCTTTTTTGATTATATCTTTAATTGAGAACTGTCTCTTGATTAAATTTTAAACATATAAAACATAAGTACTAAGTTAGCCTGGAGCAGTGTATTTTAGAGAATCAAAACTGTGCTATTTTGGGTCTGTAGATGGTTAAAGTTCAAGGATGGCCTTTCGTAGAGTGATGTGCTCTTCTGATCAGATATGGGAGTTTAGGGAGCATTTCCATGTTAGTGATGATTATATCTGCAGTAAGTGTGTTTGGTTGTGAATTTTATCAGATCTCATGGATCGGTTGGAGTGACAGTTTGAGGAAATGAGTAATCTAAAGGAGCTAGGGGCTGTGATGGAAGGGACAAAAACTGCAGATAGATTGAGGTAGATGGGTTACCTCCAGAAAAGGTAGGAGAGGGAGGTAGTGGCATGGGAGTCTCGTATGGCTGTCCCCATCTCAAACAAGTATGCTGTTTTAGAAAATGTAGGGGGTGATAGACTCTCAGGGGAATATAGCACGAACAGCCAATTTTCTGGTGCTGAGACTGGCTCTGTGTAACAAGGGGTACGTCAAGTTCCAAGCGATTGATTATGATAGGGGACTGCCTAGTCAGAGGCACAGACAGACATTTCTATGGCCAACAGCGAGAAATCAGAACGGTGTGTTGCCTCCCTGGTGCCAGGATCAAGGATATCTCAGAGAGAGTGCAAAATATTCTCAGTGGAAGAGGGGCCAGCAGGAGGTCATTGTACACATTGGAACTAATGACATAAGAAAGATAAAGATGAAATTCTGAAGGGAGAATAGAGGAAATTTAGCAGGAATTTAAAAAGGAGGTCTTGAGGGTAGTAATATTGGATTACTCCAGTGCTACAAGCTAGTAGGGCTAGGAATATGAGGATGGAGCAGAATAATGCGTGGCTGAGGTGCTGATGCAGAGGAGAAGGGTTTGCATTTTTGGATCATTGGAATCTTCTGGAGTAGAAGTGATCTGTACAAGAAGGGTGGATTGCACCTGAATAGGAAGGGGACTAATGCACTGGTAGAGAAATTTGCTAGAGCTGCTCAGGAAGATTTAAATAAGTAAGGTGTTGGAGTGGGATCCAGGGAGATAGTGAGGAAAGAGATCAATCTGAAACTGATTTGGGAAAAGGAGCAAGTCAGTGCGGGCAGGGAGAAAGCAGAGAATGAGATAAGACTGATGAATTAAACCCCTATTATTTCAATGCAAGAGACCCAAAAAGGAAGGCAGATGAACTCAGGGTATGGTTAGGAACATGGGATTGGGATATCATAGCAATTACAGAGATGTTGCTCAGGGATGGACAGTACTGGCAGCTTAATGTTCCAAGATACAAATGCAATAGGAAGGATAGAAAGAGGGGCAAGAGAAGAGGGGGTGTGGCATTTTTGATAAGGGATAACATTACAGCTGTACTTAGGGTGGATATTCCTGGGAATGTGTCCAGGGACGTTATTTGGGTGGAACTGAAAAATAAAAATGGGATGGCCATCTTATTATGATCGTTATGTAGACCCACCAAAAGTCAGTGGGAAATTGAAAAATAAATTTGTAAGGAGATCTCAGTTATCTGTCAAAATAATAGGATTGTTATGGTAGGGAATTTTAACTTTCCAAACATAGTCTAGGACTGCCGTAATGTTAAGGGTTTAGATGGAGTTAATTTAAGTGAGTACAAGAACATTTTCGGATTCAGTATGTGGATGTATCTACTAAAGAAGGTGCAAAACGTGACCTACTCTTGGGAAATCAGGCCGAGCAGGTGACTGAGGTGGCAGTGGGGGAGCATCTTGGGGCCAGTGACCATAATTCTATTAATTTTAAAATAGTGATGGAAAAGGATAGACTGGATCTAAAAGTTGAAGTTCTAAATTGGAGGAAGGCCAATTTTGGTGGTATTGGGCAAGAACTTTCAAAACTTGATTAGGGGGCAGATGTTCCCAGGTAAAAGGTTGGCTGGAAAATGGGAACCCTTCAAAAATGAAATGAGAGTCCAGAAAGAATATGGTCCTGTTCGGGAGAAAAGCAAGGTTCGTAGGTATAGGGAATGTTGGATGAATAGAAAAAATGAGGTTTTAGAAAAAGAAGGAAGCATATGAAAGGTATAGACAGCAGAGATCGAGTGAATCGTTAGAAGAGTATACACGCGGTATGAGTATACTTGAAAGGGAAATCAGCAGGACAAAAAGGGGAAATCAGATAACTTTGGCAAATACGGTTAAGGAGAATCCAAAGAGGTTTTATAAGGGGAAAAGAGTAACTAGAGTAGAGAATAGGGCCTCTCAAAGATCAGCATGGTAGCCTGTGTGTGGAGCCGCGGAAGATGGGGGAGATACTAAATAAGTATTTTACATCAGTGTTTACTGTGGAGAAAGACATGGAAGAGAAAAATGTGGGGAAACAGATTGTGACATCTTGAAAAATGTCCTTATTATAGGGGAGGAGATGCTGGATATCCGAAAACGCATAAAGGTGGATAAATCTCCAGAACCTGGTCAGGTGTACTCTCGACCTCTGGCAAGATGGAAAAGTGATTGCTGAACTCCTTGCTGAGATATTTGTCATCGATAGTCACAGATGAGGTGTTGAAGACTAGAAGTTGGCTAAATGGTGCCACTATTTAAGAAAGGTGGTAAAGAAAAGCCAGGGAACTATAGACTGGTGAGCCTGACATCTTTTGGAGGGAATCCTGAGGGACAGGATTTACATTTATTTGGAAAGACAAGGATTGATTAGGGATAGTTAACATAACTTTGTGCATGGAAAATCGTGTCTCGCTAATTTGATTGAGTTTCTGAAGACATAACAAAGAGGATTGATGAGGGCAGTGTGGTAGATGTGATCTACCTGGACTTCAGTAAGGTGTTCGACAAGTTTCCTCATGGTAGACTGGTTAGCAAGGTTAGATCACATGTTTTACAAAGAGAATTAGCTATTTGGATACAGAACTGGCTCGAAGGTTGAAGACAGAGGGTGATGATGGAGGATTGCTTTTCAGACTGGAGGCCTGTGACCAGTGGTGTGTCACAAGGATCAGTGCTGGGTCCATTGGTTTTTGTCATTGATACAAATGATTTGGATGTAAACATAAATGGTATAGTTAGTCAGTTTGCAGATGACACCAAAATTGGAAGTGTAGTGGACAATGAAGAAGATTACCTCAGAATACAACAAGATCTTGGTCAGATGGGCCAATAGGTCGAGGGGTGGCAGATGAATCTTAATTGAGATAAATGTGTGGTGCTGCATTTTGGAAAGGCAAATCAGGGCAGAACTTACACAGTTAATGGTAAGGTCCTGGAGTGTATTACTGATCAAAGAGACCTTGGTGTGCAGGTTCATAGTTCCTTGAAAATATCGGAGTTGGGAGGTCATGTTCTGGCTGTACAGGACATGGGTTAGATTACTTTTGGAATAATTCTATAGGAATATTGCCAGAGTTGGAGGATTTGAACTTTAGGGAGAGGCTGAATAGGCTGGGGCTGCTTTTCCTGGAGTGTTGGAGGCTGAGGGGTGACCTCAGGTTTAAAAAATCATGAGGGGCATGGTAGGGTAATTAGACAAGATCTTTTCCCTGGGGTGGTGGAGTCCAAAACTAGAGGACATAGGTTTAGGGTGAGAGGGGAAAGGTTCAAAAGGGACCGAAGGGGCAGCTTTCTCATACAGAGGGTGATGCATGTATGGAATGAGTTGCCAGAGGAAGTGGTGGAGTTTAGTACGATTACAAATTTGAAGTCATGGATTCGTTTACCGAGCCAGTGTATTTTTCTGCAAATGTTTCATTGCCTCATCAGGTGAAATTGTCAGTGCGTCTTTGATAAGGTACTGGTGGTGTGTCCCGCTTGATATTTATATGTCTCTGACTGTTGGTACTTCCGGTTCTGGAGCTGAGTGGTTTGTATGTGGGGTCCAGTTCAATGTGTCTATTGATTAAGTTCCAGTTGGAATGCCAGACTTCAAGGAATTCTCTGGAATGGCTCTGTTTTTCCTATGTGAGGATGGTTACATCATCTCAGTTGAAATTGTGTCCTTCATTGTCAGTGTGGTTGGTAATGAGATTGGAAAAAGCAGTTACCATGACACCGGATGACATTAACAGCATCAACAAGAACAGCACATTAAAATTACTAGACATATTCCTCACAACTCACTTTACATTAAATGGACAAGTATACAGGCAAATCAGAGGCACACCAATGGGGTCCCTGATATCAAGACTGATAGCAGAAGTAGTAAGGCAAAGCTTGGAATGGAAAGCCATCCCCACCATCCAATCCAAACTCTGCATCCGGAATGCAGATAATATCTTTGTCATCATTAAACGTACGTAATTTGAAGAACCCACCCATCACATCAATAACATCCTCACTGGAATAAAGTTCACTAAAGAAGAGGAAAACAACAGCATTCTTCCCTTCCTCAACATATTAGTGGAACGCATACCCACCGGGTAACTCCAGACCAGTGTGTACAGGAAGAACACCCATACTGACTGTGTACTGAATTATAACAGCAACCATCCCAGCATATACAGACTGAGCTGTATTAGGACATTATTTCAATGGGCAAGGACATACTACAGCAACTCGGAACTCCAGAAGGCAGAATGGGAACATCTATTTAAAGGATTTAAATGAAGTGGATACCCCAAGAGCACTATCCTCTGGTACTTATGAGATAAACCCAAACAAGAAAGCACTACACAATCAGACATGATAGCAACCATGCTATACCTCAAAGACATATCAGAGAGAACTAACCGACTACTCATACACCCTGGGAATCTTTGTGGTCCACAAACTAGTAAACATCTTCCACCAGCTCCTCACAGAGGTTAAAGATGTGACTCCCACATCCAACAGGATGAACGTGATCAAAAGATACTCTGCAAAGACTGTGAGAAACACTACATTGGCCAAACAGGAAGAAAACTAACAATATGAGTGCACAAACATCAGCTTGCCACTTCTGGACACGACCAGCACACTTTCATTTCCAACCACACAGACAGCGAAGGACACAAATTCAACTGGGACAATGTAACCATCCTGGTACAGGCAAAACAGAGGCACGCCAGAGATTTACTTGAAGCCTGGCACTCCAACCGAAACTGAATTAATAGACATGTTGAACTGGACCTTGTATACAAACCACTCAGATACAGAACTGGAAGTACCAACAAACAGAGACATATAAATGCCAGGCAGGAAAGACCACCAACACCTTATCAAAGACACACTAATGATATCACCCAGTTTGGCGAACGAATCCACAAATTTATCCACAACCCGAGCTACAAATCTTCTCAAGAACTCTAAATTATAACATTTAAAAGGCATCTGATGGGTATATGTACAGGAAAGGTTTAGAGGGATATAGGATAAATGCTGGCAAATGGGGCTAGATTAGTTTAGGATATCTGGTCGGCATGAATGAGTTGGACTAAAGAGTCTGCTTCCGTGCTGTACAGCTCTTTGACTCTAAAATGTAGAACCTTACATTTACCTCGATTAAAAATGATCAGCTAGTCAAATCAAAGCCACAGTACATGTTGCTTCTCAGTAGGATTATTTCAGTAACCTGCACAAAGGGTTACATATTCATCTGAACGTCAAATAGCTTTCACAGAAAGCCTGTGACCAGGCAGCAAACAAATTCTTTCCAATGGGAAGCCATTGGAGTGGTGGTAGGAGTGAGAAATCACACAATATATGACAACACTAAAAAAAAGGAAAAAAGCCACTAACACAACTGAAACATTGTTTAATGCAGGTAAAGAAATTGATTTTACAGTTTGAATTTTGAACAAATATTTTCTTTCTGTTCATGGAGAATAAGACTCAGTACATCAAAGTATGGTCGTTATAGTTAGGAGATGGTAATTTTCACAGTTTCGTGTGGCTGTAGATTGTGGCTGATTTACTGGCAGCTCAGACATGTAAAAGAATGTCTCTTAAATAAAAATGTCACTAGCATACCTTTCCTAACATTGAGGTTCTGTGCAGATCTAAATGAAAAAGAAAACGCACAGGCGTTCTACACCTAGGTGAAGCAGAAGTGGATGTCCAGAGCAAGGGTAGGGCTGATCAGGGATAGTGAAGGGAGCCTGTTCCTGGAGTTGGAGGAAGTAGGGGAGGTCCTTAATGAATACTTTGCTTCAGTATTCACTACTGAGAGGGACCTTGATGTTTCTGAAGACAGTGTGAAACAGACTGATATGCTAGAACAGATTAATGTTAGGAAGGAGGATGTGCTAAAAATTCTTGAGAAACATGAGGATAGATAAATACCCTGGGCAAGATGGGATATACCCTAGATCACTACAGGAAACAAGGGAAGAGATTGCTGCACCTTTGGCGATGATCTTTGCATCATCACAGTCCACTGGAGTAGTGTCAGATGACTGGAGGGTGGCAAATGTTATTCCCTTGTTCAAGAAAGGGAATAGGGATAATCTTGGGAATTACAGAACAGTCAGTCTTCCGTCTATGATGGGCAAAGTATTGGAGAGGATTCTGAGAGACAGGATTTATGATTACTTGGAAAACCATTGTTTGATTAGAGATAATCAGCATGGCTCTGTGAGGGGCAAGTCATGCCTCACAAACCTTATTAAATTCTTTGAGGATGTGACTAAACACATTGATGTAATTAGAACAGTGGATGTGGTGTACATGGATTTTAGCAAGGCATTTGATAAGGTTCCCCATAGTAGGCTAATTCAAAAAGTAAGGAGGCATGGGATACAGGGAAATCTGATGTCTGGATACAGAATTGACTGGCCCAAAGAAGACAGAGAGTGGTGGTAGATGGAAAGGATTCAGCCTGGAGCTCAGTGACCAGTGATGTTCTGCAGGGATCAGTACTGAGACCTCTGCTCTTTGTGATTTCTATAAATGACTTGGATGAGGAAGTGGAAGGGTGGCTTAGTAAAGTTTGCCGATGACACAAATTGTGGTGGAGTTGTGGATAGTGTGGCGGGCTGTTGTAGGTAGCAATGGAACATTGAAAGGATGCAGAACTGGGCTGAGAAGTGGCAGGTGGGTTCAACCTGGAAAAGTTTGAAGTCATTCACTTTAGAAGGTTGAATTTGTATGCAGAATGCAGGTTTAAAGGCAGGATTTTTGGCAGTGTGGAGGAACAGAGGGATTTTGGGGTCCATGTGCATAGATCCCTCAAAGTTGCCATCAAAGTTGATAGTGTTTTTAAGAAGACATATGCTGTATTGGATTTTATTAGCACGGGGATTGTGTTTAAGAGCTACGAGGTTATGCTGTAGCTCTGTAGAGCTCTGTTTAGACCACACTTGGAATATTGTGTTCAGTTCTGGTCATCTCATTATAGGAAAGATGTGGAAGTTTTAGAGAAGGTACGGAGGAGATTTCCAAGATGCTGCCTGGACTGGAGGGTATATCTAATGAAGAAAGGTTGAGGAAACTAGGGCTTTTCTCATTGGAGTGAAGAAGGATGAGAGGTGACTTGATGGAGAAGTACAAGATGTTGAGAGCCATAGATAGAGTGGATAGCCAGAGGCTTTTTCCCATGGTGGAAATGTCTATCATGAGGGGGCATAATTTGAAGGTAATTGGAGGAAGGTTAGGGGAGATATCAGAGGTAGGTTTTTTACACAGAATGGTGGATGCGTGGAATGCACTGTCAGCAGTGGTAGTAAAGTCAGATACATTAGGGACATTTAAGTGACTCTTGGCTAGGCACATGTAAGATTGTACAATGAAGGGTATGTAGGTTAGTCTGATCTTAGAGTAGAATAAAAGGCCGGCACAACATCGAGGGCAGAAGGGCCTGTATTGTGCTGTAAAGTTCTATGTTCTGTGACACTGCTTTTCTACTGAAACAGAGTCCTCAAACCTCTTCTCCTCTGTTACCATCAAGTAGTGTGCCTGTAAGCAGTTGGCAGCATAACTGTGGATGCAACCTATCATGCATGCATAGCTGACAGAGCTCTTCTCCTCATTACTCTCTCCAAACTCTGGCTGTGTAACCTGTATGCAGATTTGATAGACCCAATAACCGGCTTTTCTGACATTGCTTTACAATTCCATGGCACATCCATTAAATCAGATGCGAAGAAGTGCTGAAATCAATTGCCAAACATGGAACTGAATGGAAGCAAAAATAAACAATGCAATTTTGGGGTAAACTCTGAGATATTCTGTGTGATTGGTATTTCACACGAAGTGTAAAAATAAGTGTGAGAATATAACCTATTTTAGCTTATATCATTTCTGTAGAAAAGTCCAAAATATGAAGTTCTTTCTGCAAATAAATGCCACGTCTTCATGATCTATTGAGATCATAGCAACTTAACAACCATATACATTTCCTGACAACTTCTTAAAAATAATTGAGGATCATAAGAACTGATGGTAAAATTTTCTGCAAGTGTGTAAAGAGAATATCATTGGTGAAAACTAATGTAACCTTTACAGTCAGAAATGGAGGAAACTATAATGTGGAATAAAGAAATAGCAGACGTGCTAATTTCATATTTTGCTTCCGTCTTCTCTCAAATAATGGATTATAAATGTTGGGAAACAAAAGTTTTAGTGAGAGAGAGGAGCTGAAGCAAATCTTTATTAATAGAGAAATAGTGCTGAAGAATTTGATGGGATTGAAGGTTGATATATCCCAAGGATCTGATCATCTACATTCCAGAGTACTTAAAGAAGTGGCTCTAGAAATAGTGGATGTATTGGTGGTGTGGGATATAAATGAATTAATGTTATTTCTGCAAGTATAAATTCTGATACAGAATAGGAATTAATCTACAATAGACTGACGTCAAACACCCTTATGGGAGTCAGAGATAAGAGTTTGTCACGGACAAGACAGGATAAACAGAAGTTGTGGGATAAGTCTTAAGGAAATGAGTGACATAAGCGAAGCAGGGAACAGACAATTGAATAAGGAAAACATATGGGAAAAAAACAGTATAAATTGCAAGTGTTTTTTGGGATATACTGTGCATTTTGTCATTGCCGTACCTGGCAATTGGACAGGGCTACTGTGCATTTTGTCATTACCTTACCTGGTAATTAGACAAAGCACCCACCTATAGGTGTATAAATAAAACAAAGCTGTTATTCAGAAATTAGTCTCGGACTGAAATTATTGAAGTGAGTGAGCTTTTGTTTCTCACAGTGGCAAGATTCTTTAGACTTTGGAACAGTTCCTACAGATTGAAAAGTAGCTAATGTAACTAATATAAGGAGGAAAATACAGAGAGAATAGGGAATTATAGTCCAGTGAACCTGACATCTGTAATAGGGAAGATGCTAGAGTCCATTTTCAAGGATCCTATAGCATTTAGAAAACAGCGGTAGAACCAGTCAGCATAGAGTTATGAAAGGAAAATCCTGCTTGACAAATCCACTATTATGTTTGAGGACATTGGTGAGGCCACACCTGGGATAATTTGCGCTATTTTGGTCTTTTATCTGAGGAAAGAGATCTTGCTGTCTCCGGAGTGCAGCAAAGGTTTACCAGATTGGTTCCTGGGGTGGCAGGAATGGCATATGAATACACATTGAATACATATCTATTATATTCAATGGAGTTTAGAAGAATGAGGGAGAATGTCATAAAATTCTGTAAAATTCGAATAAGTCTAAACAGAAAAACATAGAACATAGAACATAGAACAATACAGCACAGAACAGGCCCTTCGGCCCACGATGTTGTGCCGAACATTCATCCTAGCTTAAGCACCCATCCATGTACATATCCAATTGCCGCTTAAAGGTCACCAATGATTCTGACTCTGCCACTCCCACAGGCAGCGCATTCCATGCCCCCACCACTCTCTGGGTAAAGAACCTACCCCTGACATCCCTCCTATACCTTCCACCCTTCACCTTAAATTTATGTCCCTTTGTAACACTCTGTTGTACCCGGGGAAAAAGTTTCTGACTGTCTACTCTATCTACTCTAACTGTCTATTGACTGTCTACTCTAAAGGATGTTCACGATTCTGTGGAACCAGGGAGTCATAGTTTAAGGATAACGACGAGGTAAGGAAAAATTTGTTCACCCAGAGAAACATGAGCTTGTAGAATTCGGTACCATAGTCAGTGGTTGAGGCGGAAACATTTCGTTTTCAAGAACGAGGTAGATATAGCTCTTGTGGCTAAAAGAATATGGGGGAGGGCGGGCTTAGGTTATTGATAAGACATGATCATTTTGAATTGCAGAGCGTGCTTGAGAGGTCGAATGGCCTACTCTTTCTCCTATCTTTTATTTTTCTATAAACAAAGGCTGATTTCTTGACTGGAGGAGTTAATTTTAGTGGATGGAAAGTGGGCCCATAATTACTCAACCATGTTGGGACCAGCAGATGAGGCAGTCATTCCTTTAAATTGACACAACCACGAAAATGTGTTTTGGACGTTAAAACAGCCTTCTGCTTTGGCACACCTGGTAAAATTCTATTCATTTATTTTGATAGTTATAATCATCCCATATGCACCGAATGATTCTTAGCTATGTGTTCTAAAATGGTTTGACTCATTTAATACTGAAACTGAGAAAATTACCTTTTATGAGAAAGAACATAAAGTACATTGCATTCAAAATGAAGACTTACAATTAAATCAGTTTATTTTCAAAAGACTTGAGGTGTGATAATGCAACCTTTGTAAACTTGCACATCTAATTTGCCTGATGCAAAGGGGTCAAATGTACATCTGCAAAAATTTGCAAACATCTGATAACACCTGTTGTGGCTGCCTTCAGTTTTTCTTGTTTTTAAATTTCCATCCCTTTAAATATTTATTTGCTCAGTTTCAATTCAGGTCATTCATTTACTTAAAATGTAGTTCTCATCTACAGGTAGTTTGTTCTGTGTAAACACAGTCTGTGAACTGTAGGTAACTTTCTTGTTTTCTGAGAACATTTTGCTGTTTTCTTATTTTATTCTTGGGTTGATCTATGAGTCATTAAAAAAACAAGCAACAGATCTTTTTGAGAGGAAGTGGTTAAAAACAGTGGTGAGGAAAGGTGCAGGGTGACGGAGTACGGTGATATCAGTAAAGGGAATGATAGTGCAACTTTTTTAAAATTGGAAAAAAAACTCTGCATCAAGTGCAGAAAAGTAGAGATTGCCAAAGTTTTACAGAGCAGTTTAAGATTTGATTATTGCTTTTAAAATGTGATAATAAACTTATCAATTCAAATTTATGAAACCAGGGAAAAATGCAGATATTTTATGTTGTTCCAAAGTTTGAAACAGAAATGCAACTTTGCAAAAAGTTTTCTTTTCAACTTCCTTTTCCCTGCATTTTACTGCAGGAAACCTTTGACCTGGTTTCATAATTGTCAACCTCTATCATCACATTAATTTAACATATATAATTGAGGATTCCAGTATCCTCAGTATTAACGTTAAACATGTAGATTTCCTTACTATACATTTGGGAAAACTGACTGACATAGACCCAACAAATTTCAGAAAATTAGGCAGTTCAGACAGCTCACCCATAAATTCACTGATATTCAGCCTAACTGCAATTGATCCAGTGCATCTGGGTGCAGATGCAGGGAAATCTGTCCTCCACTCTTGGTACAGTAAAATTTAAAAGATTTTTAAACACTTAGCATTGAAAGTGGCAAAATGACACTCGGATGCCATTTACATTAAAATATTATGTCTTCTTTTCTCAGGGGAGTCTGTCCGGGGAAATTGAATGAATATCTTCTGTGTTTATTGTTCTTCCCGTGTCTTGTGCAATAAGAAGTGGAATTTCTGAAGTGGTTCTCCTAGTCTCAGTTTCTGCTGTTTCTCTGTATTTTAGAATAAATCTAAACTGAAGTTATGAATGAATGGCAAGGATCTCATGAAAATTGAGAATGCCTAGATGTCCAGTGCATGTTCCATCATACCAGGGCTCATTAGGTTTAGTATTTCAAAACTTTTCTATGTCATAATTTCACAATTCAATTTGGTCTTCATTCAGCACTCTTTGCCCCTTCAGGTACTGGGGTGAGGTCTATGAATTCCACACATTGTTGCAACAAACTACTGGCTCACGTTTTGCACAATGCACCAAAATATGCCATTTGAAACAGTAACGTAGGTGCAGAAAAGTAAAATCTAAATTCTTGAGGCCGATTTCAGCATTTCTGTAAAGATAGTACAGCAATTGAAATATCAACATTGGCATGTTGTGACCAAGTGACTTTCACCACTGTTGTCTATTGTCAGCAGGTTGAAATGAAGAAACATGGTACTTTGAGTGTGCAGATAATAAGAAATCCCTAAAATACAACAGAGATTATTTGGGGAAGAGAAAATTGGAAATAAAATAGCTGAGGTTTACTTTTCTTTTCTCAACCTTATTGTGAAATTACTCACAGACAGTTTTGAAGCTTCAGAGGGCAAGTAATTCTATGTCATCTTAGTGTATGAACTGATGAGTGTTAAACGTATGGGCTATAGAGGGTGATTTGTTGGGTCTCTAGTTCCTTCCATCATATGGCTGACCAAGAATTTCTGCCACTCTTATCACTTGTCATTGGCACTTGTTGGAAGTCATTACATGTTCATAGTCAACCTATTTAGTCGCATTATGATTGCACTTTCCTTGGCCATCAGGTTCCAGAATGGCAGTTGAGCATGGAGGTTTGGGCTCAGGGAGAAATGTTATGCCAATACTACTGCAACACAAGTCCCTTACCATTATCTCTTAATGGTCATCTTTAATTTGGATTTCTTTTCGTGAAAACTAAAAATAATCAAGGTAGGAGCTAGATACAGAAACAATAAAATAAAAATAGTGATAGGAGAACTAACTAAATTGAAGATAATCGCATCTTCAGGACCTGATGGAAGTAAGGAAATAGTTGATGATTACTCATGGTTTTCCAAAAGTCTGCTGACTGAAGAAATTTAACCTCCGATAGGAAAACTTTTCGTTTTATTTCATGGTTTAAAAACAAAATGAGGAGCAAGATAAGAAATCATAGCCTATTAGTGTAATATCTATTGCAAGGGAATAACTAGAATTTATTATTATGATCACAATGGTTCAACCTTTGAGCAAATATGAAATGATCGAGAAAATCTGCATGGATTTGTAAAGGTTGATTTATGACAAATGAACTTGGCTGAATGAGGAGGAGGAGATAATTAGTGTGTTAGAAAAGGGTCTATCTATGAACGTTAATATATACTTTCAGGTGGAGTTCAACAATGCAATTCTGATAGCAAAATGAAAGCACATAGAATCGGAGATAACTTATCAGCCTTATTGGAAATTTGTTTAGGGCACAGGAACTGGAGAGTAGGAATAAAGGAGCATGTACTCAAATTGTTAAGTCGTGACCAGCATTGGCCCCTGTGGATTGGTACTGGAGCCACAGATTTTCACCAAATTCATAACTTATTTGGAAAGGCACATATTTAAGTTTTCTGGTGACACTAACTTAGGTGGTACTGTAAGTGTGGATAGGAGCAGAAAATTGCAAAGAACATTATTGGATTATGCAAATGATAAAAACTGTGACAGATAGAATTCAATGCAGGAAGGTATGAGATCATCTAAATTAAACCTAAGAAAGATAAAGCACAGTAATTTCAAACTGGATGAAGGCTAGTAACTATAGATAGACAGAGGGGTTTGGGAGTTCAAGTATAGAAATCACTAACATTTGTGGGTTGAGCTAAAATTAATTAGAAAAGCTAGTGGAACGTAAGGGAGCTGGTGTACAAATGACTGGCAATCACAATAGGAATTTAAGCTGAGAGGTGTGGTACCCGATATGGAATTGGGCCCCTTCTGCTTGCTCGTTGGGGGCCAGCATATGCATGATTCAATGCTAATTTTAAAATTTGACTGTGCCAATGTGGAGCAAGTAGAATCATGTGATAGGACGGGCAGGACATACACCATCCTGTGATCCAACAGAGTAACTGCTGTGCTGGTGATACATCAGTGGGGCTGTCAGGAAATCATCAAACAATGTATGTATGAGAAGAAGCAGGGAGGTGAAATTATGCACAGTCTTGGAACTGCACAATATTCAGCGCCAATCTGTGGGAGAGCTTTGGTTGAGAAAAAGAATGAGCATGATTTACAAACGACATGTCGGTAAGTGTCATGGAGATGCCTCCAGACTTGGCATGGCACTAAATATTACTTTAACCCACAATGCACAGAGAGAGCCAAGAATGCTGGAGAGTCCGCCATTACTGAACTCGATTCTGGTAATGGGTCTCTGGTTTCAGCCACAAGAAGCCTACTGAAATGAGGGGACAGTTAGGAGAAGTCTGGAGGAGATGCTAGAGGCGCAGTCAAAGTGAGCAACTACTCTTTATCCACTTTGGTGACCATATGCCTCCAATAGGTAAAGCTAGGGAGGGTGCTTCTCGGGAGACCCCAGTAAGCGGGACCTCTCAAGGTCAGACCCCCAGAGGACTGTGCCAATATCTTCCCTGGCAGTGAGTCTCAGTACTCAGCAGCTGACTCAACTCATCTGATGTCAGGATGTACTGGGATGTAAAGGATAATTTTATGAGGGCACAAGCATGAAACTGGTGTTCAACTACTTTGTACTTATTCACATGTAAATACATTAAATTGTACTTTATTTACATGCACATTATGTTTACTGGCTTAAGCAGAGCGAATATTGTGCTGACATGACTCATGGTTATCAATTGCTGATGGCTGCAGGGGTAAAGAGGGAATCCTAGTTTTTGAGTTGGAACATTGTTGGAGTGCTTACATTCATTTTTTATTTCTTATTCATGTATATGACAGGAATTACAATATACATTGGACTCACTGCTGGTCCTCCCTTACATGCAGTAGTCTGGAAACTGGTTGAGGTCATTTGCAACTGATGGAAATCAAATGCTATATGGATTCAAGATGGACTAAATTCGAAATTAATGGGTCATAGAATATTTGGTGATTTATATTCACATTTGCAGCAGTTTTTCTGGGGAACTTGTGGTTATGTTATTAAAAGATTCACTTTGTGTTTGAAGTTGGCTTTGTGAAGAAGCTGACCAAGTTGGAAAACCATCACAAGCAGGCTATGTTTCATTAACAATGAAGTTCTGGTCAGTTAGGTGCTTGACACTAGTGTAAAACAATTTAAAGTAAAGTTATCTCTTTAGAAGGTTGTTGCAGCAATCCTCTGCATCATCCTCACCTGGATTAGGATGATTTGGAGATGCTGGTGTTGGACAGGGGTGTACAAAGTTAAAAATCACACAACACCAGGTTATAGTCCAACAGGTTTAATTGGAAGCCCACTATCTTTTGGAGCGACTCTCCTTCATCTATCACCTGATGAAGGAGCGACGCTCCGAAAGCTACTGTGCTTCCAATTAAATCTGTTGGACTATAACCTGGTGTTGTGTGATTTTTAACTTTGGATTAGGATGCAATTCCTTCATGTCTTCATAATGCAGTATCTCTCTTCGTTGCAATGCCATGGCAGTCTGTGATACCCTTTGCAGAGTGTATTGCTATGCTCCATTAGACTGGTCAAGACAGCTGAAGTTTAGTTTCAATAACGCAATGACCTGCTTCATGTTTTCTCTGGTTGAAGCCTGAGCTGTAATGTAATGTTCCTCCACAGGTCTGGAGGGATGTTGTACTGTTGTCATCAGCCATACCTTAAAGAATAGCCTTGTCACCCAGAATCCACATGTCAGCTTGGGCAGGGGCCTCAAGGGACTGGGAATAAATGAATATATTGGAGCGATTAAGCTCTCTGGGAACTCAGCACAGCGTTACGTTATCCATTTGTATGGTTGCAGATCAGCTGGATATTAAGGGAGTAAAAACTCTTGCTGGATGTACCCAGGAAAAACTGGAATGGCCACATGAGTGCAATCAATGACACCTGCACTCATGGAAACAAAATGATAACCTGAAGTTCAGTGACCTTGTGACCTGTTTCTCTGCATTGGCTGGAAGCCTCAACTGTGCCTTTAAACATGGCATTGGTGACTTCCTTCACATATCTATGTGTGGCAGCTTGGCATATGCCATATGTGATCCCTGTGAACCCTTTGAAAGTTCTGGTGGTATAGAAATGTATCACTACCGTCAATTGCCACCAGGGGATTGCAGGTCCTCTTGAAGGAGTACACATTGGTGATGACTGTTTCATAGGAGATCCTTAGCTGTTTCTGGCATTGCCTCTCAAACAGATGTCATTGGTTCAGGTTTGCAGCATGCAGTAATGTGATACTGCTCAGTAGCAACCAAGTCCAGTCTTGGTGCCTGCCTCCTGACAAGCCTCCTCTTCACAGGCGTCCTCCTCTTGTACTGTCTGTTAATGGCCTGATGGCCTCTGTTGTTTATTGTTCCTCTGGTGAATCCTCTGCTGCTCCTCCTGAGATTGCAGAAAGATTGAATGGACAATACCCACGGTGACTCCACTGCAAATCATCTAATACATCTCCCTTCACACAGTGGCATTTTTCAACTTGAAAGTGAACCTTGGCCTACTGAACCTGTGATTTGCTGCAGTGTCATCAGACAAGCCAGTATAACACTTCAACTGTGAGCCTTATCAAATGAAGCTTCCTATCATCATTGTTAATGCAATGACAGTAATCTAGATCTTCCATCTCACCCCCTCCCTCCTTACAACTTCACCCTTGATCAGTATTCAGTGATCCTGAAACTTGACTCCATCTTCCTTGACCTGCCCTCTGCAACCTTCCATTTACTGTCAGATACAGTTAACTTGCCCTCCCTCCAAGATGGACCGATCTTCCACCAAGCTTCAACATCCCTCTTGGAACTTACCTCTTTGGTATATATGTGGGTATCTTTTAGACACACAGAGCCTGACACTGGCAATATGGACCATGCCCTATGGGCCCAATGTCTGCTCTATCAAAGTTTCCACCAGTCCTTTTGTAGTCATGTATATGCTCGTATCTTCATGTTACTCCTATTCTTATATTGAATCAATTCTTGCAAATCTTGTCATTTCCCCTGCTCAGGTTCTGATCTCATTTGGAAAACACCCCTCTTCAACATTGCTGCTACTGGTAGTACAGGACTGTGAAAATTCCTCTGCTACCCTTCTTATTTTATTCAGTGCAACAAGGACAGCTGCTGACCTATGATCCAAAAGGACCACCTTGCTTGCTGTATTTAATATCTGGTTCATTAATGCCCATTAGGAGAGAAATCTGCCTGTTTCCTGACTCTCTGATGTATATGTAATTCCACACCCACACTAATGTGGCTAACTTTTAACTGCTCTCTGAAATATCCAAGGAAGCTGCAAGCCACTCAATTCAAAATCAGTTACAGATGGCTATCAAATGTAGGCCTTTCCAATGATATCCCATGGAAAATTAGAGAAAAAGAAATATATCAGGTGACACGAGTCTCCTGCTTGTTGTAGACTTGATCCTGAAGGCATGATTAATTTTGGCAAAGTTGTAATTTAATCACTATTTATGGAAAAGGGTTTCCTGCCACCAGCTGCTGAGAATACCAACTCAAAACTGAGACACCACTAAATGAATCTTTGAGTCAAAGCTTTTGCTCCCACCTGGTAAAGTCAGCCCGTCTTTCATGTTTCCAGCTCCCAGTAGTCTGATTAAATGCCTTTTAACCCTATGTTGCAGCCATACGAAACTCTGGTTAAATCTCATCTGGGGTATTATATTTAACTCTGGACATTTCAGGAAGGCTATATTGGCCTTTAAAGGGATGCAGCATAGAGAAAGAAGAATGACACTGGAGATAAAAGTGTTAATTTTTGAGGGTAGGATGTAAATGCAGATTTATATATTTTAGATACAGATTAAGGGGTGATCAGACTGAAGTGTTTAGGATGATTAAAGGATTTGATCTCACAGAGAGAGAGAGAATCTTTTCTCTGCTGGGAGTGTGCAGAAGAAAATTTAAGCTGGAAGGACATATCAGAACATATTTGCACACTCAAAGACTAGAGGAAAGTCTCTCCCAGATCTTGCTATTGACAATAGATAAACAGAAAATTTCAGAACTGAGTATGGTACGTTAATGTTATGGTTTTAGATTAGATTAGATTACTTACAGTGTGGAAACAGGCCCTTCGGCCCAACCAATCCACACCGACCCGCCGAAGCGCACCCACCCATACCCATACCCCTACATTTACCCCTGCATCTAACACTACGGGCAATTTAGCATGGCCAATTCACCTAACCTGCACATTTTTGGATTGTGGGAGGAAACTGGAGCACCCGGAGGAAACCCATGCAGACACGGGGAGAATGTGCAAACTCCACACAGTCAGTCGCCTGAGGCGGGAACTGAACCCGGGTCTCTGGCGCTGTGAGGCAGCAGTGCTAACCACTGTGCCACCGTGCCGCCCACGGTTTATATACAAAGAGAAAACGCATCCTGCACAATAGTGTGGATCTGATCATTGGCCAAAATTTTACCTGGGAGATGAGGAGTGAGTTGGGGTGTTGAGGAGAAAACAGACAGCCATGTCAAAGTGTAGAGCTGCCGTGTTCAACTATAGAGGCATTTTAGCAACAGAGGAAATGGAAGTGTATTCCAAAGAGGCAAAAGCAGCCACATTTCATTTGGGGCCATTTTGTGGTACCATTGGTTTGTTACTGGAGTTAGACCAAAACACCACCTCCACCTCCACCCACCCCACGCATGGACAAGTTACCAACTCGAGTCAAACTTCCAGTTAGTGCCAGATTGGGAAAAAAGGTGGAGATGGTGAGGTCTTTCCAACATAGGACTGAGGGCAGGGAAGGTTGCTGCCAGTGAGCCTAACAATTTGCTTAAACAATTTTGACCTTGGCACTGATCCCCAGGATTTTGTTTTAACTATCTTCTGTACACACAGTCAAACCTGCGTACTTCAGCAACAATCACTTCTCCTGGTGGTGCTGCTGATGTTTTGGAATTGCTGGAACTGGCAACATCAAGAGCCTGCCCTGCATCCGTAATTGGATGGCAAACCCATAAGAAGCCAATTAGGAGGCCATCTGTGACGGTAATGTAATAATATAATAATAATAATAAAGTAGGTCACACTGCCACAAGTCCTCTTTACTGTGATATCAAGGTCCTAACATCCCTTGTGACATTCAGCCCATTATATTCTGATCCTCAGAAGTAGTCCAATGTTTTCTGCACAGAATCTCTATGCTCCAATTTAAGTATAGTGTTAAAAATCTTTAAATGAATAGATAAACATTTAACTATCTTAAATAGATCCAAACTTGCACAATGACATTAGCTTGTCAGTTCTGACCTTGGTAAAACATTAAAGTTTTAAGTTCTGCAAATGGGAATCATAGTCATACTTTTGAGAAATGGAAATAGACAATTGCCCCTGTACACTTTAATTCATTTGAGGAACACTGATAATTAGCTTCTATCTGCACATGAAACATTAAATTATGAAGGTAATAAATAAGAAGATTTGACAGACAGTAGGCGGAGAGTTGAAATAAATGAGTCCTTTTCAGAGTGACAGGCAGTAACAAGTGGGGTACTACAGGGTTCAGTGCTGGGACCCCAACTGTTCACAATGTCCGTGATTAACATATTGACATTAACGATTTGGACAAAAGAATTGAATGCAATATTTCCAAATTTGCAGACAGTACTAAGTTGGGTGGCAGTGTGTCCTGTGAGAAGGATGCTAAGAGGCTGCAGGGTAACTGAAGTTGGCTGAGTGGGCAAATACTTGGCAAATGCAATATAATGTGGATACATGTACCATTGAGGAGAAAGTGAGGTCTGCAGATGCTGGAGATCAGAGCTGGCAATGTGTTGTTGGAAAAGTGCAGCAGGTCAGGCAGCATCCAGGGAACAGGAGAAATGACGTTTCGGGCATAAGCCCTTCTTCAGGAATGAGGAAAGTTTGTCCAGCAGGCTAAGATAAAAGGTAGGGAGGAGGGACTTGGGGGAGGGGCGTCGGAAATGTGATAGGTGGAAAGAGGTCAAGGTGAGGGTGATAGGTCAGACTGGGGTGGGGGCGGAGAGGTCGGGAAGAAGATCTCAGGTTAGGAAGGCGGTGCTGAATTTGATGGATTTGACTGAGACAGGGTGGAGGGAGGGAAAATGAGGAAACTGATGAAATCCGAGTTCATCCCTTGTGGTTGGAGGGTTCCTAGCCGGAAGATGAGGCGTTCTTCCTCCAACCGTCTTCCTCCAGCCGGCTACTTGCGGAGCGTTTCAGAGAACACCTCTGGGACACCCGGACCAACCAACCCAACCACCCTGTAGCCCAACATTTCAATTCCCCCTCCCACTCCACCAAGGATATGCAGGTCTTTGGACCCCTCCATCGTCAGACCACAGCGAAACAACGGTTGGAGGAAGAACGCCTCATCTTCCAGCTAGGAACCCTCCAACCACAAGGGATGAACTCGGATTTCACCAGTTTCCTCATTTCCCCCCCCCGATTCTCCTGTTCCCTGGATGCTGCCTGACCTGCTGCGCTTTTCCAGCAACACATTTCCATACATGTACCATTATCCACTTTGGTGGCAAAAAAGGGATGGCAGATTATTGTCTGAGAGGGTGGTAGGTAGGAAAAGGTGAGGTGCAATGATACCTGGGTGTCTTGGGAACAGTTGCTGAAGATTGGCGTGCAGGTGCAGCAGGCAATGATGAAAGCTAATGATATGCTGGCCTTCACAGCAAAAGGATGTGGTGAGGTCACACCTTGAGCATTGTGTGTCGTTTTGGTCTCCTGGTCCGAGGAAGGACATTCTTGCTGTTGAGGGAATCCAGCAAAGTTTCACCAAGCTGATTCCTGGGATGGCAGGACTGACATATGAGGAAACACTGATTCAACTAGCCTTGTACTCACTGGAATTGAGAAGAGTGAGGGGTATTTCATGGAAACACAAAATCATGATGGAACTAGACAGGCTTGTTGTGGGAAGAATGTTCCCAATGTTGAGGAGTCCAGAACAAGGAGTCAATTTTAGAATAAAGGGTAAGCCATTCAGGACTGAGATGAAGAAGAATTTCTTCACTCAGAGTTGTGAACCTGTGGAATTCTCCCCCACAGGAAGCTGTTTGGGCCAGTTCATTAGATATATTCAAGAGGAAACTGGGGTGAGGCCCTTGTGGCTAAAGGGATCAAGGAGTATGTAGAGAAAGTGAAAGTGAGATACTGTAATTGCGTGATCAGGCATGATCACATTGAATGGTGGTGCAGGCTCGAAGGGCTGAATGGCCTACTCCTGCACCTATTTTCTATAACAGATTAGGTCACTCATTTTGCAATGAGCAACAGAAAAGCAATACACTACACCACCTGTGTATTTAGTTAAAGGTCATAAGACAAGGGTTTCATTGGCAACACTAGCAACATTTAACCAGCTTTTACATGTGGTCTGAGTACTGCTGCCAAGCTCTTAAATCAACCTCTTATTGTACTTCGTATCAGCCATCAATGGACGGTACAAAATCATACTAAACTGATTCCAAAATATAAAGCATAACTTGGGAATTAAGAGTTGTTTTATTTATTTTTAATGGCAATTTTGTGTGCAATACACCACTAAATTAGTATCTTAAAATTCTTAGTTAGTGATATGGGCATTCTACTTTTTGAATTACTTCAGGTGGGTTCCCAATACATCTTTAATCTGACACAATTTTTTAGATGCGTGGACTAATCTTTATAATTATGATCACATTATAAAGGAGTTAATTTTCACTTAATCAAATGGAAAAAGAGATACAAATGTAGTAAATTCATTCCCAGTTTGTCCAAGCATCTGTAAAGCAACCTAAATGGTTTTCAAGGTTTGTGTAAAGATTTGTAGCTTGGGTACCGGTTGCCGTAGTTGTGGTTATGTTTGCTGAGCTGGGAAGTTGAAACGTAAATGGTTTCATGTTCGTTACACAGCTCCTACTTTAGTTCTCAGCCTGAAGGTAGTTCCAACCCACAGGACAGTAATCTCCACCACCAGTTGGGCAAGAAAGGTCCCAGATTAAACAATTGAATCTTGTATTATTGGCACTGATCTAATCTACACCAGCTGCTCTTCAAGTAATCTGAGTTGCTGAGCCAACATGCATGTAAGTGTACAAAAGTGCACTTTTACAAGCATATTATAGCTTAGAGCTATGTATAATGATGGTCAAGGCTGCAGTATTCTTTCCATCACATGGTCTCTCTTGCTCTTACTGTATGTTGGAAGGATCTACGAGTTGATACTGAACCTGTTTGGTGGCTATAATAATGTACTTTCCTTGGCTAAAGTGGAATTGAACCTAAAACATCTGGCTCAGAGGCTGGGACACTAACCAGTATTCCACTAGAGTTTCAACTTGCATGGTTTATATGCTGACTAATTTGTAGCTTTATGACAAGTTTTGCCAGGCTCTAGCAGGTACTACATGCAGCTTTTGTGGCAATACCCATTTGCAGGACACCTGTTGCAGACTGTAGTGAAGATCATAAGTAAAAATAAATTGAGCAGCTTATGCCTATGAAATGTCAATTAGTTTACTATTTGAATCAATTTGTTACCATCTCTCACAGTAGCAACAAGTTTGAGCAAATGCAAAGTATAGAGTACGGTGACAATGTAAATATGCTGCTCAAGATATACTGTAATATAAAATGTGAGGTACGCATTATTACCATCAAGTTTCCAAAGTTCCAAAGGAACATACAACCAGCTAAAAGATGAATGCAAAAATGCCCAGGTTCATTAAAATTAGTTACATAATTTGAAACAAAAGCAATTTGATTAGTAATCTAATCAAATTGCTGGAAAAATACAGCAGATCTGCTGGCATCAGTGGAGAGAAATCAGAGTTAACACTTTGGTTGAGTGACCCCTCAGAAATTTGATTTGATTTATTATTGTCACATGCTTAAATACAGTGAAAAGTTTTGTTTTGCATGCAGCACAGGCAGATTATAAGATATAAAAATCTTTCTGTGGTCCAAAATTGGAAAAGTTTATCTATTTTGCTTTCAACTTCCACCCTGTTCTCAGCTTCACTTGGTCCATCTCTGACTCCTCCCTTCTTTTCCTCGAAATCTGTTTCCATTTCTGGGGATAGGCTGGTCACCAATATCCCCAACAAATCCACTAACTCCCACAGTTGCCTTAACTATGCATCCTCACACCCTGCTTCCTGTAAAGACTCTCTTCCATTTTCCCAATTCCTCCGTCTCTGTTGAAATGGCCATGTGAAAGATGGCTGCTCACAACTCTCATTCTCAGAGTGTATTTTCACAATAGTAGGGGTCAGTTGAAGGGAGATGTGGAAATCTGAAGAGAAATATCATATTTGACTAAAAACATTAGCTCTTTCTTTCTCCACAGATTCTGCCAGACCTGCTGAGTATTTCCAACACTTACTGGTTTTACCACACTACATCTACTGATTCCCCTGTCTGCCCTGTTTTTTACATCCTTAAAAACATTTTTAAAAATTAAAAGAGTTTATCAAAGGAAGATTGCCTATGTTGAATCGGAATGATGATATAAAAATTTCCCAAATATCCTTGCATTGTTTTTAATAATGACTTCCATCCAATAACCAATCTATAGTATCCCGCTTTCTACCTCCCTCCGTTTTTTTAAATAAAGATTTTACATTTGTCGGTTTTCAGTTTCCTGGGTCATTTTCAGAATGTAGGAAACCTTGGGAGAACACAAACGATACATTAGGTTACCTTTGTAGCCATTTCTTTATAGCCTTACAAATGTAGGCCAACAGATCGAGGGGACTTGTCCCCACTAATTTTATTCCATTGTTTCCTAGTATTTTCTGTCTAGTTGTACTGGTTGTTTCGCTCTTGATTTCCCTTATCATAGATTGATAGGTGGACAGCATATTAGTTGATTTCCCCACCCCATTTCTCAGCCATGTCATAGAAACATTGAAGATAGGAGCAGCAGGAGGCCATTCGGTGCTTCGAGCCTTCTCCACCATTCATCACGATCATGGCTGACAATCCAACTAAATAGCCTAATCCTGCTTTCTCCCCATAACCTTTGATCCCTTTTGCCCCAAGTGCAATATCTAGCCACCTCTTGAATGCGTTCAATGTTTTGGCTTTAACTACTTCCTGTGGTAATGAATTCCACAGGCTCACCACTCTTTGAGTAAAGAAGTCTCCATCATCTGTGTCCTAAATGATGCATCCTGAATCCTCAGACTGTGACCTCTGGTTCCATCATCAGGAACATCTTCCCTGCATCTCCCCTGTCTAGTCCTTTTCGAATTTTATAAGTCTCTAAGAAATATCATTTAACTGAACTCCTGCAAAAACAATCCTAACCTCATAGAAATCATAGAATCCCAACAATGTGGAAACAGGCCATTTGGCCCAACAAGTCCACACTGACCCTCTGATGAGTAATCCACCCAGACCCATTCCCCTATACTCTTCATTTGTCCTGACTATATGCACCAAACCTACACATCGCTGAACGCGATGGACAATTTAGCATGGCCAAATTTACCTAATCTGCACATCTTTGGATTGTGTGAGGAAACTGGATCACCTGGAGGAAACCCACTTAGACACAGGGAGAATGTGCAGACTCCATACAGACAGTTGCCCAAGACCGGAATCAAACCTGGCTCCCTGGTGCTGTGAAGCAGCAGTGCTAACCATTGAGCCACCTAGTCAATCTCTCCTCATACATCAGTCCTGCCATCCCCGGAATCAGCCTGATAAACCTTTGCTGCACTCCATCAAGAGTAAAAACATCCTTCCTGAGAAAAGAAGCCCAAAACTGCACACAATATTCTGGGTGTGGTCCCACCAAAGACCTTTATAACTGCAACAACACATCACTGCTCCTGCACTGGAAACTTCTCGCGATGAAGGCCAACATACCATTTGCCTTCTTTACCACCTGCTGCACCTGCATGCTTATCTTCAGCACCTAATGCACACGGGCATCCAGGTCCCGCTGCACACCCCCCTCTCCCAATTTACAACCATTCACATTGTAATGTGCTTTCTTGTTTTAGCTTCCAAAGTGAATAACCTCACATTTATCCAAATTATACTGCATCTGCCATTGATTAGATTCCCGACAGATTCCCGACAGTGTGGAAACAGGCCCTTCGGCCCAACCAGTCCACAACGACCCTGTGAAGGATAACCCACCCAGACCCATTTCTCTCTGACTAATGCACCTAACACTATGGGCAATTTAGCATGGCCAATTCACCTAACCTGCACATCTTTGTACTGTGGGAGGAAACCGGAGCACCCGGAGGAAACCCACGCAGACACGGGGAGAATGTGCAAACTCCACACAGACAGTTGCCCGAGGCTGGAATTGAACCTGGGACCCTGGTGCTGTGAGGCAGCAGTGCTAACCACTGAGCCACTATGCCACCGTGATTTGCCCACTCACCCAACCTGCATCCTCGTCACAGTTCACCCTCCCACCAAACTTGGTGTCATCTGCAAACTTTAAGATGTTACATTTTGTGCCCTCATCCAAATCAATAAAATATATTGTGAATAGCTGGGGTTCCATCACAGATCCCTGTGGCACCTTGTTACTGCCTGCCAATTTTAAAGGACCCATTAATTCCTACTCTGTGTTTCCCCTTTACCAACCAGTTTACTATTCATCTCAATACACTTCCTCCACTCTCATGTGCTTTACTCTTGCACAATCATCTTTTATGTGGGACTTGGGCAAACATTTTCTGAGAGTCCAAGTATGCTATACGCATATTATTAGTCAGTTCTAAAAATGCATGTTTTGCTTATGTTATAATTGAGAAGAAGGAATTGAGCTGATGGTGTGTTGTGAAGGTTCATGGAAGTTTGAGATACACCCACATAGGGCTACCTCATATTGTGAATGACAAAGAGAAATGAACCTTTCAACAAGATGAATAAAGTATGAAATTATAAATAAAGTATTCAAGTTACAATTCACAATATTTGCTAATTTGTCAAATAATTTTCCTGCAATGAGGGAAATCTGTGTTGGTAAAAAATTGGTATGAGACTGAAAAAAGAAGAAATTTACCTCGAAGAATATGCCCACGACCCAAATGTGTCATGGGAGCAGGGATCTGCTACTGGCCATCTATTGAGAAGTGTGTTTTGAAGTGAGTCATTGAAAGCTTCCAGAATGTCATTTTCATCACCATAACTGAAATGCATATCACATAAAGGTAAAGTTGCTATAGTCTTACCTGGTTAGAGGGCTGCTGTCCTATTAGAGAGAGGTGACTGGTGATGGTTTAATCTGAGGATCACCACGCTTCAAGTGAGGGGGGCGGTTGAGAAGGAGAAGCTCATGATAACCTCAGCCCAGTGCAGGAATTGAACTCACACTGTTGGCATCATATGAATCTCAAACCAGCCATCTAAGCTAACCAACCTCATAGAAATGCATATATGCACACTTGAATGAACGAAATCAAATCCTGAGTCTAGCAAAGATTCCACTGGAGCAGACACTTTATGGAATGGAAATGGCTAATTGCTGCAGAAGACCATGATGGTCTTCATGATGATTCAAAATTACTAATTTTCAGAGATTCGTCATTTATTTACAGTGGAAACATAAGCGCGCATGCTACATCCAGAGCAAACAACCGTGAATTCTGATATGCACAGTAATGGAACTGTGGAGTGGAAAGGTTTTGAAACAATTCAAATGAAAATAGCAGAACATAACCCTGATAAATTTAAGGTGATGCACTTTGAAAGGAGTAACAAGAGAATGGAATAGTTAATGAATGGTAGGCGGCCACTGGAAGTTCAGAGAAGCATAGGGATCTTGAAGACTTTGTCCACAGATCCCTGAATGTGGCAGGATAGGTCAATAGGGTAATAGAAGGGAGCTTGTACACTTGCCTTTATCAATCATGAAATAGATTATAAGAGCAGGGAGGTTATGTTTGAGTTCTACAAAACTTTGTTTAGGCCACAACTCAAGTATTGTGTGCAGTCCTGGTTGCCTTGGTATAGGAAAGATAAGAATTGCACAGGAAGAGGTACAGAGGGTGGAGCAGCTTAGCTATGAAGAGAGGCTGTATAAGCTCAGATTGTTTTCTTTAGAGTAGAGAAGGCTGGGAGGGCCCTATTGTGGTGTGTAAAATTATTAAGGACATGGACAAGGTGAATAGGAACCAACTGTTCCCCTTAGTTGAAGCATCATTAACAAGGAGGCATAGTTTGAAGGTGAAAGGCAGAAGATTTAGAGAGGGTTTGAGGAATTTATTTTTCATCCAGAAGATGGTGGTGGAATGCACTAACTAGGAGATTAGTTGTTGTACGAAACCTCACAACCTTTAAAAAGTATTTGGATGAGAGCTTGAAATGCCATAACATTCAAGGCTGTGGGCCAAGTGCAGAAAAATGCTACCATTGTAGATTTAGTGCTTGTTGATGCTGAGTCGATTAGCTGTAGGGCGTCTTCTGTACTCTATAATGCTATGAGAAGACAAGATTCATGATGATACTAACCTGCATGGCCAATGGAAAAACATTTTTCACTATTTCAAATTTCATATGTTCAAAATTAAGTTTCCAGCGGGAGACTTTGTGCATGTCCATGACAAAGGTCTGGTGAATGAGGATGGAGTGAAGTTTTGAATTAATAGTATGCAGAATAAACGTACTAATCACATATGCAAAGAATGTAGCTTATTAATATGTGTCATCTTCACAACTGTATATGAAATCAAGAGGCACCTGCAAATAAATACTGTTCACATTGTATTTATGTCCATATTCAACCTTTATTTGCATGCCAGAAAGAAATATTGCATTTGTTAGTGGGGAAAAAAAACTTCACAAAGAGTAAGAGTATGCATTCTGTACTACTTGGAATTTTGTGTTGTTTTGTTATCAAGTTGTAGGATGCTATTAGATTGCTGAATATCCAATTCAATTGCTGGAGGCGAAGATGATTTGCTGAGTTGAGATGATTCTAAAACTAAAAGTGCCACATCTAATCCAGAGTGAGAGTCATACAATGGTAACATAGGCTGAAATGACTCTCAATGAATTTATCAAATACTTTGAGATGAATTTCAAAATTTGACTGGATTTGAAATGCTTTTTTCAGGGATTCAATTATACAATTAATTATTCAATAAATTATGCACTTTAATTAATTATAAATTACTGATGCTTTCTTGTACATTTTAAATGGCACCCAGGCTCCTGATTCATGTTTTGTACTTGCAGTATAAGTCAACCCCTGTATCTGGAATTATTTTGGGGGAAATTCAAAGATTAACTTATAATCTGACATCTAATGTAGCTTGAGGTGCTTTTTCTATCTTGTGCCATGAATGCAGAATCAAAATACTTGTTTAAAATTTCAGCTATTCCCTTGTTTTCCATTAACAATTACTCAACATCACTCCTTAAGGGACCAACATATGCTTATTTACTTTCTTCCTCTCTTGATACTTGTAGAAGATCTTACAACAGTCTTTTTCGCTTCCTTATTTACTCTCATATTCTAGCTTCTTCGCTTTTATTTTTTGTGTTCATTTGCTGAATTCTAAATTTATTCTAATCTTCTGCCTGACCATGATTCTACATGGTATTGTACATTTTTTCTTCCAATTTGCTACCATCCTTAACCTCTTTAATTAGCCACAAGTGGTTTATCCTTCTTTTGAAGTCTTTCTTTCCCAATAGATTATAATCTTGTTGAATGTTGACTAGAAGCAGTCTATAATATCAATAATGTGGGGGTGGGAGAATCTTGCTTTTACAATGTAAAAGATCGTTTAAACTAGTGCAGAAATAATGTAGAAATTAATTTGGGAAATCATGTATTTCATTTCGCAGCTTTATTCACTTTCACCACATTAAACCTGTCAACTCTTGAGATCATAGTTTTATGGCTGAGATCACAATATTTATGCATTGATGTAGTTCAAAACACAGACCACATTAAGTAAGCTATTCTTTGTTTGTGTGATCATTATTATATTCGACTGATCAAATTCAACAATTATCTTAACTCTATTAGGCACATTAATTGCTCCAAGCTACTTGCTTAATATATTCCTTGAGGACTAAATTCATTGCATGTCATTTTGTGTCACTCCTACACACCCAAAACAGCATCAACAGATAATAGCACTTCAGTGCCCAGATTGAGAATGGTTTCAATATAATGAGTACCTAGTACACATGGTGTTTCTCAATGATATCTTTCATTTCTAAAGCACATTCCATTTTATTTTAAAATGAAGGAGATAGCAAGAGCATTGAATGAATAACCAAAATCCTGGTCAGAAAATTTTTTTGAGGGCATCAGAAAAGGAGGAGATGGATAGCCAAGAAGGACAGCTAAGGCAATAACTATTGGGATGAGAAAAGGGAGAAGAACAACTGACTGGAAATTTGCTAGGATTTGCTGAGGCTTGTTTGTAAGGATGGAAAAAATGGATGAAGGAAAGATTGGGTAAGGCCTTGGTAGACTTGAAACATAAAGAAGTGAATTTTACTTTGCTAGTGTCATAACTGCAATAGGCATGTCCATGTAGTGGTCCAGGAACTGCAAATTTGTATAGCTCACTTCACCTCTTGTAGATTTTTGAGTTCTCCAATTAATAAATAACAAACAGCAAAGCTTTAGTCTCAAGCAACGTAAAAGGTTAGTTTATTATCCAGTATGACTGAATGTTACAAAGTAAAATGTGATAGTTATTCGCTAAAATACTAGTTCAAAGTTTAAAAGTAGGTACAGATCAAAGATACTCATTTAGATGAAAGTAAACAGTTGTAAAGACTTTGGTTCGGCCACGTTTGGAATACTGCGTACAGTTCTGGTTTCCACATTTGCAAAAGGACAAAACTGCTTTGGAGAGAGTGCAGAGAATGGTGACCAGGATGTTGCCTGTTATGGAGGGCGTAAGCTATGAAGAGAAGTTGAGTAGCTTAGGATTATTTTCATTAGAAAGACAGAGGTTGAGGGGGTACCTGATTGAGGTCTACAAAATCATGAGGGGTATAGAGAGGGTGGATAGCAAGAAGCTTTTTCCCAGAGTGGGAATTACTAGTGTTGATGAGTTCAAAGTGAGAGAGGAAAGGTTTAAGGGAGATATGCGTGGAAATTTCTTTAGGCAGAGGGTGGTGGGTGCCTGGAACACCTTGCCAGCAGAGCTGGTAGAAGCAGGCAAGGTAGCATCATTTAAGATGTATCTAGACAGATACATGAATGGGCAGGGAGCAGAGGGATACAGATACTTTGAAAATAGGTGACAGATTTAGATAGAGGATGTGGATCAGCACAGGCTTGGAGGGCCGAAGGGCCTATTCCTGTACTGTAATTTTCTTTGTTCTTTGTTCTTTGCAAATTCAATTTGTTATCATTATAGGCCTGTGACTTGTTTGGAGCTCTTCTTCCTGAAGTGAAGGAATTGAAAACTGACCTCAGAATTCAATAAGAGGATGCAGTGGCCTAGTGGTATTATTCCTAAGTTATTAATCCAGAAGCTCAGTTAATGTTCTGGATTCAATACCCATTACCTTTTCTTTTCATGGAGACAGCAGTTGGTGGAATTAAGGAATAATGATGACTAGGAAACCATTGCCAGAAAAACCCATCTGGTTCAACAATATCCTTTGGGGAAGAAATCTGTCATCTTTATCTGGTCTGGCCTACATGTAACTCCAGACCCACAGAATGTGGTGATTATTAACCGCCCTCTGGGCAATTAGGGATAGACAATAAATACTGGCTCAGCCAATGATGCCACATCCCCTGAGTGAATCAACTCTGCAGTTGATTAGTTGATATATCACCCAGGTAACTAAACAGGACAGAATCTGGGAGGAAATGAGAGCTCCTTTATTCCACAATCCCAGCATACAAGGTGTGACTATTGGAGCTTCGTTCAGTACAACAGTCCTCAGCTGGGTTGTGTCCACTAGTCTCTCTGCTGAGATCTCCTTTTTTCTGACGGTGTTTCTGGGAGTGCTTATTGGAGTTCTGACAAAATCTTGTCTCACAGCCTGTCTTATCACAACCAAAATAAAATAGCTGCTATGAAAAGTTTAGTGACTCATTGTTTAACAAAGCAAAGTCAATTATGCTGGAACTCCCTGTGATGTCATTCCAGTCTCTTGATTTAGAGTCATAGAGATGCACAGCATGGAAACAAAACCTTCGGTCCAACTTGTCCATGCTGACCAGATATCCCAACCTAATCTAATCCCATTTGCCAGGACTTGGCCCATATCCCTTTCCATCCTCCCTATTCATAGACACATCCAGATGTCTTTTAAATGTTGTAATTATGCCAGCCTCCATCACTTCCTCTGGCAGCTCATTCCATACATGCATGACCCTTTGCATGAAAAAGTTGCCCCATAGGTTCCTTTCATATCTTTCCCCTCTCACCTTAAACCTATGCCCGCTAGTTCTGGACTCCCTGACCCCAGGGAAAAGATCTTGTCTAGTTACCCTATCCATGTTCCTCATGATTTTATGAACTTATTTAAGGTCACCCCTCAGCCTCTGATGCTCCAGGGAAAACAGCCCCAGCCAATTTAGCCCATCCCTATAGCTCAAACCCTCCAACCCTGGCATGATTCTTGTAAATCCTTTTTGAACGCTTTCAAGTTTCACAATATTCTTCCGATAGGAGGGAGACCAGAATTGCATACAATATTCTAAAAGTGGTCTAATTAATGTCCTATACAATCACAACATGACCTCCCAACTCCTATACTCAATACCCTGAACAATAAAGGAAAGCATACCAAACATCTTCTTCACTATCCTATTTGCCTACAACTCCACTTTCAAGAAACTATGTACCTTCACTCCAAAGTCTCTTTGTTCAGCAACACTCGCCAGGACCTTACCATTAAGTGTATACGTTCTGCTCTGATATGCCTTTCCAAAACGCAACGTCTCACACTTATTTAATTTAAACTCCATTTGCCACTCTTTAGTCCATTGGCCCTTTTGATCAAGATCCCCTTGTAATCTGAGATAACACTCTTCACTGTCCACTACACCTCCAATTTTGGTGCCATCTGCAAACCTACTAACTATACCATCTGTGTTCCCATCCAAATCATTTATATAAGTGACAAAAAGCAGTGGACCCACCATCGATTCTTGTGTCACACCACTGGTTACAGGCCTCCAGTCTGAAATGCAACCTTCCACCACAACCCTCTGTCTTCAACCTTCAAGCCAGTTCTGTAACCAAATGGCTAGTTCTCCCTGTATTCCACGTGATCTAACCTTGCTAACCAGTCTACCATGAGAAACTCCGTTGAGTGCCTTTATTGAAGTCCATATAAATCACATCCACTGTTCTGCCCTCATCAATCCTCTTTGTTACGTCTTTAAAAGATGACACCAAAATTGGAGGTGTAGTGGACAGCGAAGAAGATTACCTCAGATTACAATGGGATCTTGATCAGATGGGCCAATGGGCTGAGAAGTGGCAGATGGAGTTTAATTTAGATAAAGTAAATCTAATTTATCTAAATTAAATTTAGATAAAGCAAATCTTAGCAGGACTTATACACTTAATGGTAAGGTCCTAGGGAGTGGTGCTGAACAAAAAGACCTTGGAGTGCAGGTTCATAGCTCCTTGAAAGTGGAGTCGCAGGTAGATAGGATAGTGAAGATGTTTGGTATGCTTTCCTTTAATGTTCAGGGTATTGAGTACAGGAGTTGGGAGGTGATGTTGTAGCTGTACAGGACATTGGTTAGGCCTCTGTTGGAATATTGCATGCAATTCTGGTCTCCTTCCTATTGGAAAGATGTTGTGAAACTTGAAATGGCTCAGAAAAGATTTGCAAGGATGTTGCCAGGGTTTGAGGATTTGAGCTTTAGGGAGAGGTTGAATAGGCTGGGACTGTTTTCCCTGGAGATTCGGAGGTTGAGGCGTGACCTTATATAGGTTTATAAAATCATGAGGGGCATGGATAGGATAAATAGACCAAGTATTTTCCCTGGGGTGGGAGGGAGTGAGTGAGACATGATTTCCCACACCAAAAGCCATGTTGACTATCTCTAATCAGTCCTTGCCTTTCCAAATACATGTAAATCCTGTCCCTCAGGATTTTCTCTAGCAATCTGCACACCACTGATGTCAGACTCATCAGTCTGTAATTCCCCGGGTTGTCCTTAACACTTTAATAAATTGTGGGACCATGTTAGTCAACCTCTCCACTGACTATTGATGATGCACATATCTCAGCAGTGGGCCCAGCAATCACTTCCCTAGATTCTCACAGAGTTCCAGGGTACACCTGATCAGGTCCTGGGGATTTATCCACCATTATGAATTTTAAGACACCCGCACCCCCTCCTCTGTAATTTTTAAAGATGGCACCATCTGTTTCCCCACGTTCTGTATCTTCCATGACCTTCTCCACAGTAAACACTGATGCAAAATACTCATTTAATATCTTCCCCCATCTTTTGCGGTTCTACACATAGGCTGCCTTGCTGATCTTTGAGGGGCCCTATTCTCTCCCTAGTTACCCTTTTATCCTTAATCTATGCATAAAATCCTTCTGGATTCTCCGTAACCCTATTTTACCCTCCTGCTTTCCCTCTTAAGTATACTCCTACTGCCTTTGTACTCTTCTAGGCATTCACTCGATCTCTGCTGTCTCTACTTCATATATGTTTCCTTCCTTTTCTTGACCAAAACCTCAAGCTTCTCTAGTTTTCCAGCATTCCCTGCACCTACCAGCCTTGCCTTTCACCCTAAAAGGACCACACTCTCTCTGAACTCTTGTTACCTCATTTTTGAAGGCTTCCCATTTTCCAGCTGTCCCTTTACCTGCGAACATCTGCCCCCAGTCAAATTTTGAAAGTTCTTGTCTAATACTGTCAAAATTGGCCTTCCTCCAATTTTGAACTTTAACTTTTAGATCTGGTCTATCCTTTTCCATCACTATTTTAAAACTCACAGAATTATGGTCGCTGGCCCCAAAGTGCTCCCCCACTGACACTTCAGACACTTTCCCTGCCTTATTTCCCAAGAGTAGGTCACGTTTTGCACCTTCTCTAGTAGGTGCATCCACATACTGAATCAGAAAATTTTCTTGTACACATTTAACAAATTCCTCTCCATCTAAACTCTTGACACTATGGCAGTTCCAGACTATGTTTGGAAAGTTAAAATCCCCTACTATAGCTGCTCTATTATTCTTACAGATAACTGAGATCTCCTTGCAAACTTGTTCCTCAATTTTCCTTTGACTATTGGGGGTTTGATAATACAATCACAGTAAGGTGATCATCTCTTTCTGATTTCTCAGTTCCACCCAAATAACTACTCTGGACGTATTTCTCAAAAGCTTTAATTCCTCATGCTTTTAGAAAGACCCCTATGTTGTCCAAGGATTGTCAGATTTTAAGTGTATCCATTTATGATTAATACTGAGATAATACACCATTCTGTCTGATTTAGAAATATATGTATAATATATAAAATCTGCATTTTTACATAATTAACTTGGAAATAAAAAAATAAGAAATTCCCATGACTTTTTCTTTTCACAGAGATGGCTGATGGAATACACAGAGACATCAGGTACACATTTAATACACAGGATATCTCAGAGGTGTGGCTGCATGGGAATCAGAGCCAGGAACTAAATATCCGACGATTTGCATTCTATTGAAAGGCCAGACCGATGGGCAGCAGGGATGAGGTTGATTTGATACAAAGAAATGAAATTAAATCAATAGCAAGAAGCGATAAAGCATCAGAAGAAAGAATTTGAATGGGTAGAGTTGAGGAACTGCAAAGGAAAAAAGACCTTGATTGGAGTTATGCACAGACCTCCTAGCAGTAGTCAGAATTTTGGAAAGAAAATAAATCAGGACATTGAAAAGACATTGAAAGGCACTATTACAATAATCACTGGTGACTTCAATATGCAAGATGACTGGGAAAATTGGGTTGATAGCAGATGTCAAGGATAGGAATTTGTGGAATGCCTGAAGATTTTTTTTGGAAAAGCTTGTGGTGGAACCCACTAGGGAACATGCACTTTTCTATTTGCAGATGTGTAATGAAACAGACTTGATTAAGGAGCTGAAGGAGAATGAACCTTAGGGGACAGTAACCACAATATAAGAGAGTTCACCCTGCAGTTTGAGAGGGAGAAGCTGGAATCAATTGTCATGGTATGACAATTATGTACACGTACCTATGGGAGGTGTTAGCCAGAATTGATTGATAGGGGAGCCTAACAGGGAAGAGGGTGGTGCAGTAATGGCAGGAGTCTCTGGGAGTAATTCAAAAGGCACAGCAGAAATTCATCTCAAGGACGAAGAAACATATTAAGGGGAAAACAAGGCAAACATGGCTGACAAGGGCACTGTGGGAGAGCATAAAAGCAAAAGAAAGATCATACAATGTTGTGAAGATTAATGGGAAGCTAGAGGATTGGGAAGCCTCTAAAAACCAGCAGAGGACAACTGAAAAATCCATAAGGGAAAAGAGGATGAAATATGACTAGTCATATAAAAGTAGATTACAAGAATCCTTTTAGATATCTAAAAGGTAAGACAGTGACCACTGAAAACCAAGGCTGAAGAAATAGTAATGGGTAACAAAGAAATAGTGGAGGCACTGAATACGTACTTGCATCAGTCTTCATGGTGGAAGACAAACAGTAGCATAGCAGAACTTCAAGAGTTAGGGTCAGAAGTGCGTGTAGTGGCCATCACTAAGGAGAAGGTACTGGGGAAGCTGCAAGGTCTGAAGGTGGATAAATAACCTGGACCAGATGGACTATACCCCAGAGTTCTATAGGTGATAGCTGAGGAGATTATAGAGCCATTGGTGGTGATCTTTCAGGAACCACTGGAGTCAGGGATGTTCCCAGGGGACTGGGAAATGGATAATGTAATAACCCCTGTTTAAGAAGGAATGGAGGCAGAGGACTGGGAAATTGTAGGCTGGTTAGCCTGATCTCAGTTGTGTTAAGATTTTAGAGTATGTTATTGAGGATGAGATTACAGAGTGCCCCATAAAAAAAGCACTGAATAAGCATAACTTCATCAAGGGGAGATCATGCCTGACAGGTCTGTTACAATTCTTTGAGGAGGTATTGAGCAAATTAGACAAAGGAAAACCAGCAGACATGATTCAAGTCTTTTTCCTGAATTTGAGAAGATGCCACAGAGGACACTGTGAAAAGGGACGGCATGGTGGCACAGTGGTTAGCACTGCTGCCTCACAGCACCAGGGTCCCAGGTTCGATTCCAGCTTCAGGTGACTGTCTGTGTGGAGTTTGCACATTCTCCCTGTGTCTGTGCGGGTTCCCTCCGGTTTCCTCCCACAGTCCAAAGATGTGCAGGTCAAGTGAATTGTTCATGCTAAATTGCCCACAGTATTAGGTGCATTGGTCAGAGGGAAATGGGTTCGGTTGGGTTACTCTTTGGTGGGCGGCACGGTGGTACAGTGGTTAGCACTGCTGCCTCGCAGCGTCAGAGACCCGGGTTCAATTCCCGCCTCAGGCGACTGACTGTGTGGAGTTTGCACGTTCTCCCCGTGTCTGCGTGGGTTTCCTCCGGGTGCTCCGGTTTCCTCCCACAGTCACAAAGATGTGCAGGTCAGGTGAATTGGCCATGCTAAATTGCCCGTAGTGTTAGGTAAGGGGTAAATGTAGGGGTATGGGTGGGTTACGCTTCGGCGGGTCGGTGTGGACTTGTTGGGCCGAAGGGCCTGTTTCCACACTGTAAGTAATCTAATCTAATCTAAAAAAAGGATGAGAGCCCATGGTATTAGGGGAAAGGTACTGGCAATGGATAGGGGATTGGCTGATTGGCAGAAGACAGAGAGTGGGAATAATAGGGTCTTTTTCAGGATCGCAGGTGGTGAATAGTGGAGTTCTACAGAGATTGGTGTTGAGACAATAACTATTCATGTTATACATTCACAATCAGGACGGAGGAAATGAGGACATTGTTGCTAAGTTTACAGATGACACAAAAATAGGTGGAGGGACAGGTAGTATTGGGGGAGGCTGCAGAAAGACCTGGACAGGCTAGGAAAGTGGGCAACGAAATAGCAGATGGGATATAATGTGGAAAAGTGTGGGATTATGCACTTTGGTAAGAAGAATAGAGATATAGACCATTTTCTAAATGGGAAAAGGTTCAGAAATCTGAAGCACAAAGGGACTTACGAGGAAGGATTCAGGATTCTCTTAAGGTTAACACGGGAGCTCAGTTGGCAGTTAGGATGGAAATGCAAATGCTGGCATTCATTTTGAGAAGGTGAGAATACAAGCGCAGAGATGAACTGCTGAGGCTATATAAGTTTCTGGTCAGACCACATTTGGAATACTGTAAGCAGTTTTGGGCCCCATATCTAGCCAAGGATATGCTGGCTTTGGAAAGAGTCCTGAGAAGGTTTACAAGAATGAAGGACTTTTCATACGAGGAGCAATTAAAGACTTTGGTTCTGTATTTGAAGTTTAGAAGGATGAGGGGGATCTCAATGAAATTTACAAAACACTGTGAGGCTTGGATAGAGAGGGTGTGGAGAAGATATTTACATTTTTAGGAGAGACAAGGACTCAAGAGCCTCAGAGTGAAAGCACAACCCTTTAGAATTGAGATAAGGAGGAATTTCTTCAGTCAGAGGGTGGTGAATCTGTGAAACTCATTGCTGCAAAAGACTGTGCAGGCCAATTCACTAAATGTATTTAAGACAGAAACATTACAAGGAGAAGGCAGGGAAACATGAGCCATGGTTGAATGGCAGAACAAACTTAATGGGTCAAATGGCCTAATTCTGCTCCTATATCTTATGCTCCAATACAGAGTATTTTGTGCAGTTTGTAGGAATCATCTTCTAAGATTCTGTGTCCATTTTTAAAAGTCACCTTAGATCACTTTCAAAATGTATAATACAATAAATACACAGTTTTGATACAGGTGCTAGAGATT
Source organism: Chiloscyllium plagiosum (assembly GCF_004010195.1). Lineage (NCBI taxonomy): Eukaryota > Metazoa > Chordata > Chondrichthyes > Orectolobiformes > Hemiscylliidae > Chiloscyllium > Chiloscyllium plagiosum. The sequence continues at coordinate 64,229,272 of NC_057713.1, forward strand.
CAGGAACCAATGTAAATTAGCAAAAGATAGGTGTGTTAGATGACCCAGATTTGCTTTGGGATTAGATATATGGATATGTTCGAGTTGACAGATAGAAGATGAATTATCTCCCAGACAGTATTGTAACATCAATGTTCGGAGTTTAAATGCTCATGGGTAAAGGCTTCAACTGCTGATGGGCTGAGAATTAATTAAGGAAGATACTTTCATGGAGGTAGCTGTAGTCTTCATAACAGAAATAACACTTACAATACTAAAATATTAGATATGTTAACTGACCTAAGAAAGAAGCTAAATGCCAGTTAGCCTAACATCTGTCATTGGGAAATTGTTTGAATCCATGATAAAGCAGGTAATAGGTCATTTGGGAAACCATAATACAATCAGGAAGAGTTAACAGTTTTATGAAAGAGAAAGCTTGTATGGTTAATTTATTAGACTTCATTGAGACGGTAATAAACAATGTGAATAAAAGAGTACCTGTAGATATGGTGTGCTTGGATTTCCAAAAGACATTCAATAAAGTGCAGCACCAGAAGTTGCTACAAAAAAAAGTTCATGACATAGAAGGTAACTTATTAACATTGATAGAAGATTTGGTTAGCTAACTGAAAGCAAAGAGTTTGTATAAAAAGGTCATTTTCACATTGTCAAACTATTTGTAGTACTCTAATATGTTATTACTTTGGGATCAGTGCTGGGACCTTAACTGGGACCTTCCATATCAATGAAAATAATGTAGAGCTTGAAGTTATGGTTGTTGAATTTGTTGATGACACACATAAGTTTAAAAAAAGTAAGTTGTGATAAGGACGCAAGGAGTTTGGAAATTGATGTAGATAAGCTAAATGAGAGGGGAAAAAAACTGGCAGATAGAGCATATTGTGGGAAATTGTAAATTTGTCCATTTTGGCAGGAATGATGGAGATGGAGATGGAGATGGAGAGGGAGATTGCAGAACTTTGGACCAGTGTGATCTGGATGAACTGATAATGATTGACAAAATGTGAGTAAGTAGTTACAACTTGGTACATTATGAATACGAAGTGGAATATTGGCATTTATTCAAAGTAGAATAGAATATAGAATAGGCATGTACTACAGCAACTGTATAGCACCCTGGTTAAATTGCATCTGCAGTATTGTGTACCATTTTGATCTCTTTCTTATGAAGGGCTTTTAGTGACAGTTTAAATAAGGTTCACTCAATTGATTCCTGGGATGAAAGCTTTAGCTCTGGAGGCTGTGCCTAAATCTATTTGGTGCTTTGCAGAATGAAATCATTTAAAATCTTACAAAATCATTTTAAAATCATATAAGAGCCTGAGGGGACCTGACAGGATGGATGCTGGGAAGATGTTTCCCCTTGAGCAGGAGCTTAGAATAAAGGAGTATGTTAAAATTTATGTGTTTTCCAGTTAATGCTGTAAAGAGATTTTTTTTCTCTCAGAGGGTTATTAGTTTGTTGAATTTACTTTCTCAGAAAGCAGTGAGGCTGGCTCATTGAATGTATTCAGGGCTGTGTTAGATACATTGTTGATTGCCAAGTGAATCAAGGGTTCTAAAGTGGAGACAAGAATGTGGAATTGAAGTTACAATCCAATTAACAATGATCTTATTGAACAGAAGAGCACGCCCAAAAGGCTGAGTATCTATTCATGATAATTTTTGTATTTTGTTGTCAAGCTATCAAGTAATGTAAGAAGTTTTAATTTTCTACTTACCATTGGGAGGGCAATGGGATATTGAACTTGTGGTGGGAATTAAAGTTCCCCAATACTTAGGTGAAATAAATTGAGGTTAATCAAAAACTACATGACAAACAGCCAACAGAGATGGTCCAATGTCTGTGAATTATGTCACAAAGGGGAAGCATATAGATGAACAAGAGAAAGAACTTGCAGGAATAATGATATGAAGGTGAGGAGAGAAGCCAGTTTTGGCAGTTCTCTTTGGTCAGATAGATAAGAGTGCAAACAAAGAGGAGCTGGGTAACCAAGGAGAAGCTTGGGAAGAGAATAGCTTGGTTGACTGGGCTAAAGGCTGCAGAGAGCGCGAAGAGCACAAGGAGTCATAACAGAAAATGTAATTTATGACTTTAGTCTCAGTTATTGATAAGGGTGAAAATCTGTTCTGAAGGATTCAAACAGTGTTGTGAGTCAGAGATGGTCAGATTTCAATAATGCAACAGTGCATTTAAAAACCTTGCAGTGCTTGGAAATTTCAAGATGAGGCAGCATTGTTGTAATACAGAGGGATGCTGATTTTGAAGAGAAAGAAAAACACCTGAGGCAGTAAAATCTACAAAAATGATAGGGAATGAGTAAGCTTTCTGTGAAGCAAAGTACATATCTTTCATATCCTCAAGATGTCAAGATGTCTTAAAGTATCTCACAACCAATTAAATATTTTTTATTGCATAGAATCAGTTGTTAAAGAAGCAAAAGGAATGGTCAATTTATTTATACAAGATTCTTGGGGCAGCAATCAGCTTAAATGATCTGTAATACTTTTAGTCATATTTGCTGAGGACACTGGGCGAATCCCTGTTCATTTTAAAATACGACTATAGTTTACTTTTTGTCCACTTGAGAGGACAGATGGTGCTTTAGTTTACCATATCATTTAAATATAACATCACTGCTCACAGTGCACCCTGAAACATCTACTTGGATTATCTAGTTAGTTGCCAGAATGGGGCTTGAACCCATGAAATCTAAAGTTAGAGCTGTGAACATTACTAGGAGAAAGTGAGGACTGCAGGTGCTGGAGATAAGAGTCGAGAGTGGGGTGCTGGAAAAGCACAGCAGGTCAGGCAGCATCCGAGGCAGCATCAGCTAGCCTTCCTGATGAAGGGCTCATGCCCAAAATGTCAATTTTCCTGCTCCTCAGATGCTGCCTGACCTGCTGTGCTTTTCCAGCACCACACTCTTGACTGAAAACATCACTGTTGAGTTAAGGTTGACAAGGTCATAGAGTCATAGAGATGTACAGCATAGAAACAGACCCTTCAGTCCAACCCGTCCATGCTGACCAGATATCCCAACCCAACCTAGTAAAGACAAATTGTACAAGATAATTAGAATTGATCAGTGTATTTCAGATAAAGCATTTATTGCTGTATAATTGTGCTGTAATTTCCTTTAGGTGTGTGTTTTGTTTCGTACATAAGTCAGTTCTTCTGTTAAACCCATTTAAATCTATGGGGTAACTTGCAATTGTGATAGTACCTCCTACTCTGTTTTTGTATGGTAAGATTTCTTTTGTGCTCTGTGTTGAATAAATTGTGTGAGCAATGGGTTTGTAGTTTTGTTGCATGCAAAGCACAAAGTTCTCAGGGCCCTGTAGTACAATCCTGTCTGTCAGAGATGCCACCAGATTAGACACATTAGGAAGACTCTATGGCAAAGATATTCTGATAATTTTTCATGACATTTTTGGAATCATTGCATTTTAAGTTATCTTTCATATCTGATATATATTCTTATAATCATTAAAGTATCATGGAATGATTACACTTTCTACAGATGACGTGGCTGTTTTCACAGTGGAAACAATGTGTAATCACATACATTAACAATCCAACTGATAATGCATAATTTATCCACTGCAGATTTATTGCTGATGCTAAGTTAATGTATCCAATGGAACATTAGATCTAATAGTGAAAACAAAATAGCTTTGCAACCAGAAGTGACTTATTTGACCTCAGTGAATACCTAACCTATTTGGTACTTGTGGTGGCAGAAGTAATTTGGCTTGGGAGAAAAAACTGCTCAGAGATAAATTACATTTCAAATAGCATGATTATCATACTTTTAATTAAAGTATCATCTGAACGAAAAATGTAGTTCATTTTGAATAGTTATTTTTCCAGACATAAAAAAACATAAAATTAAAACCATTTGATTATCACTGTGTGAGTGCAATTGCTGCAAATATCTTTTTCATTTGCACCATGCCCATCTGATCTTGGGGCATTCGAGACAGGACATTGCAACAGAGACCATGTCATTACTCCCTTTTCTACATATGTTCAGGGAACACATGATAAGTGGGGAAACTCTTGAAACAAACAAGAATATTACGTTTCCATGCAAATAATAGCTTGTTGTTTCCTCCTCCCATTTCACTTTAATTCACTCTTGGTGACATCATGGGCAAATATTTCTTGATTTCCTGGGCTCAAGTGAGCTCATTGCATTTTTACAAAGCAATTATTCACACAGATACATCATTTACTCTGTTTCATTCGGAAATTAAGAAGCTGATGTTCAACCACCCCCCTCTGCTGGTGAACAATGTAATTTTCTGTCATATGGACATTGAGAACATTGAAAATATAAGTTTAACAACTTTAACAATTGATTATTTTTCCAGGTGTTGATAATAAATATATGTATATGATAACAACAACTCTACTATTGGAGCAGCATGGTAGCACAGTGGTTAGTGTTGCTGCCTCACAGCCTCAGGGACCTGGGTTTGATTCTAGCCTTAGGCAACTGTGTGGAGTTTATATATTTTCCCTATGTCTGGCTTTCTGCTGGATTCTCTGGTTTTCTCCCATAGTCTGAAGATGTGCAGGCTAGGTGGATTAGCCATGGTGGATAGGTTGAGTTTGAGTGGGATACTCTTTGAGAATCGATGCAGACTTGATGGGCCAGATGGCCTCTATCTGGGGTTCTGTGAATCCCAAGAATCTGCAGACTAGAAATCCTGGGTGGCTATGATTCTTGAGGCTTGAGAATTGATGGAAACTGGTCTTCAATTGCGCTAAAGGTAGGTGCAGCTGACAATATTCTTCACATACAGAGACATCGATCATGAGTCAGATGACAGCAGATCTCAGTAAGACCTCAGAAAGAAAATTAGATCCTCAAAGAAGCCTTATGCTCTGAGCTCCTGAGGAAATTCTTTAGTGGGGAACTGGCAACCAGCCGGTCTAACTGAAAAATAATTGAGTGGAGGATACCTACACCTTTGTATTTATTACTAAATAATTTCCTTCAATACATGCTCGACCCAATTTATTTATTTAAGAGGTCTAATGCTTCTTTTGGATGGCTTTGTCTTTTTCTGACCTTAGCAAAAAAGAAAGGGATCTGTGAGGTTAGCACTTAGGCTAACATCTGTCCATAGTTGGCACAGACGTCCAATCACTAAATTGCTTGGTTTTGATTTTGTTTTAAGAGATGACAGCAGAGATACAGAAGGAAAATTGGATTAAGAACAAATTCAGGTCAATGACTATGTAGTTGATGGTGAATGGATTTACTGCTACTTAAGGTATGGGTAGCAGAGCTTTGGAGGAATACAAACAAGGTAGAAGATGGGAAGCTTGAACTAACCAAGTCTAGAAGTAACAAAGGCATGGACAAGACTTCTAACAGTCGTTAAGCTATGGCATAGATGCAGATAAGCTTTTAAAGAAAAGATAGCAGGTAGTCAGTGGACGAGGATCTGGCAAGTGAAAAGTATGAAATTGCCCATTTTGTTAGTAAGAATAAAAAAGAAGCATATTATCTAAATGGTGAGAGGTTGCAGAACTCTAAGATGCAGAGATCTGGTTGTCCTATTGCATGAATCATGGAAAAGTTAGTATGCAGATTCTTCAAGCAATATGGTATGTTTTATTGTGAGGGGAATAGAATGCAAGAGCAGGGAGGTTATGCTTCAGTTATACAGGGCACTGGTGAGACCTCATCTGGATTACTGGAGACAGTACTGGTTACTGTACTTATGGAAGGATGTTAATACGTGGGAAGCAGTTCAGAGAAGGTTTACTAGACTTATGCCTGGAATTAGAAAATTATCTTATGAGGAAATGCTGGACAGGATAGGCCTACATCCTCTGGCATCTAGAAGGGTCAGAGGTGACTTAAATGAAACATATAAGATCCTGAGGGGACTTTGAAATTCCCTTCCTCAAAAGGCAGTGGATCTTGAATCTTTAAATATATTTAAGGCAACGGTAGATAAACTCTTCATTAACAAGCAGATGAAAGATTATTGGGGACATGCAGGAATGAAGAGGTGATGTTAAATTCAGATAAGCCATGATCTCATTGAGTGGCTCAGAGGGATCGAAGAACCAAGTTGCTTACCCTTGTTCATATGTTCTTGGTGATACAGCTGATATATGGTCAGAAGCTTGAGTTTGTGGTTAGGGTTTACAGAATGATTAAATTGAGCCCATGCTTATTTGGAGGAAATATCTGCTTATCTAGTATTGAGTATTGAAAAAACAGTGTTACAGATCAGAGACAGTGTCCCAGTAGAGAGATTTAATGGCGTATAGTAAAGCTGAGTGCTGTCTGCATACATGTGAAAACTAACATAAACACAAATTGCTGGAGAAACTCAGCAGGTCTGCCAACATCTGTGGAGAGAAAACAGAGTTAGGGTTTTGAGTACAGCAACCATCTTCCAGCATCCACAACCCTTTGTTTTATTTCAGTGAAAACTGACATTATGTTTTTTCCAGTTATGTTTATGAGGAGTAGAAGAAAGGAAAGAATTATGTTTGGAAGATACCAGAATTAATAGTATAGGAAGGATAATTCTTTGGCTATGATTGGATAGATAAGAACAGAACCAGGCTAGTGAAGCTAGATATTAAAGGAGAGGCTTTGGACGATGGTGTTGTCATTCTGTCAAAGCTGCAGACAGGTTGAGAACAATGGTTTAGATTTATTGTAACATGTACTCAAATTTACGAGCACAGTGAAAACTTTATAATGTCGCCACACATGGCGCCATCTTTGGTGCAAATGTACCTAGGTACAAAAAAACTTAGGTACAAAGCAGTAACGTAAACTAACTTAAAAAATTAAGCCTTACCCTTATAGAATAAGCAGAAAAAAATAATGTAATAGTTAACATTAAAGTCCTTCTTAATATAAACTAGAAAAACAAAGGAACAAGGTTAAAGTTCAAAGTCTTTGAAAAGTCCTCCACTTAGCTCGCTCTTCGGGAGACCTCAGTCACCTGTTACTGCTGCTGTCACAAATACCAAGGAACCTCCCTCACCGCTTGCTCTACCCTGGTACCATCAGTGTGCTGCTGAAGCTGCCACCTCCCTGATCGTCTCCTGCTGACTCTGGAATATGCCCTGGCAGATCTCACTCGCACACTGAGATACCACCATGCTGAGTTAAGAGAACGCCCTTAATCGCCGAGAGACTCGGTCTAAACACTGTCACGCCAGGCTGTGATGCTGCCACAGGGCCGCTGAGTGACCAGGTCGAGACACTGCCTCGGGCCACTGAGAGACAGGGCCCCCTCACCAACAGGCTGAGAGACTGCCTTGCTGGATCCGTGCATGAAGAAAAGAAGAAGAATAAAGGAAGGAAAGAAAGAAGTGAAAAGAAAGAGAAAGATATGGATGGAGTGGACGATGACTGGCTGAAGTGTCCTATACTGCTGCCATATTGAAAATTATAGAAATGAGAAAGGAGAATTTATTAGTGTCACAGACACTTAGAATGCCAGTTGAGACTTTGACAAAGACTTACAGGACTGTTGGGGCATGGGGTGCAGAAACCTGACTGGAGATGTTTAGACAGGAAAGCTGGGAATGGATTTGGGAGGTGACAACCTGTTCAAGGACTTTGAAGAAGAAAAAGAGAGAGGGGTGGCATGGTGACTAAGTGGATAGCACTGCTGCTTCACAATGCCAGGGACTCACGTTTGATTCCACCTCCGGGTGGCTGTCTCTGTGGAGTTTGCATGTTCTCCCTGCATCTGCATAGGTTTCCGCTGGGTGTCATCCCACAGCCCAAAAATGTGTAGGTTAGGTGGATTGGCCATGCTAAATTGCCCAGGAAAATGCAGGCAAAGTGGATTAGTCATGGGAAATGCAGGGTTACGGGGAAAGGGTTGAGGGGGGCAGGGGAGAAATGGTTGATTGAACAAATGGGGTGCTCTTCAGAGGGTTGGTGTGGACTCAAAGGGCTGAATGTCCTGCTTCTGCACTATAAATGGAATGTAATTTGCAAGGAAAGAGGCATCAAAGGCAAGTTTTTTTAGATTGCTGAATGATGGCATGTGTAAAGGGGGTTGGGACAGTGTTAGAAAAGGGACCATTAATGATATCAGCTAATTTTAATTACATCCAGTACTCTGATTTCATAAATGTACACTTGCTTTGTTAATTATGCTTAGGTTGCCTGGAAACCTAACTTTTAAAGAATTGAGTGCTTGATAACAGAACATTGAAAAGCAGCACAGTTTTAATGAGTTCTGGTGTCTGAACAAACTAAAAGCCTCTAATTTAACTGCCTACTTGAGGTAGATGCTTCAATTTGTGTTTGGCCAGTGCCAAACATGATGCAAAAATTTAAGGGTCATGTTTTTTTACATGTAACCAGAATATTGCTTAGAAACCACAAAGCTATTATATAATTCAGAAGTAGTTTTTTTTAATGTCGGGACATTAATCCATTACATACTTTTTTGTTGGATTTATGTTTGATATTTTTCTCGGTGTTTTATGCTAATTATAAATAAATGCCTCAGTTGCCATAGTTTGTGAAAGCGCTTATCTTTGCATAATATGTAGTATTTCAAAGTGAGTGTGATAAGTAGTCTGAGTGCCTTCATGAGAATTGACTCACGCTGCCCTATAACTACTTGTACAATAGTGTAACCTGTGGATGTAACTGAACTTGTTACCTATTACTGATAGTCATATTCTTGGCACATGCCTATCCTACCCAATCCTTCCAGAGGCAGATTAAGAAACCACTGAGAAAAGTGATAAAATTTAAAGGTATTATGTTTCACAGCAAGCAAATAGTCTAACAATAATTTTAGTGAAATTCACTCAGCTAAATCAGGTATCACATTGTAAAGTCACACCCAGCCCACTAAAAAGTTGAATTGAACATTTTAGCATCTTCTAATCAGGCGCAAGGTGTACCAATCTTTACCATAATAAATTCTAATTATACTTGAATATTAATTCTTAATGAAAACCCTTCAAGGTTTCATCTTTTTCCTTTATTTATTTAGTCATCCCAAGGATCAGTCTGCTAAACCTTTGCCGTGCTCTCTCTATAACAAGAGCATCATTCCTCAGATAAAGAGACCAAAACTGCCCAGAATACACTATGTTGGTCTCACCAAGGCACCGTACAATTGCAACAAATTACCCCTGCTCCTGTACTCGAATCCTCTCACTGTGAAGGCCAATGTACCGCCGTAGGTGTTACCACCTGTTGACATTGGGGTTGACATGGTTGAGATGGTGGCAATTGCTGTTCAGGTCTAACGGATTTTTGCTCTTGAGGCAGTGGTTTGGAGTCTGCAGTGTTACTTTCCATGCTGTCAAGGAACACATACCATTGATGGCAAACATTGTTTTGAACTCAGTCAATACCAGGTTTTGCCAAGGCTTGCCCTCTCGAGTTTAGGCCTGATAGGGTTGAGAATCCTTCAGGATAACTTACTGTACCGGCTGCCACTGCCAATTCTGCTGCTTGTGTGCTCATATTTCTTGATAATTTTACAACAGAGCATAATGTGTTACCCAGTTGGAATTTCCTGTCTTCCTCTTACTGTCTTCTACCATGTGGAAGAAATTGATAAAGATTTTAAATTGGCCGTCTGTATCCTGTTCCCCCTCCCCCCATCAAATGGTCCTTTGGGGTCATTTGCTTCAACTGCAGCACAAACACGTGGTTCACTCTTGATAAAACAAATTGCCTGTTAAAAATTTTTTTTTTGTTTTTCACCTCTAATATGTAAGCCTTGTAACATAAGTGTCCATCAAGCTATTCTGTTCTGACTAATATCGTTAAAATCACCGTCATCCCCCACCTTCATCTACTTATTGCCTTACAAGCTACCTCCCCCCTAGCCCCAACCCCTCCCATTTAACTCTCAGCCCCCATGGGGCCCCCACACATTCTTGATGAAGGGTTTATGCCCGAAATTTCGACTCTCCTGTTGCTCGGATGCTGCCTGACCTGTTGTGCTTTTCCAGCGCTACACTTTTTGAATCTGATCTGCAATCCTCACTTTCTCCTAATCCTTAAGATTCAGCAGTATCTGAATTATGCAATAGGGTATGTTCTGTTAGAATGCAAAATAATTAATTCTGGATTAGTGGTGCTGGAAGAGCACAGCAGTTCAGGCAGCATCTGAGGAGCAGTAAAATAATTAAGGCTAATTCGATATGAAAAATGTTGTACTGCCAAAAACGGAAAGCAAATGCTTTTCACAAACGAGAAACCTAATTCTACTGATGTTACTAAGCCTGGAGGCATAAAACACAGGATCTAAATGCTGATGTTGATTTCATAACAGTGCAGCTGCTAATGTGACAGTGGCTGCTACTTCTAATGCAAATGGTAGCTGTGGGTCTGGAGTCTATAGTGCAGGAGCTTGAGCTAATGCTTATTTCAGCTCACTGACTGATTATGGGTTTTGTTCCATCCATTCTCATGGAACAATCTTTTCCAGCAGATCTGACAATGGAGCTGCTTTGCTAGCAAAGTCGATACTCACATGACACCGGGTTATAGTCCAACAGGTTTATTTAAAATTGCAAATTTTCGGAGCCCCCGCTCCTTCCTCAGGCAACAAGAGAGAAAGGATACATTGGACATTGAATTTATAGTAAAAGATTAAAGGGTGAATGTATTGAACAGACCTAGATAGCTATTAACTCAGTAATCAGTTAAAATGGAGGTGCAGTTTTTGATTGGAGGTGCAGTTTTTGATTGGAGGCACATGCGTCTCCATCAAGGATGGGCACCTCAGCACCACACTCTACCGCAAACCCACAGGCAACCTCACACTGCTACACTTCTGCAGCTTCCACCCAAAACATATGAAAACCGCCATCCCCTATGGACAAGCCCAAGCGTGCACCAGGTCTGTTCAGATGAAGAGGAATGTGACGGGCACCTGGAAGTACTCAGGGATGCCCTCATAAGAACAGGGTACGATGTTCAACTCATCAACCGCCAGTTCCGACGTGCCACAGCAAGGAACCGTAATGACCTCCTCAGGAGACAGACATGTGCTGCAACCAACAGGGTACCCTTCGTTGTTCAGTATTTCCCACTAGCTGAAAAACTACACCATGTTCTTCACAGCCTGCAACACATTATCAATGAGGATGAGCTCATTGCCAAGACCTTCCACACACCTCCACTGCTCGCCTTTAAACAACCGCCACATCTCAAACAGATCATTGTTCGTAGCAAGCTGCCTGGCTTTCAGGACAACTCCATACAACCTTGTCACAGTGGGCGCTGCAAGACGTGTCAGAGTGTGGACATAGATACCACCATTACACGTGGGGACACCTCCCACCTTGTACATGGCAGGTAGTCATGTGACTCAGCCAACATTGTCTATCTTATACACTGTAGGCAAGGATGTCCTGAAACATGGTACATTGGGGAAACCGAGCAAAGGCTATGGCAACAGATGAATGGGCACCACACAACAATTAACAGACAGGAGGGTTCCCTCCCAGTTGGGGAACACTTCAGCGGTCTAGGACATTCGACCTCCGACCTTCGGGTAACCATCCTCCAAGACGGACTTCGGGACAGGCAGCGGCGAAAAGTGGCTGAGCAGAGACTGATAGCCAAGTTCCGTACCCATAGGGAGGGCCTCAACTGGGACCTTGGGTTCATATCACACACACACACACACACACAGACACTCCTACACACACACATACATACACAGGCACTTATACATGCACACAGACACTCACACACACTCCTACAGACACACACACTCCCACACTCTCACATCCATCCTCTCACAGACTTAGACCACTTTGCAATCATTTACACACACACACATTTACACTCGCTCTCACAGACACTCACATCCCCCATCCCAGACACACACACAAAAAAACCCATATGCACACATATACATATGCGTTTGTGGGGTGAATTTGTACTTGTAGAGTTACATTGTACTTTGCTCAAAACTACATGAATCCATGTAAGACTCTGTTAACTCACTTTTTAGATTAGAATCATAGAGTCACAGAGGTGTACAGCATGGAAACAGACCCTTCAGTCCAACCCGTCCATGCCGACCAGATATCCCAACCCAATCTGCCAGCACCCGGCCAGTATCCCTCCAAACCCTTCCTATTCATGTACCCATCCAAATGCCTCTTAAATGTTGCAATTGTACCAGCCTCCGCTACTTCCTCTCGCAGCTCATTCCATACAATTATCACCCTCTGCATGAAAAAGTTGCCCCTTAGGTCTCTTTTATATCTTTCCCCTCTCACCCTAAACCTATGCCCTCTAGTTCTAGACTCCCAAACGCCAGGGAAAATACTTTGTCTATTTACCCTATCCATGCCCCTCATAATTTTGTAAACCTCTATAAGGTCACCCCTCAGCCTCCGACGCTCCAGGGAAAACAGCCCCAGCCTGTTTAGCCTCTCCCTGTAGCTCAAATCCTCCAACCCTGGCAACATCCTTGTAAATCTTTTCTGAGCCCTTTCAAGTTTCACAACATCTTTCCGATAGGAAGGAGACCAGAATTGCACACAATATTCCAACAGTGGCCTAACCAATGTCCTGTACAGCCACAACATGACCTCCCAACTCCTGTACTCAATACTCTGATCAATAAAGGAAAGCATACCAAAGGCCTTCTTCACTATCCTATCTACCTGCGACTCCACTTTCAAGGAGCTATGAACCTGCACTCCAAGGTCTCGTTGTTCAGCAATACTCCCTAGGATCTTATCTTTACATGTATACGTCCTGCTAAGATTTGCTTTCCCAAAATGCAGCACCTCGCGTTTATCTGAATTAAACTCCATCTGCCACTTCTCAGCCCATTGGCCCATCTGGTCAAGATCCTGTTGAAATCTGAGGTAACCCTCTCTTCGCTGTCCACTACACCTCCAATTTTGGTATCATCTGCAAACTTACTAACTGTACCTCTTATGCTGGCATCCAAATAATTTATGTGAATGATAAAAGTTGGAGGACCCAGCACTGATCCTTGTGGCACTCCACTGGTCACAGGCATCCAGTCTGAAAAACTACGCTCCACCATTACCCTCTGTCTTCTACCTTTGAGCCAGTTCTGTATCCAAAGGGCTAGTTCTCCCTGTCTTCCGTGAGATCTAACCTTGCTAATCAACCTCCGATGGGGAACCTTGTCGAACACCTTTCTGAAATCCATATAGATCACATCTACCGCTCTGCCCTCATCAGTCTAAACATTATGGCACAGACAGGGTACACAGGGGGCTAACACCTTCAACATATTATCTGGCTGACACCAATTGTTACAGTTAACCTGAGAATGTAATTTTTAAAAAAAGTTTTGTGATTTACATATAGAAGAAGTGAAACTATCATGGTCATTCTAATAGATGAAAGACTCAACAAACAATCAAGGTACTTTTCGATGTCTAATTTCACTTACATCACACTGTAAACTTTTGCAATAAATTCTGTGTCTTACAATTGTGTCCTCCACAACCATCTGATGAAGGAGCAGCGCTCTGAAAGCTAGTGCTTCTAATTAAACCTGCTGGACTATAACCTGATGTTGTGTGATTTTTAACAGTTTTTGATTGATTCATATGTAAATCCCTGCCCCAAGATAACTTCAGGTTTTATCAGAATAAAGGTGACACCTTAGGTCAGACAATGCCTTTCAGGTGTGAGGCTATATTTCAGGTCTGTTTGTATCTCATCCTGGAGTCAAGACTGGTTTTATTTCCAAAGTACGAACTTATAAAATGCCACATGGACTTACTGTCTACAGATTGTGTGCTTTTTTAATAAAATAGAATATATATGCAAATGCAATATCACTTCTTTTGAAAGCCATTCAAGGAACAGCAATTGTGTGTAAATTGCCATGGGCTACCTTTAATTCTTATTAAAAAAATCTCTCAATCAAATATTGAAACAACTTTTTGACATGATTTATTATTATTGTCACACGTGCCTAGGTACAGTGATAAGTTTTATTTTGCATGCAGTACAGACAGCTCATGTTATTCAAAGTGCATTAGGGTAATTGAACCGAGTGAAGGAGCTGCAGAGAAGGAGCACAATGAGCGAGCTTAAAATTTAAATTTAAAATTTGAGAGATCCATTCACACGTCTGATAACAGTGGGGAAGAAGCTATTCTTGAATTTGTTGGTGCATGTATTTATGCTCTTGTATCTTTTGCCTGACGGAAGAAATTGAAAGAGATTAGAACTGAGGTTGGAGGGGCTTTTGATCATGTTGGCTGCCTTCCTGAGGCAGTGAGAAGTTTTGTTGCAGTCATTGGATGGAAGGTTGGCTTATGTGATGGATTGGGCTGTGTTTACAATTCTCTGCAGTTTTTTGCGGTCCTGGAGAGAGCAATTGCCATACAAAACCATGATGCATCCAGATCAAGTGCTTTCAATGGTGCATCTATAAAAATTGGTAAGAGTCTTTATAGACATGCTGAATTTCCTTAGCCTCCTGAGGAAGTAGAGGCGTTGTTGTTCTTTCTTGACTGTAGCATCAACATGGGTGGACCTGGACAGATTGTAGATGATCATCATTCCTAGGAACTTGTTGCTGTCCCCTATCTCCACCTCAACACCACTGATGTAGACAGGGGCAAGCTCTCCACCTTGCTTCCTGAAGTCATTGACCAACTCCTTCACTTTGCTGACATTGAGAGAGAGATTATTAACTGTACATCATGCCATCCTGTATTTTGTTTCATCTTTGTTTGAGATCCAGCCTAAAATGATGGTATCATCAGTGAACTTAGGACAAAATTTGGCCACATAGTCATGAATGTATAAGGGGCTGAGGACACAGACTTACGTGGTGCTGGTTTTGAGGTTTATCAAGAAGGAGGTGCTGTTGTTTGTTCTCAATGATTGCAATCTGTGGTTCAGAAAGTCAAGGATCCACTTGCAGAGAGCAGAGCAGAGACCTAGATTTCAGTGCTTAGAGGTTAGTTTGGTTGGAGTTATGGTGTTGAAGGCAAAGCTGTAGTCAATAAGTAGGAGCCTGACATTGGTATCCTTGTTATCTAGATGTTCCAGAGATGAGTGAAGCTGTCTGCCATGGACCTGTTTTGACAGTAGGCAAATTGTAAGGGATCAAGGCAGACTGGGAGGCTAGACTAGCTGTGAGCCATGACTAGCCTCTTAAAGCACCATAATTCCATCATGCAGTAGTCTTTGAGGCTGGTGCTTGAGTTTACTTTGGTACCAGTTTGGTGATCTTCTTGAATAGGTGTGGAATTCAAATCTTGATGAGGAGAGGTTAAAGATGTCAGCAAATACTCCGCCAACTAGTACGTGCAGGATTTGGGTACACGGCTGGAGATTCCATCTGGGCAAGTCACTTTCATTATGTCATACAGCATGGAAAGAGATCCTTTGGTCCAACCAGTCCATGCCAACCAGGATCCTAAACTAAACTAGTCCTAACTGCCTGTGGTTGGCCCATATCCCTCCGAACATTTCTAATTCATGTACTTGTCTAAATGTCTTTTAAATGTTCTAACTGTACCCGTATCCACCACTTCCTCTGGAGGTTCGTTCCACACATGAACTACTCTCTGCATAAAAAAAATTGCCCCCATGTCTTTTTTAAATCTTTCTCCTCTCACCTTAAAAATATGTCCCCTCATCTTGAAATCGCCCATCCTAGAGAAAAGAAACATGCCATTCACCTTATCAATACCTCTCATTATTTTATAAAACTCTATAAGATTATCTCTAATTCTCAAATGCTCCAGTGAAAAAAGTGCCAACCTATCTAGCCTCTCCTTATTACACCCTGGTAAATCTTTGCTGAACCCTCTCTAGCTTAATAATATCCTTCGTATAACAGGGAGACCTGAACTGGACAAAGTACTTCAGAAGTAGCCTCACCAACATCTTGTGCAACCACAACATAATGTCCCAACTCCTATATTCAAAGGTCTGAGAAATGAATGCAAGCATGCTAAATGCCTTCTTGATCACCCAATGTGATGCAAATTTCAAAGAATTATGAATCTGAACCCCTTGGTCTCTTTGTTCTACAACATCGGCCAAGACCTTACTTTTAATATATATTTAATTTCTGTGGTTCGCACTCAAAAGGCCAATTTGATTTGATTTTATTTATTGTAATCACATGACCTAAATACAGTGTAAGCTTTGTTTTGCAATCAGTACAGGCAGATCATAGCAAACAAAAACATACACATTGTAGGGTGCTTAGACAGAGCGAGGCATACAGATTACAACTGCACAGGCAATGTACAAAGAAAAATCAACATTATTTGAAGTTAAAGAATCCCTTCAGCAGTCTACTAATGGCAAGGAAGAAGCTGTTCTTGAATCTGTCAGTGCATGCGTTCAAGCTTCTGTAATGTCTGCCTGATGAAAGAAGTTATGGGAGAGCATTACTACGGTGGGAGGGGTCTTTGATGATGTTGGCAGGCTTACTGCAGCAATGCGAAGTGTAAATGGAGTCCATGGATGGGAGGTTGGTTTCTGTGACGGTCTGGGTTGTGCACACAACCTGCTGTAGTTTCTTCTGGTCCTGGGCAGAGCAGTTGTCATACCAGACCATTATGCACCTGGATATTATGCTTTCTGTGTGCATCTGTGAAAGTTGGTAAGGGTCCTAATGGACATGCCGAATTTCCTAAGATGCCTGAGGAAGAAGAGGTGTTGTTGTCGCTTCCAAGTGGGAAGTCTAGGACAGGTTGTCAGTTATCATCACTCCTAGGAACTAGATGCTTTCAACCCTCTCCACTTTAGCTTTGTTAATGTAGATGGGGGCATGTCCTCCTCCAGTCTTATGTCTGCAACAGTGACTGAGGGAACAGGTGTATCTGAGGTTATCAGGGCAGGTGACATCATTTTCAATTACCTTCTGTCCAAAACGAACATAAAATGCATTGAACACATCAGGGGGAATATATTTTTGTCCACTAGTCTGTTTTGCTTTGCTTTGTAGCCCATTATGTCATGTGGACTTTGCCACAAATGGTAGGTGTCCATGTGTTTTGTTTGGGTCTCTAGCTTAGTCCGGTATTGCCTCTTGGTGTTTCTAATGGCCTAACAGAGATTGTATCTGGATTTCCTTTAAAGGTCAGAGATGTCTGACTTGA
Organism: Chiloscyllium plagiosum; assembly: GCF_004010195.1. Classification (NCBI taxonomy): domain Eukaryota; kingdom Metazoa; phylum Chordata; class Chondrichthyes; order Orectolobiformes; family Hemiscylliidae; genus Chiloscyllium; species Chiloscyllium plagiosum. Next base: position 64,246,391 of record NC_057713.1, read on the forward strand.
ATACCTCACACCTGGACTGCAGTAGACAAAGGATCTCCCAGTTCATCCATGATTTCCAGTTCTGGAACATTTGGAATAGCTCCTTTGGCATGCAGTCTTCTATTCATTTGCTAGTGAAGTTTGTAATGATAGTGGCATACTCATTTAGGTTGGCTACTGCATTCTTGAATATGGACCAGTTCACCAATTCCAAGCAGAACCGTAGAAGCTCTTATGTTTCCTCAGACTAGTACTACACTGCTTTCTGAACTGAGTCCACATATTTCAATTTCTGCTTGTAAGTAGGGAGGAGGACACACTGTTGTGATCTGATTTTTCCAAAATGTGCCCAGGGTATTGAGCGATAGGCATTTTTGATAGTTGCGCAGCATTGGTCAAAAATGTTCGGCCCACTGGTGGGACAGGAGACATGTAGCACACTCTTGAAGTTGATCTAGCTGTAGTCACTGGCTATGATGAACAAAGCCTTGGAGTATTCCGTCTCAAGTCTACTTGTAGCATTGTATATTTAATGCACTATTCACTTCCGCATGGAGTGGTATGTAATCTATTGTAAGGATAGCAGAGGTGAAATCGGATGGCAATTAATAGGGAAACATTTCACTGTTAGATATTCTAGGTCAGGGAGCCATAACTCACCAGGGTCACCACATCTGAGCACCAGGAGGTGTTGATTAAGATGCAGAACCACTGGACCTAACCTTCCCCAAGAACACTGTGTGGTCCATATGATGTATAGAGATACCTACAAGTTGTATAGCACAGTCAAGTGTAGCAGGAGTGAGTCATATCTCTGTAAAACAGAGCTCACATCAGTCTCTCAGTTGCCTCTGGAAGGTAAGCCTAGCTTTAAGGTCATTTAGTTTGTTTTCAATATCTTGGACATTTGCCAGGAATGTGCTGTGAAGGGGGGACTTGGAACACATTATTTCAGTCTCACCTGCAGGTTTCTCACACTTACTGGTAAAGTGTCTGTTTCTGGTTGATCCCAAGCAATGGTGATGGAAGTCTGCTGCACCAAGAGGTAATTTGATGGTGTCCATAGCACAGCTGCTCTGGGAGGCTTTGAGTCGGTTCCTTTGGACCTCCACATTGTCTAGTACCGTTAAGGTCAGGTGTTATTCCTGGGCTGATTGGGTCTCCTCATGGTTGGAGTTGGCTTCCGTAGTGTTGGCTCACTGTGGGGTCAGGTTCAATTCCTGGACTGGACAGGCCTCGCTTCTGAGTTTCCTCAAGATCAGGGAAATCAGGCCTGCAGTAATCCATTAAGTTTCTGTTAGCTCGAGGCTTGCAAGCATGACAATTGGGCCTGATCAAACATAGAATCTTCAGACCTGCAAGTAAATTTAAGAGGATTGCTAGTAATTTTAACAGACAAAGGCAATATATTTTTAAAAGTAAAATATTATATTTAAAAATAAATGAAACAACATTGTTCTGCATTTCTATTTATAAATATCCAGGATCATATCATTCATGACTGACTAGCCTGATAAGTTTCCTTTCTTGTGTATCACACATGTCGAACATACATTGTCAGTTTCCTCATCAGCCATTATATCATTCTCGAATCAAGAGTGTGTTGCTGGAAAAGCACAGCAGGCCAGGCAGCATCCGAGAAGCAGAAGAATCAATGTTTTGGGCCAGAGCCCTTCATCAGGAAGTTTCCTGGGCTGAAACTGGGCTTGATCTCCTTAGAGTACACAAGACAAAGATGAGGCTTAATTGACATGTTTAATGTAATCCTGAGTTTCTACTGAGTAAGAGAAATGCTTTCCAATGGCAGATAACGTCCAGTGGACACAGATGTAAGGTGACTGGCAAGAGAGCCAGCAGCAACATGACTGTTAAATACCAATTCTATAATACTTTTATAAAGGATATTATATAAGTACTAGAAGGAATCAAGAAATTGCAAGTTTGTGAGAAGAACAGGGGAGTGGGATTAAATAGCTTACTCTGAAAAGTGTGGTACAAGCTTGATGGGTTGTATAGCCTCTTTCTATGCTATAATGCTGTGATTCCATGATTTGTGATTGTGTTTCTGTTTTGTCCATCTTCTCTTGTTATCCTGATGAAATAACTGTAGAGAGGTTGGTATCCCATCACCAAGTTAACCTTTATTTAATTGTGCACAGTACACTGGCAGTGGCCAGCCAACTCGGAGTCAGTCTCCTGAACTGAGGAGATTCTAAATCTCCTGTTTATATATATTCTTTAAATTTTCAAACATATTCTTTTCATATCATCAAAGATAGTTTGAGTCAAAGACATAATGGAACAATTCCATAATTCAATAATAATGTACTAAAGGCAACCAAATAGTCTGGTGTGGACCAAGTGAAAGATGATACTGTTCTAACCAAAGAGGGGCACACATGTACATTCTATACTAAAATTCTCCAAATAATGTAATTAATATATGCTGCCTTAGATCTTGAGAGAAAGAATGAGTCATAAAATTGCTCAGGAAAGCAGGTAAGGGAGCAGGACTGCTCTCAGATCAACATAAGCAAAACCTACTTTGAGAACAATTGATCCTAAAAGAAACAAAAACACAATAATGTGACTGGGAACTAAACCTCTTTTGATTTTAGAAAGCTGCATGGAGAAGAGTAATAACAAGAAATTAAGCTGACAATTTTAAAAATAGAAGCAAAATTCCAAAAGCTGCACTTGTTAGAGGTTGGCCACATGTCTGAAATGACCAGAAGCGTCATCATGTTTAAAATTATCTAAACTGTATTGAATTTCTGTTTCACAAGAATGGGAGCCAACCCTTATGGTATACACCTTTCTCGACATGATTGGAAGAGTGAAGGTTTTGAGATATTGCTATACATAATACCCCTGGTGAGTGTTAATGATTGACCAGCTAATCTGACTTCCTTACGGAATGTGGAATGGGAACTAGATTTCTTCCAGTTATGGCTATGGGGTCTCACAGCATGGGTGGTTGGGGTTGTGTTGGGGTGGATGGGGTGGGACCCAGAGAGATAATGAAGAAAGAGACCAATCTGAGACTGGTACTGTTAAGGAAAGAAGCGAGTCAAGCAGTCAGGGCAGGCAGGGACAAAGCAGAAAACAGGGTAGGACTGATAAATTAAATTGCATTTACTTCAATGTAAGAGGCCTAACAGGGAAGGCAGATGAACTCAGGACATGGTTAGGAACATGGGACTGGAATATCATAGCAATTACAGAAACGTGGCTTAGAGATGGATTAGACTGACAGATTACTTTTCCAGGATACGAATGCTACAGAAAGGATAGAAAGGGAGACAGGAGAGGATGGGGAGTGGTGTTTTTGATAAGGGATAGCTTAACAGTTGTAATTAGGGAGGATATTCCTAGAAATACATCCAGGGAAGTTATTTGGGTGGAACTGAGAAGTAAGAAAGGGATGATCACCTTATTGGAATTGTATTATAGACCCCTTAATAGTCAATGGGAAATTGAGAAACAAACTTGTAAGGAGAACTCAGTTAACTGTAAGAATAATAGGGTGGTTATAGTAGGGGATTTTAACTTTCCAAACATAGACTAGGACTGCCATAGTGTTAAGGGTTTAGATGGAGAGGAATTTGTTAAGTGTGTACAAGAAAATTTTCGGATTGAGTATATGGATGTACCTACTAGAGAAGGTGCAAACTCTGACCTACTCTTGGGAAATAAGGCTGAGATTTCACTGGGGGAGTACTTCGGGGCCGATGGCCATAATTCTAATTAGTTTTAAAATAGTGAATGGAAAAGGATAGACCAGATCTAAAAGTTGAAGTTCTAAATTGGAGGAAGGCTAATTTTGATGGTATGAGGCAAGAGCATTCAAAAGCTGATTGGGGGCAGATGTTCACAGGTAAAGGGATGGCAGGAAAATGGGATGCCTTCAGAAATGAGATAATGAGAGTCAAGAGACAGTATATTCCTGTTAGGGTGAAAGGAAAGGCTGGTAAGTGTAGGGAATGCTAGATGACAAGAGAAATTGAGGGTTTAGTTAAGAAAATGAAGGAAACCTATGTCAGGTATAGACAGGATAGATCGAGTGAATCCTTGGAGTATAAAGGCAGGAGGAGTATACTGAAGAAAGAAATCAGGAGGGAAAAAAGGGGACATGAGATAGCTTTGGCAAATAGGTTAAGGAGAAGCCAAAAGGTTTTTACAAATATATTAAGAACAAAAGGGTGAATAGAGAGAGAATAGGGCTTCTCAAAGATCAGCAATCTGGCCTTTGTGTGGAGCTGCAGGAAATGGGGGAGATACTAAGTGAGTATTTTGCATCAGTGTTTACTGTGGAGAAGGATATGGAAGATATAGAATGTAGGGAAATAGATGGTGACATCTTGAAAAATGTCCATATTACAGAGGAGGAAGTGCTGGATGTCTTGAAATGCAAAGGTGGATAAATCACCAGGTCCTGATCAGGTGTACCCGAGAACTCTGTGGGAAGCTAGGGAAGTGATTACTGAGATATTTGTATCATCAGTAGTCACAGGTGAGGCATCGGAAGACTGGAGGCTGGCTAATGTGGTGCCATTATTTAAGAAAGGTGTTAAGGACAAGCCAGGGAACAATAGACCAGTGAACCTGATGTCGGTGGTGGGCAAGTTGTTGGAGGGAATCCTGAGGGACAGGATTTATGCATATTTGGAAAGGCAAGGGCTGATTAGAGATAGTCGACATCGCTTTCTGCATGGGAAATTATGTCTCACAAACCTTGATTGAGTATTTTGAAGAAGTAACAAAGAGGATTGATGAGAGCAGAGCGGTAGACGTGATCCCTCTGGACTTCAGTAAGGCATTCAACAAAGTTCCCCATGGGAGACTGGTTAGTGAGGTTAGATCTCATGGAATACAGGGAGAACTAGCCATTTGGATACAGAACTAGCTCAAAGGTAGAAGACAGAAGGTGGTGGTGGAGGGTTGTTTTTCACTGGCCTGTGACCAGTAAAGTGCCACAAGGATCGGTGCTTGGTCCATTACTGTTCGTCATTTGTATAATTGACTTGGATGTGAACATAGGAGATATGGTTCGTAAGTTTGCAGGTGACACCAAAATTGGAGGTTTGGTGGACAGTGAAAAAGGTTATCTCAGATTACAAAGGGATTTTGATCAGATGGGCCAATGGCCTGAGGAGTAGCAGATGAAGTTTAATTTAGATAAATGCAAGGTGCTGCATTTTGGGAAAGCAAATCTTCACAGGACTAGTACACTTAATGGTATGGTCTTAGGGAGTGTTGCTGGACAAAGAGACCTTGAAGTCCAGGGTCATAGGCCCTTGAAAGTGGATTCGCAGGTAGATAGGTTAGTGAAAAAGGAATTTGGTATACTTTCCTTTATTGGTCACAGTATTGTTGGGAGGTCATGTTGGGGCAAAACAGGACATTGGTTAGGCCATTTTTGGAGTCTTGCATGAAATTCTGGTCTCCTTCCTATCGGAAGGATGTTGTGAAATTCGAAAGGGTTCAGAAAAGATTTACATGGATGTTGCCAGCGTTGGAGGTTTTGAGCTAAAGGGAGAGGTTTAATAGGCTGGGGCTATTTTTTCTTGGAGTGCAGAAGCTGAGGGGTGACCTTATAGAGATTTTAAAAATCATGAAGGGCATGGATAGGGTAAATAGACAAGGTCTTTTCCCTTGGTCCAGAACTAGAGGGCGTAGGTTTAGGGTGAGAGGGGAAAGATATAAAAGAGACCTAAGGCGCAACCTTTTCATGAAGAGGGTGGTGCAAATATGGAATGAGCTGCCAGAGGAAGTGATGGAGGCTGGCACAGTTGCAACATTTAAAAGGCATCTGGAATTGTATATGAATAGGAGGCATTTGGAGGGACCTGGGCCAAGTGCTGGCAAATGGAACTGGAGTAGGTTAGGACATCTGGTCGGCATGGGTGAGTTGGATCGAAGGGTCGGTTTCCATGTTATACATCTCTATGATTCTATGATTCTATATCAGGTTCAATTGTGGAGGACAGGAGTCTTTAGCATGACAACAATTCTCTGGCTCCTGGCTGTGTAAACAATACATGGGCCAAAACCTCCAAAGAAAGGTTCCACTCACTTGCTCAGATCACATTTTTTGGTGATAGCCATCTTTGTTCATCTTTGTTCCTCAGTACAAAAGGTATTTCCGTGGTCCCTGTGTCTTTTGACTTTTCAGGATTTAGAAAATTGATGAAGTAACAAAGTGTCCCAAGTGAATGAATAGAGCAGCAGCAAGAGGGCAAGCAGAATTGGTACTGTCAGGGATTGGTCTGATGGTAACAGAAATTGTTGGAGAAATTCAGCAGGGCTGACATCATCTGTCAGGAGAAAGTACAGTAATGTTTCAAATCCAGTCATCCTTCTTCACTGAACTTGAAACATTAACTCAGCTTCTTCTCCACTGATACTGTCAGATCTGCTGTGTTTCTCCTGCAATTCCTGTTTTTGTTTCAGATCATAAGCACTCACTGTTCTTTGTTTTATGATAGTTGGACTGATGTTATTTGGCCAATGGTGCAGAAAGGACTTTTGATAATGGTACGGGTGCAAGGGATGCCAATCAAATCAAGGATATCGAGTAATCTGGGAACAACATACAGTAAGATGGGGATAGAATTGGATGTGAGGGCCACCATAATGGCAAGATACAGGTTATTCTAGTATAACGCATGTTTCGTTAACGTGAATTTGCTGTAACATGAATTTGTCAATTGACAAATTGGGGACACTGTTTCTACAGCGTGAACTTTTAAAACATGTGGCTGTAACACGATTACATCATGAACTATTTATGCGCTGTTTCTAAAGCACAATTTTTCTAAAATGCAGGGTTTCACAATAACATAAACATTGCATTATAGAAGAACTACCTGTAGATAGTTAAAAATCACACAACACCAGGTTATAGTCCAACAGGTTTAATTGGAAGCACACTAGCTTTCGGAGCGACGCTCCTTCCGTAGATAGTCACTGAGGCGAGGTTGGTAAGATTATGGATTCAACTGAAGTGAGTTTGGTCATTTTGAGATAACAGTAACTTCAATTTATTGCCAGTGAATTTGAAAACAGGATTTACATGTGCCAACAAAGACTCACCCCCACTCATTACTCTTCAAAATGTAAAACCTCCATTATCTATTAGATGCCAGAAATTCTTTGTGCTTCTTTCTATAAGATGTTTTCTTGCACTTTCTGAAGAAAAATCTTCATTTCACAATGATTTTTGGAGGGATATAGGCCGGGTCCTGGCAGGTGGGACTAGATTAGGTTAGGATATCTGGTCGGCATGGACGGGTTAGACTGAAGGGTCTGTTTCCATGCTGTACATCTCTATGACTCTATGGCTCTAATTGAACAGGAAAACTTTCAAATGTATACAATTGGAATCAGGCGAAAGTGAGACTGCAGATGCTGGAGATTAGAGTCGAGAGTGTGGTGCTGGAAAAGCACAGCAGGTCAGGCAGCATCCGAGGAGCAGGAAAATCAATGTTTTGGGCAAAAGTCCTTCATCATTCTATCCTGATGTCGATTCTCCCGCTCCTCAGATGCTGTCTGACCTGCTGTGCTTTTCCAACACCACACTCTCAACTACAATTGTAATCAGCCAATATCAAATCTCACTAAATGTCTCTCAATGTCCTATAGGTGATTTGACATTAGCCATATTATTTATTTAGCATAAAAATTATGAGCACATTTGCCTTAACTTATTACCCAATATTTCTAATATGCAGAAATATTTTTTGCGTTCCCTAATCCAAGTAGTTTTTCAGTATTTCAGTTTAATGGATGGTTTCAAATGATTGTTACCGATATTATTCCAAAAAATGTTCTCCATCCCGTGAAAACATTGGATGTTATTCTGCTACTGTTAAGAACATCATAGTTTATATATGTTGCTTCTGAAGTGAAGTTGCAGGTAGCAAACTGTGAATGCTGAAGACATTTTATTGAAAAACTGATAAACAAACCTATGATAATTCTAGTTTGGAATGTAAACTTTTGCTTATTTAATAAGACCTTGGTTACTAAAGTTGTTAATATAAGGATTTAAATTAGTCATGTAGCTTGCAGATCAAATAAAAGTACCTTTATAAATGAAAGGGTTTCTTGATGGAACCAGCAAATATGGAAAGACAGCCTTTAATTCCATTATAGATTTAATTTATACATGTGCATCACAGAATCAATAGAATTTTTTTGAATGTGAAAGTTGATTAGTTTTTGTTTGGAGCATCCCATTCTATGCCATTGTTGCCAAGAAAATGGGCTCTGGGGATTAGAATAGTTCGTTTTGTTTTAATTTAGTTGTGTACTCTTATTCACAGAAATAGGCAGACTGATTAGAGCTTTGACGCAGACACAGAGAGAGAGAATGTCTTCCAGGAGCTGCAAACCACCAATGGGACCAAGAGTTATACAAAAGACTTGGGAGCAGACTTGGAGATCAATGTCTATGCTTATTCGAAAGCAGGGCCAAGATGCATAGAGGCCTTCAGAAGCTTAGGGGTGTTCCTGATATTTTGATTCACTGAACATGAATAGAGTGAGAGCTAATCTTGAACTGAAAAGTCTGCAGTCATGACATTTTAATGAAATTTTGGAGGCCCATTTAACCAAAACAACTCTTGAAATCTCAAACCTTGCAAATTCGCTGAATGGGGAGAAGAAATCAATGAGAATTCAGAAGAGATGGGGCACTCTTGGCATCATTCTGAAAAGAATGAATAACCCTCAAGCTCATATAATATCTAAGGAAACCTTGGGTAGAATTTAAAAGGGGAACTAGAATTATACTGTTAAGTGCAGGGAAATTATAGTGCAGAGCTAGTAGTGTTAGTTTTGATTACTTTTAAATGGAAGTTAAGTTTCTTTTGTTTAAAAGCATTAAACCTTGTGGTGTAGTTCTTCCAAGTGATCACAGGGTGTGCAAATTTGTCTTTAAATGTTAATGGTCTCTGTGGAGATTATAACACTTCTGATAAATCTTATGAAGTGACCAATAGTTTATGTTTCCATGATATCAGATAATAGAAATGTTACATTTGAGTTGTCTTCTTCCTCATCTGACATTTCAGGAAAGGATGTTGGGCTCCTGAGATGTTAGGAGAAAGTGAGGACTGCAGATGCTGGAGATCAGAGCTGAAAAATGTGTTGCTGGAAAAGCGCAGCAGGTCAGGCAGCATCCAAGGAGGGGGTGGGGGCGGAGAGGACGGGAAGAAAATTGCAGGTCAAGAAGGCGGTGCTGAGTCCAAGGGTTGGGACTGAGATAAGGTGGGGGGAGGGGAAATGAGGAAGCTGGAGAAATCTGCATTCATCTCTTGTGGTTGGGGGGTTCCTAGGCAGAAGATGAGGCGCTCTTCCTCCAGGCGTCATGTTGCCATGGTCTGGCGATGGAGGAGGCCAAGGACCTGCATGTCCTTGGCGGAATGGGAGGGGGAGTTAAAGTGTTGAGCCACAGGGCGGTTGGGTTGTTTGGTGCAGGTGTCCCAGAGGTGTTCTCTGAAACTCCTCTTCATTGGGGAGACAGGCTGCCTACTTGCGGAATGACGCCTAGAGGAAGAGCGCCTCATCATCCGCCTAGGAACCCTCCAACCACAAGGGATGAATGCAGATTTCTCCAGCTTCCTCATTTCCCCTCCCCCCACCTTATCTCAGTCCCAACCCTTGGACTCAGCTCCGCCTTCTTGACCTGCAATCTTCTTCCCGGCCTCTCCGCCCCCACCCCCTCTCCGGCCTATCACCCTCACCTTAACCTCCTTCCACTTATCGCAGTCCAAATGCCCCTCCTCCAAGTCCCTCCTCGCTACATTTTATCTTAGCTTGCTTGGTACACCCTCCTCATTCCTGAAGAAGGGCTTATGCCTGAAAAGTCTATTCTCCTGCTCCTGAGCTGTTAACCAAGTACAGGGAACCAAGGTGATTTCAGCTCCCAAAACATAGGGATTTAATCTACTATCCTAGCTCAAATCTGATAATTTCACAAATAAATTGAAACTTATTTGTCTGTGAGGCCTATGTGTACAATTCCTCTATAAGTAATATGCGTAGAGTAGCTTGATTCTACATTTCAATTTACATGGCACATTGTAGTTGTAAATATCAAAGCCATCTTAATTATTGTAAGATAATATAGTGGTGGCCAAGAGAGAAACAGATTGTCTTTAGTTTCATGTTAGGAATATCAGAAAAAGCTGCTGATATTGAAATAGGAAATTCAACAATATTGTTTTTCAATTCTACAATCAGTAATAAGACCACAGTGTAAAAAATATACTTCATTATTTGTCATATTTATAATGGCAAATTTAGTCTGTATGTGAGGTTATTGATAGCTAATTGTTTTAGCAGTGTAATTGCTATATGTTGATTTTATCCTGATCTCTCTTTCAATACAGTAGTTAGAAATTATAAAGAGAGTTGAAAAACACACCAAATAGATTTGTGGGGGTGTGAATGTACTCTGTATACTTATAAAAGTCCTGATTTTAAAAATTACAAAAACATGAAACATTTGTATTACAAATATGAAACATTTAGCATGTAAGCTTTGTGTAGTTTCTATTTGCATTTGTCAATAGTGCTAATACAATTAATGATGCACACCCAATCCCTTGTCATCTTACACTGAATGAATTCCCTTGTCACTCTATTTTATCAATGATTCTGATATAGAGTAATGTAGTTAATATGACTGCACAGAGTGGAGATGTATTCTTGTGTTTATCTGCTCACTGAAGCAAATCTAACAAGAACGCAGGAACCAGAAAAAGTCATTTGGCTTCATCAGCTCACCTTAGCATTGAGCTTCTCATTTCATGAACAATTTGTTTCACATTCTTTACTGCCTTGACATTAAATTCACATGCTATTATATGTTCCAGAGTCAAAAATTAGGCATTTTTGATTTTTAAAAAATATGAACAGTGGCAACATTTGCTGTGGCATGTGGCAGGCCATTCAGTAAAACAATATGATTAGCTACAAAAACATTCATTTTCTAGTCCACAACCAAGTATGCACCAAAATGCTTTTCTAAATTAAACTTATTTAATGGATTAGAGGTGATGAATTATAACTGTCAACACACTTATTTAATTCACTTTTCAATTTGACTACCTGATTTTAAAGTAAATGACTTGCATTTTATTTTGAATAGAGAAGATATTGGGACCTTCTATGAGCAATATATTCAAATTAACATGAATTTATGACTGGATAAATTAATTATTTAATAATAAAGATTAATGTAAGAATGATTTTAAGAGCTACTGTAAGCTTGGTGATTCATTTTACTTACCTATAATTATGAATGTTGGAACATATTGAATTAATTATATCAGTAAACATGAATACACTAATTGTATCATCTGGCTAAATGTCCTATCTTCATGTCTGTTTGAATTATAGCTTTGATTTCAGCCCCAACTACTTAGTATTACCAGTGGAGACTGCCACTATTAACTTATTCCTGTTCCAAAGCTAGGTCTGTCTTCCTCCCATTCCTGGGCATCTGTTGAGATTAACTGTCTCCCCACTTGTGCCCCTGATATTCTGTTTTGGCTGGGTAAAGCTTTTTTTCCATCTGTGTTCACTTTGCTCTTCCCTGCCCATTTCTCCAATATTTTGAAATATAAGTGACTTGCACCTCACAGATTTTTCTGTGCCACTTTGTCCTGTCTTGGAGTAGATTTAAGGTAACCTTGAGAATGTCTCCTGAGTCCATTTATATTCGAACTCTCTGAAAGTGTGAAATAAAATTAAATGACATTTGGTGTCTCAGTAAATGGTAGTCAGAAATTGCAAGTCACTTGACTTTCACTACAACAACAGCACCAGAGAAGACAAATGTGTACTTTTGTTCTCTACTGCTGCCAGTGTTAGTAGGAGAAACTCAGGGTCAGGACTCAATCAAATTACATTCGTTATAAATAGATAAACAACAGCTTCTACTGAAACATAAATAATAGAGATTAAATCCTCAGTGCTACCTGCAGGTCTATAATAGATTTCTGAGAATTAGTTAGAGATGGCAGAGGCCCAGGCCAGTATCCTGGGGACATGGGCTCAAATCCCAGTCTCCTCCGTCATTGATGCTTATGGGATTTAAATTCGGTTAATAAATTTAATGATGGTGACTTTGGGCTAAATTTTAACCAATAAATGGCTAAATGTTTCAATCCACAAGCCCAAGTGAGTTTTTACAGACTATCTCCCCCAAATTTGCCTCACTACCAATGCACCTTGCCCTTGTGGATCCTGACCATCATATTCTGTCACTTACTGTAGGTAGAAATGCCCACCATTGCTAGAACCTCTCAGGATTCCTGGTGCTGATGCCACCTTTAAATCCTACACATGCACCACGTCATATACAACTGCCTTGAATGGTTCATTTTATTTGTCCTGGACATGTTGGAGAGAGGCTAATTGGCACCCCAGTTTATTGATGTTACTGCTGTTTGGGAATGGGGTGGAGTTATGGTTTGTGTGGTCACTGCCCATAAAGAGTTCCCTGAGATTGTGACTGATGGTGTTCTGGAGGAGCAAGTGGTGAACTGGAATTGTCAAGTTACCCCTCTTACTTTGATTATTAAGAATTGTTGCTGTCTAGTTTCTATGCAGTGGTTGGGAGAATTGGAAACTCCAGATCAGTGAAATGAGACGATGTCATCATAAGGATGTTAATGCAAATATGGCTCCCACAGCTCATGGTGAGAACCTCACCTCAACTCATCCATGCCAACAAGACAACCTAAATTACTCAAATCTCATTTGCCAGCATTTGGCCCACATCCCTCTAAGACTAGAGTGGTGCTGGAAAAGCACAGCAGGTCAGGCAGCATCCGAGGAGCAGAGAAATCGATGTTTCGGGCAAAAGCTGCCTGACCTGCTGTGCTTTTGCAGCACAACTCTAATCTAGACTCTGGTTTCCAGCATATGCAGTCCTTGGTTTTACCATATTCCTCTAACCCCTTCTTATTCATGTATCTATCCAGACACCTTTTAAGTATTGTAATTATATCAGCTTCCACCACTTTCTGTGGCAGCTCATTCCATACTTACACCACCCTCTGCGTGAAAAAGTTGCCCGTTAGGTCCTTTTTAAATATTTCCCCTCTCACCTTAAACCTATGCCCTCTAGTTTTGGCCTGACTGGCCTTTCCAAATTGTAGCACCTCACATTTATCTAAATTAAACTTTATCTGCCGTTCTTTGGCCCATTGGCCCACCTGATTAAGGTCCCATTGCTGCCTGACCTGTTGAGCTTTTCCAGAAAGTTTTGATTTTGTTTCTCATTTACGGCGTCAGCTGTTTGTTCGGTTTACTGTTCTGCCTGACGTGCTGTAGGTGAAGCTATCACACTGTATATTGTCTGTTGTAGTAATTCTTTGTTCTCCTGTCTATTAAAGCAAATGTTCTAAGTTTGACAAAACACTTGCCATTGTATCACAACAATGGTTTGCAATAACCTTGCATTAATCTAGCAATCTTAACATAATTAAATTTCCCAAGTTGGTTCATAGGAAGTTTATAACGCATAGAGTCATGTAAAACTATAACAGCCAGATTTTTCAAAGTTTGGGCAGGAATATTTTTGAAGGCACGTCTTAAAGGAAGAAAGAAACATATGGAGATTGAGAGGTTTAGGGATGAGGTTCCAGAGCCGAGGCAGTAGAAAGTACAGCCACCAAATTAAAGCAGGAGATGCCATGAGATGGTGAATGCTGATACCTTAGAGATTTGTGAGTTTGAGCGATTTACAGAAATAGGGGATGAAGCCACAGATGGATACGTACTTTAAAACCAAAATGTTCTTCATCAGAAATCAATGTATTTAAAGTTAAAGTTGCAAGTATGAGAATCTTAGGTGAACAGCACTTAGTGTAAATAATAACAAAGGCAAATAATGATAAAAGCAATGAAGTGTTTACATCACGTCAAAACCCCTATCTCTCCCCCAACCTATTTCAAAAATGTCAAATAGGTAAGAGAAACAAAGAACCCTGCATTGGGATTTGGTGGTGTGTGTTTTGGGATGGAAGCAGGAGTAGTGCTGGTTGTGAAGTTGGCCTCTGCCTGTTCCAACCTCCAAACAGCAGGGAGACCCTCCAAGTCTGTCTGAGCTGTTGGTTTTTGGCTTGTCACCTGGAAAATCTTGCTTGGCCCTCTTTTTAATTAGTGTTAACAAGGCTTTCAGTATGCTCAATTAATTACACATGTTTTTGGACAGATGGTCCTGTGGGTCAGGCAGGCCCAATGTGTTTTCATTCTTACCTTTGGTGGACCCAAAGATTCTGCCCATTTAAATCAGAACAGTTTGGATCCAACAAATGACTTTGTTGAGTGTTATGAATACATTCTCTCACACTGCAGATCTAAAGAGTGCTTGGAAATGATTTTGACTGCACTAGAGCAATATTTTGTCAAGTTTTTTATCTCCATCATCTGAAAATATTCAATAGGGCTGATATTTTATAGATGTTTGAGCAACGTAAGTTTGGTGAGATGTGTGGCAGAATTGGACAAGGCCCATTGCAACATCAAGTTAATCTTGCTCTATCTTTTATGCTTTTCACAGTGTGGTCTGAGGGGTGTTCAGCAGTCAGTCCTTTGGCGTTACCACCATTAGTCAAGGAAATTCTGTATCATTAATCGAGGAGCTGCAAACATTTCAGTCTGGGTCTGGTCAGACGTATTTAGGTGCATCAATGATATGCCATGAGGATTGTTAGAGGCTCGTGGCATCAGATGCCAATGACCTTGGATATGATGTGCTATGGCTGATGCCCATGGTGTGTTAAGGTCCAGCACCTCTGATCAATATGCAAGAGCTATCTTAGCTGATCCCCACTGGCATTTGACCTATGGTAGCCTTGGCATTTTTGCATTCTATCAGGATTGCAGAAATTGTTTAGTCAATTTTACGCTGGGTTGAGTTGCTTAGGCCATTGGCCACAATATTGTTCATCATGTATTTCCTTGTCTTGCTTGTCCTGCTCAAGTGCATTACCTCACATTTGTCCAGATTGCATTCCATTTGCCACTGATCAGCCGATCTGACCAGCCGTCTATATCCTCTTGTAATCTAAGGCCATCTCCTCACTACTTACCAATGCTCCAATTTTAAAATCATCTGTAAATTTACTGATTAATCCTCCGACATTCAAGTCTAAATTATTTTAATAAACCACAACCTCAAGGGCCCCATGATATGAAAGGACATGCTACTAAACCCTCCAGATTATAACTCCAATGTCACAATGAGGTAGGTTCTTTTGAATATGCTAAGTAGCTATTCTTAAAAAAAAGGTAGGTTTTTATGAAGTTCCACACTTTATTGTACAAGAAGCTCTGTGTTGAAGGTAAAGTGTTGCCCAAAGATCAGTGTAATTTCATTAAGTAATTGGGGAAGAAACACAAAAGATCTGTAACATTGAATAGTTTTAATACAATTCTTCTGGCATTCCAAGTAAAAGATTCAAAGCAGAAGCTTTGTTTGAGTGATTGATTGCCTTTGAATGTTTGATTTTCATTAAGATATTGGAATGTTTACAATTAAAAAGTCTGAGTAAATGAATCATTTAACTTTATTTTTCCCTGGAGAAACATTGACACAGATATGATAACTGAAGGTGAAATGCTTTATCATGTGGAAAGTGAACATAAGTCTTCAACAAGCTGGAGTAAAAACAAACAATCTTCAAGTTTAAGTGTTAAAGTTATCCTATTCTTTAAACATTTACTTCAGTATTTTTGTAGCAGAGCTTCCTCCAACTAGGAACATATCTTTGCTAATTTGTGAGGTATTTGTTATGCAAGATGGATTGGCAAAGATGGGAATTTGAATTTGGAATAAACCTGATAATTTACATTGATTCAGGTTAATTCATGACATTTTCAGTCATTTTTCTGCTAAATTTAATTTTAGCCTGTAAATAGTTAATATTTTCTGCTGCTACCTTATATACTGTACGAGCTTTAAAGTGGACATGTCCCCTTTGAGAGTATGGCTTCTGAAAAAGCAAATGGTTTGCTGCTAATTATACTGAAAGCTTATCATGCTGAGTGTGTAATAATAGGAATAATTTTCAGTTAAGTGCATAGGTTTATAGTTGAAACCCTTCCTCTTCTCACCATTATAAATGCTAATCTGTTAATTGTTTATATACTTAATAGTCAAGCCAGAACAAAAAGCAACCTCTAAACTCTTTCAACAGAACTAAACTATTCTATTATTTTAAATATTAAACAGCACTTTATCAAATAACTACCTTTGTTCCATAGATTCCTCCTCCAGCAAACTCTCAAATTAATATGAAATGGCAAAAGTACATTGTACTGTAGATAGTAATACCCCTAGTATTTAAAGCTTTATTATCAGATCAGAACTAAAGAGTGCTAACTGGAAATTAAAAATGATGTGGAGGTGCTGGTGTTGGACTGGGGTGGGCAAAGTTAGAAGTCACATGATACCAGGTTGTAGTCCAACAGGTTTATTTGAAGTCACAAGCTTTTGAAGTGCTGCTCCTTCATCAGATGAACTTCACTTCCAAGGAGCAGTGTTCCAAAAGCTTGTGATTCAAATAAATCTGTTGGACTATAATTTGGTGTCATGTGACTTCAGAAATTAAAAAGTAAGGAAAGTCAAATTGAGGTAAGACTGCCATTTAACAAAATTGTTTTATCAATAGTCTAACTTTCTCAATTTGATCATCAGTTAGCCTTAACCATATTTTATTTTTATTTATTCATGGAATGTGGGTGTTCCTGGCTGGATTTATTCCAAATCTTAGTTGTCTTTGAAAAGGTGGTGATGAGCTGCAGTCTTCTAAAGTCTGTAGTACACATTTACCAGTAAATTATTACCTGATTTGGTGTGAATTTGAGAAGAAAAACAAATGGCAGCATGTCAAAAATGCCTGCCTGTCACACATACTATTTTGTTAAATATTTCAGCTGTCAATTTTAGTGCATGTATGGGAGCCACACTGACCCACAACTGATCTTTATTACTGCCTTTAGGATATAAAATTTATCAATCTGCTAACAAAATATAACATTGAAATACATATGGGGTTTTAGGGCAGATGGCAAAAAAATGTTTTGGCAAAGATAGGTTGTAAGGAATTTCTAAAAGGAGGAAGGTGAAATAACAACGTGAAGAGATTAGGGAGGGCGTTCAAGAATGTAGACAAGGGAAACTGAAACCACAGCTGCCCAAGGCAGAGCAAATAAAATTGGGCATATTCAATGTGGCAGAATTGCAAAACCGCCAAGTTCTGAGGGTTCTGTGCCTGGAGGAAATTGCATAGATACGGATTTGAAAACAAGGACAAGAATATTCGAACTGAAGCTACCTTAACAATAGCAATGCAAATCAGTGAGCATAAGAGTAAAGAGTGAATCTGATTTGGTATCTGTTAAGACATATGCAGCAGAGTTTGTGTTGACCTGTTTATAGATGGTAGAATGCCAAGTGAAAGTGAAGTACTGTGAATGCCAGAGAAAATCAGCAGGTCTGTCAGCATCTATGAAGAGATGAAACCAGCATTAGCGTTTCAGGTCCAATATGACATCTTCAGAACTGAAAGGGGCTGGATTTTTAAAATATATATATAATGCTGTTACCAAAGGGAAAGAAGAACTGAGGGGATCAGGTAGTGAGGGTGCCCAGAGAAAAAGACAAAGGGAATGTAAATGGTCGTACAGACAGTAGATTGATATGAAATAGGTGTTAATAGTAGTTATGAATAGTAGAAAGTAGGTCAATTTAGCTAAGAACAAATCCAGGCAGACAAGGCAAAGGGAAGGAAGGGAGTGTCATCAAAATGGACACAGCGTTTATGGTCAATAGTTGCTGAACTCAGATATCTAAGGGAAAAATAAAGTCCTAAAAACGGAAAGAAATAGGAGTTGGGAGGTCATGTACAGGATATTGGTTATGCTACTTTTGGAATATTGTGTACAGTTCTGGTCTCCCTCCTACCAGAAGGACGTTGTGAAATTTTTCACAGGATCATAGAATCCCCACAGTGTGGAAACAGGCCATTTGGCCCAACAACTCCACATTGACCCTCCGACGAGAATCCCACCCCAGACACATTCTCCTACCTGACTGCTCTATATTTTCCCCTGACTAATGCACCTAACCCACACATCCCTGAACACTATCGGCAATTCGGCATGGTCAATCCACCTAATTTGCCCATCTTTGGACTGTGGGAGGAAACTGGAGAACCCAGAGAAAACCCACGCAGACACGGGGAGAATGCGCAGACAGTCGCCCGAGGCTGGAATTGAACCCAGGTCCCTGACGCTGTGAGGCAACAGTGCTAGCCACTGTGTCGCCCCACTGAGCCATTTTGAAAGGGTTCAGAAAAGATTTACAAGGCTGTTGCCAGGGTTGGAGGATTTGAGCTATAGGGAGAGGCTGAATAAGCTGGAGCTGCTTTCCCTGGAGTGTTGGAGCCTGAGGGGGTGACCTTATTGAGGTTTATAAAATCTTGA
The DNA here is from genome assembly GCF_004010195.1 of Chiloscyllium plagiosum. Classification (NCBI taxonomy): domain Eukaryota; kingdom Metazoa; phylum Chordata; class Chondrichthyes; order Orectolobiformes; family Hemiscylliidae; genus Chiloscyllium; species Chiloscyllium plagiosum. The sequence goes on from NC_057713.1 coordinate 64,264,880, forward strand.
AGGGCATGAAGAGAGTAAATAGACAGCATAGCTTTATTCCTGAAGGGCTTTTGCCTGAAACGTCGATTTCACTGCTCCATGGATGCTGCCTGAACTGCTGTGCTCTTCCAGCACCACTAATCCAGAATCTGGTTTCCAGCATCTGCAGCCATTGTTTTTACCCCCACAGCATAGGTTTAGGGTGAGAGGGGGAAACTTTAGATTAGATTACTTACAGTGTGGAAACAGGCTCTTCAGCCCAACAAGTCCACACCGACCCGCCGAAACGGAACCCACTCAGATCCGTTCCCCTACATTTTACCCCTTCACCTAACTTTGCGGGCAATTTAGAGTGGCCCATTCACCTAACCTGCACATTTTTGGACTGTGGGAGGAAACCGGAGCACCCGGAAGAAACCCATGCAGACACGGGGAGAATGTGCAAACTCCACGCAGTCAGTCACCTGAGGAGGGAATTGAACCCAGATCTCTGGCGCTGTGAAGCAGCAGTGCTAACCACTGTGCCACCGTGCTGCCCACAAAACTGTATTTCCCATACTAAAAGTGATCTGGATGAGTATATGAATAGGAAGGGTTTAGAGAGACATCGGTCAAGTGCTGGCAAATGGGACTAGATTAGGTTAGGATATCTGGTCGGCATGGACGAGTTGGACCGAAGGGTCTGTTTCCGTGCAATAAGTCTCTATGGCTCTATGAGTCAATAACTGCAGATGCTGAAAATCAAAAACAAAAACAAATCACTGGAATAACTCAGCACATCTGGCAGCATCTTTGGAGAGAAATCAGTGTTAATGCTTCAGATCCAGTGGGAGTTGAACCTGGCACTGTGAAGCAGCAGTGCTAAACACTGAGTCATGGTGCTGCCTAAGGCTAGGGGGGAGGTGGGGAGAGGAGAGAGTAAATAATAACTGGAGATAGAGCCCAAAGCAAGAGAAAAACTGTTGGACAAAGGAATGGGGAAAGGTCAGCCTGGGAGAATGAATAGCTGCTAATGGGGATTATTAGTAGCTGACATTGAAATTAAGGTACTGTTTCTTCATAGTGCATTGGGTTTCACAGGATCACTTCAGCAGGCCTCGGGTGAAAATGTTAGCATGAGAGAAAGAGGGTGTATTGAAACGGCAAGTAACTGAAGGTTGGTCAGTCTTACAGTCAGAGTGGAGATATTCCAGAAAGTGATTCCCCCTGGTTTACATTTACTTTCACCAATGTAAAGAATTCATTCATGGAATCCCTGCAGTGTGGAGACAGGCCATTTGGCCCAACCAGTCCACACCAACCCTCCGAAGAGTATCTCACCCAGACCCATTCCTCTATTGTTGGACTGTGGGAGGAAACCAATGCAGCCACAGGGAGAATATGCAAACTCCTCACAGACAGTCGCCTGAGGCTGGAATTGAACCTGGATCCCTGGTACTGTTAGGCAGCAGTGCTAACCTCTGAGCCACCGTTCGTGAGTAGTGAATGTAGTAGGCTAGTTTCACAGAAGTGCACGTAAGTTGCTGCTTCATCTGGAAACTGTATATGTCCATTGACATTGAGAAAGGCAGAAGTAAAAGGTCAAGTGCTATGCACTGTGTGATTTCATGGGAAGGTGCCATGGTGATTGAGTTAGCAGTGACAGAACAGTGGATCAGAGTGTTATGGAGAGAAAGATGCTGACAAGGGAGTGAAGAGTTAAACTAGATTTGGTGATTGCAATCTGCTACAAATGCAGGAAATGGTGGAGGATGATCAGTGCATATGGAGGCTGCTGTGATGGAAAGTGAGAATAAAGGAAATGCTATTGTTCTTCTGGAAGGGAGAGGAGGGGCTGAGAGCAGAAGTGTGGGAAGTGTGTCACAAGCGAATGAGGGCCTTGGTTATTCCAGTGAAGGGGAATCCTTGGTTAAAGAAAAAGGAGGCCTTGTTAGAGGCAATGTAGTAGAGATTGGCATCATCAGAACAAAAAGGGAGGCAGAGAGAGAAACTGGGTAGTATCCTTGCAGGAAGCAGTGTGTGAAGAGATATAGTCAGCCTGACTTTGGGAGTCAGCCTGCTTGTAATCTTATTGGTAGACAAGCTTTCTCCAGAAATTGAAGCAGAGAGTTCAAAGAAAGGAAGGGAAGCTTCAGGGATGGAACAAGTCAATGAGAGAGTCAGGATAGGGGGAAATAAGGTCAGTGGGGCAGGAATGAGTTGAAACAATAGGTCTGCCAGCTGCTGAATATTTAAAAGATAAATTTCAGTAAATTTTTTTTTTCTTTCTTTCTCGAGGAATGAATGTGTCTTGCATAAAACTGAAGATTTCTTCAAAAGCCAACTACTGTTATCATATTATGAGAGAGAGCTGACCACCACAGGTCAGGCAGCATCCGAGGAGTAGGAAAATTGACGTTTCAGGCAAAAGCCCTGATGAAAGACTTTCGCTGGAAATGTCGAGTTTCCTGCTTCTAGATTACTAATCCAATTACACCACCATCAATAGACATGTGGCAATTGTAGCCAGTGGTACTAATTAAATTACCTTGGTATCTTCAATGTCGCCAATCCTTCCTTTAGATAATAGTCTAAACTATTGATACCAAATGAGGATGCATATCCATCTCTTTGGCAGGAGAGAGACTTTATAGCACTGTATGCGAGAGCTAGTTACATTATACCTGAGTTACACGATAATTTCTAGTTGAAACCTCAAGCTACACTTAACAGTAAGTATGTATTAATGTTACAATATGGGACCTGGCACAAGGAAACTGCCACTAGTTAGCTCCTCTCCAGTGCATCTGTTTATATATCCAAGGGGCGAGGAAATCTCATGATATCAGTCAACCTTTCAAATGTGAACTGCCATCTAAATTTTCGACTGGTGCAAGGATACTTCCCTGGGCAAGTTTGCCTACAACTAAGATATATAGACTCAGAGTAAGTTGTCGGGCATTTAGGGATGAGATGAGGAGGAATTCCTTCACTCAAAGGGTGGCGAATCTTCGAATTCACTACCCCAGATGTTTGAACACTAAGCCATCAAAAATTTAAAGTCAGAGATTGGTAGAATTCTAAATACCAAAGATATTAAATGGTGCTGCATCAAGAATATCATGCAAACTGTTTTTAGGAAAGTGAGCAATTCATACCTTTCCAACACTGAAACAAGTGAATGATTCCATTCTAATGGCTAGCATGATTCCAACAGATACAAAGCACAGCTCTCATTGCTGATGACAGAAGTAGAACTTCCACAGCTAACAGTTACAATTAGACCCATAAAACAAAAACAAAGAGAAGACTACAGGTCACAAAATTATAGTAGCTGCTTAGCACTACCTAATGCTGCAAGGGAAAACACAATGTTGACTTTGAAATGCTGATGAAAATAAGGGAAGCACCTGCATTCCATTAGTCCACAGGAGATGCAAAGGTAAATCAGGTAATTCATTGTAACAGGTCCTCAAGCAGCAGGTAGGAACAGTGAAGGAGTGTACTAAGCAAGGAAGTTGAAGTGGCTATACCAAGACCTCCACCAGCTGATGCTGATGGTGAAAGAGGGCCGGTGGAACACTCAAATGGACCCTTGTTAGAAAAAGTGTGTCTTTGGAAAAAGGAAGTTGATAGGAAAAAGGGGCAGATAGACAAAGGATTCTTCAGCCACTTGTAGGCTTTATTCAATGTACATATTACAATTTATTCCTTGTTTAACCTTAATTTCCATTCATGTTTGTAACTAACTGATGCTAGTGAAATAAAAAAATCCTGCTTCATGACCTTTGATCTGTCCATCTGTTCAAATCTCCTGTTACATCATAAAGCAGTAACAAGAGAAAGGAGGACATATCTAACAAAGTTACGTAAGTCTACAAGAAACTGAATGTTATTCTGTCTTCTGAGCTCTTCAAGCATGGATGTATCTTGAAGGGGATGTCTTTGTTGAAATACAAGTAATTTGCAGTGTATTATATTTCCATCATTATGTGCTACAGCCACAACCGACTAATGGTTAATTTGTTGGCTCTTGATTTCACTGTCTGTGATCCAGATTAACCAGACTGTTTTTGGCTAAAACAAAAACAGAAATTCAGCAAGCTTGGCAGCATCTGTGGACATACAGCAAACATTTCGAGTTCAGTGACCTTTACTGAGAACTTTTTTGTCCTGGATGTTCTTTACGATCTCCTTACTTGCTGCCTGCCTGCTACTCCCCCAGGATTTCTGCTTTTCCCTCTGCCTGGCTGATCTCTCATTTCATATCCACATAATCAGATGTGATGAGAGGTTTCAATGATGCTTCACTCCTTAATTTTTTTGGCAGTGTTCAGGTAATTGGGGTAAACTCTTCCAATCCAAGCTTGGAGCTCATCCAGTCCCGTTGGCTTTTTTTCTCTTCTTTTCTTCATTTTGCTCTTGCTCTTTCTCTTTATTTTATTTTCTTTGAAGTGGCTATGCCAAGACCTGGAGAGTGGCAGGTGAAGGAAGCATCATCCAGCAGTACCAATAGCAACACCACAATGAGCCGGACATGGCTCCACCCCGGTCAGGGTCTCCCTGCAAGCGAGGAGCAGGTCCTGGGCTCACAGGGTGGGCCAAGGAGCAGATGCATCAGCAAAAGGGATACACAGTGGTTGTCTAGAAGAGCAGCCCAGTACAGGGTGGCTTCCAGCTGCCTTACATGGTGGTCATCTTTGGTGAAGGCTTCCAGCCCAATGTGTTGTTCTTGTCCTACAATGGCAGTTTCATCCCAGCCTCATCTTCAGGCCATTCCATCATTTCTTCCCAAGCCTAGGAGTCATTAACTAAATTCTGATGAACTTTGTCTTAACTTTATTATTATGTATGACTTCTGACATTAATATAGGTGCCATGGTGTGGTGACTTACAAAACATTTCACGGTAAGTTTCATGTAAAATTACACATCACAATAAATTTCTATTCTATTCTATTCTAGGTGTCTTCATGTTGTTTCACATTCTTGCCAAACCAATCTGTAACATTTATTGTATTCAGCTCCCTTGTTTTTATATACCAGTCTTTTATGTCCAATGGTAACAGGGACCTAGGATTTAAAGTAGAAATATGGCATAGTGATATTACACATAAGGTCTGTATATTGATACTCAAGATCAGTGGTAAAAATGCAATGTCTGATGTGGCATTTTTACCCAGTGTAGGCATAGTGATGATTGGTGGGGTACTTCTAATATACATCCATCTGTCCTCTTATAGCTAAACTTATCCTTTGCACCCTTGCACATGAATATCGGCATATGGTTAAGCAGCTCTTCCGGTGACATTTGCTCAGGGACATTCCTCTAAATGTACCATTCCTCCCTATGTTATAGATGTTCATTGGACAATATCTAAAATAGGTTTCCCCTTGGATTAGGCCAATGTCTTCCACTTAGTACAGAGGTTGTGCATCTGATTCAATCATGGAGATAATGGATATCACCCTCACCCACAGTGTGTTACTTGCTGCGCAGCTTTGACAACTAGGTGGACCCTGGTTATTCATCTGAAAATGCAGGCATTCACCAAACCTGGTTGCTGTGTGTTGTCATGGAGGTAGGAACTGTGATCCAATTGTGTACTTTAACCTTGTTGGATTTGGGCTGGCTTGTCTTTTAGTTGTCCTACTACCCACTCGCCGTAGGTGTGACATAGGACCACCTGTGTCTTTGCACCCATCTCAGCCTGTTCTGGATTTCTGTCATTCAGTTGAATAATAGTCTCAGTAATGCTTTCTATTAACCTTCTTCCCCTTAACAAGTTTGTTACTGTCTGAATGCCTAACTGTGCTCGTGTCTGGGTGGCTTGATTGTTTTTCTCTGCTTTAACCCTTTTAGCTGTTCCATATTAGACTGAACAGTTTGTGTGTCTGACACATTCACGAAGGACATTCTCATATTTACTCCCATCAAAACATCATTGGCAGTCTTTATGAATGACATAATTAATTTACATAATTGGGCCAGAGGTCTTTTTTTAAAATTCAGTTTTGGTACATGGGTGTCACTGACTGGCCAGCATTCATTGACCATCCCTAATTGCCCTTAAGAGGATAGTGAGGAGCTGCCTTCTTGAACTGCTTTCGTTCATTTGGTATGGGTAAATCAACAATGCCTTTAGGGAGCAAATTCAGGATTTTGACCCAGCAACACTGAAGAAACAGAAACAAGTGATTATATTTCCAAGTCAGGACAATGAGTGACTTTGAGGAGAGCTTGCAGGTCGTGACATTCCTATATATCTGCTACTCTTGTCATTCTAGGTGGAAGTGAATGTATGTTTGAAAAGTGTCGCCTAAGGGTCTTTGGTGAATTTCTACACTGTAACTTGTAAATCGTTCACACTGCTAATACTGACTGTCGGTAGTGGGGTGACTGATTATTTATGAATGTGGTACTAATCAAGTGGGTTGCTTTGTTCTTGATGGTGTCAAGCTTGAATGTTGAGCTGTATTCATCAGGCAACTGGGGCGTATTCCATCACAGTCTTGACTTCTGCCTTCTATGTGTTCTATATTTAGATGGCGAGTCTAGTTAAATGGCTGGTCAATGACAATTTCCAGGATACTGATAGTGGAGGATTCAATGATAGTAACAGCATTGATTTTCAAAGGGTGATGGTTAGATTATCTCTTCTCGGAAATGGAGCCCAAGCCTGTATATTGTCCACTTGTACATGGACTGCTTCAGTAACTGAGGAGTCGTGAATGGTGTTGAACATTTTGAAATCATTGGCTGAAGTCCCCATTAAAGTCCACTACTACAAAGTCCCACTTAGAGCCAATGTATACATCAAATTACAATTTACCTTCCAAACATGTAACCTCTACCACCTCGAAGCATAAGAGAAGCAGATATGTGGGAACACCTACACCTGCAATTTCCCCTCTAAGTCACACACCATCCTAACTTAGAGTATATTGTCATTCCTTCACTGTTGCTGGGTCAAAATCTTGGAACTTTGTTTCTAATAACATTGTGAGTGTACGTATCCCCCAACCATTGCAAGAAGGCAACTTATTAAGGCCTTCTCCAGGGCAATTAGAAACCACAGTTGATTTTGCTGGCCAAGCCAACAAAGCCCACATTCTCTTGATGTATTATTATTAATTAATGTTTGATATGAAAAAAATGTCACTTTGTTTGAGTGCAGTGAATACTTTGCAACAATCTAGAGCTACTTGTTCCTATATTTAAAGCATCTTTAGCTTTTCAAATTTCAAAGTTCCACTGTGAGTCACTTATCTCAGAAAAACATGTTGATGTGTTTATAATTGCAATAAATATTTACAGATGTGAAAAATTCTGCTGTTTCACTTTGGAGATTTGGAGATTTTCAAGTGTCTTTAACTTTTTAAATAATGGTAAGTTAAACATAAGAATTTTGATGAGGACCAAGTGGAACTGTAAAATCTTTGTTGCTTTTTGATGCCTATATTTTAGATAAACATTTCCATATTAACAATTAGATAATGAAAATCCTGGCTTAACTTCTTATTTTTATGTATGCTGTTATGGACTTTTAAAATGTTAACAATAACTTACGGTAAAAGCTCATCTCTATAAAAATGTCGATATTTATATTTTGATCTCAAACGTTACCCAAGCAAACTTTGAAATCTTTTAAACTAGTCAAACTAGAAAGCACATCTGCAGTAATTCTTATACCATAGGTTAATGAAAAAATGCAATGTTTCATGTATAAAAATGAATTTATTAGAAAAAGAGATGGTCAGAGAACATCAAGAAATTGGCCTGACTACTGAGTTCTGAACTTCATTAATAAAGGGCCAGTTCCAATGAGACATTGCAGGAGTACAACCTTCAGCATGCCAGATTTCCAGCTATATATCTGCATTAGATTCACAGGGGGAACCAGCTAAAATAAGATTTTATGTTTTGTGTCTGCTTTTCATTTAATTGCAGATCTCCATTCTCTACTCACTTCCAGCATTATTCCTTTGCTTCTGGTGTTAAAGTGGCAGAAAATTGGCATCAAAATATTCTCAGTTCCTTCCCTACTCTGTCTCTCCTCTTCCACTGGGATTTGCTCTGTCACCTCTCACCCTCACTACTGTTGCTTCTCTCTATGTTCATCCTCCTTTACTCATCCTTCCTTCACTCTGATCCCCCCAACCTTCCCCACAGCGCAACACTCCCCAATTCCCCTTTCCTCCACGAATTCTCTTTCCCTCATCTCTCTCCTCTTCTATTTATCGTTGCCAACTCTGGAGGTTTTATCACACAACCTGCTTCCTCCGACTATCCGACAGCCTGTTGTCCATCAGCAATATTTGGATAACTTATCTAAAAGTATGTTTCAAGAAGTGAATAAAAAGCTTCATTACCCCATTTAGGTCTAGGACAATTCTGAAGGGTTGGCAATATTCCTGCCTGCCTATAATTTAAACTGATGAAGAGTTCCAGTCAATCAAATAACTTTTTAAAAAACTGTCAAAAATGTTAACATTTCATTTGAAGCATGAACATTTCAAACATCCTTCAAATTTAGCAACAGGTTGTTATCTTTTGGAGGCCGCTCTTTTGAGTTGATTTAATAATTCAATGCATTATTTGAAAGAGGAATAGGGAAGTTCTCCTTGATATCCTGATCAATGTTTATCCCTCAACCAAAATAATTAAAAACAGCTTTTCTGCTCTATTATTCAATGCTGTTTGTGGGAGCTTTCTGCAATGAGCTTCTGTGTTTTCATTACAATAGTGATTAAATTTCAAATGTTGATTGTCAAGATTTGGAGTGTCCTGAAAGGTGTTGTGTTGTACAAACAAACTTTTGTTTCTGTGTTAGATTTAATGTATACTCATACTAACTGTCTGTAACAAAACTCATGTGTTAGTCTCATAGGTATGTCTATCATAAAACTTATGCATTACTGTCCATAAATATAAATCTAGCTAACTGCCTTTTTATTTAAATCCACCAATTTTAAGAGTTAAAGCTCATGTTAAAAGTTAATACATGCTTTCTCAGCTCCAGCATTTGTTTCTATCATTTCCTCACAAGAGAAAGTCGAAGAATTCTTATTCTGTTTTAATTATTTTAAACCATTTCACTTTCAAAAATCCCCTTTATCCTTATCACCTCTATGTTCTTCCCAGCTAAGATTAGAAATTAACTCAAATTGAAAGCATTCTCATTACCACATTCAGCTCCTTAGTGCCCAGTGTTTTTAGTGCTACAAGTGCCCTTTCACCTGGTACCTTTACTGCATGCACACACTTCAGGTGCTTCCATGCTAGATGCCATATAGATGAGAATGTTAGTTCAATTGAAAGGAATACTCACCAGAAATATGCTGAATAGATGGGCCGATTAACACGACAGATTGTATCAAGTGACTTAACTGCATTACTGTTACTAGGCAAAAGTGAGGACTGCAGATGCTGGACATCAGAGTCTAGATTAGAGTGGTGCTAGAAAAGCACAGCAGGTCAGGCAGCATCCGAGGAGCAGGAAAATCAATGTTTCGGGCAAAAGCCCTTCATCAGGCATGAAGGCAAGGAGCCTCTGGGGTGAAGAGATAAATGGGAGAGGGGTTATGGAGGTGGGTATATATACAGTGGGTACAGTTTTTGATGTTTGAGATGGTGTTGAAATATTGTTTTTTGAAAATATGAATTCTGCTTAGGATATAGTACAGGCCGGGTCCTTTGCAGTTCTGAGAGAGTGTGGCCCTCAGGTGGTGGCACATTGCTTCCGTTTCCCCAGCCCCCAACGCCTCATCTTCACCAATTCCCTCTACACCTCCATCCACCATGACCAGGGCCTCCAAGGCCTCCATTTCTTCCTCTCCCGACGTTCTCAACAGTACCCTTCCAGTGACACTCTCATTCATTTGGCTGAACTGGTGCTCACCCTTAACAATTTCTCCTTCGAATCCTCCCACTTCCTTTAGATGAAAGGTGTAGCCATGGGCACCTGCATTGGTCACAACTATGCCTGCCTCTTTGTCAGCTATGTATAAACAGTCCATCTTCTGTAGTTACACCGACACCACTCCCACCTCTTGCTCCGCTACATTGATGACTGCATTGGCGCCATCTCGTGCTCCCACAATGAGGTTGAGCAGTTCAGCAACTTCACCAACACATTCCACCCTGATCTTAAATTCACCTGGACCATCTCTGACACCTCCCTCCCCTTCCTGGATCTCTCCATCTCCATCAATGATGACTGACTTGACACTGACTTTTTTTTACAAACCCACCAACTCCCACAGCTACCTGGGGCTACACTTCTTCCCACTCTATCTCCTGCAAAAATGCTATCCCGTATTCCCAATTCCTCCACTTCCGCCGTATCTGCTCCCAGGAGGACCAGTTCCACCGCAGAACACACCAGATAGCCTCCTTCTTTAATGACCGTAATTTCCCTTCCCAGGTGGTTTAAGAGGCCCTCCAACATATCTCATCCAAATCCCACATTTTTTCCCTCAAACCCCACCCCTCCGACTGTAACAAGGGCAGAACCCCCCCGGTCCTAACCTTCCACCCTACCAACCTTCACATAAACCGCATCATCCACCAACATTTGTGTCACCTCCAAACAGACCCCACCACCAGGGATATATTTCACTCCCCACCTCTTTCCGCTTTCCGCAAAGACTGTTCCCTCCATGACTACCTGGTCAGGTCCACACTCCCCCAACAACCTACCTCTCCCCTCCTGCCACCTTCCCCTGCCACCACAGAGATTGCAAAACCTGCGCCCACACCTCTCCCCTCACATCCATCCATGGCTCCAAAGGAGCCTTCCATATCCATCAAAGTATCACCAGCACATCCACCAATGTCATTTATTGTATCCGTTGATCCCGATGTCGTCTCCTTTACATTGGGGGGACTGGATGCCTTCTCACAGGGTGCTTTAGGGAACATCTCCGGACACCCGCACCAATCAACCCCACTACCCCATGGCCCAAAATTTGAACTCCCCCTCCCACTCTGCCAAGGACATGCAGGTCCTGGGCCTCCTCCACCACCACTCCCTCACCACCCGACGCCTGGAGAGAGAACACCTCATTTTCTGCCTCAGAACATTTCAATCCCAGGGCATCAATGTGGACTTCACCAGTTTCCTCATTTCCCTTCCTCCCACCTTACCCCACTTCCAACCTTCCAGCTCAGCATCATCCTCATGACCTGTCCTACCTGCCAATCTTCCTTCCCATCTATTTGCTCCACCCTCTTCTCTGACCTATCACCTTCATCCCCACCCCCATCCACCTACTGTACTCTTTGCTACCTTCTCCCCAGCCCCACCCTCTCACATTTATCTCTCCACTCCAGAGGCTCCCTGCCTTCATTCCTGATGAAGGGCTTTTCCCCTAAACATCGATTTTCCTGCTCCTCGAATGCTGCCTGACCTGCTGTGCTTTTCCGGCATCACTCTAGTCTAGACATTGCATTACTGTTACTGTTTTAGCATTACTGTGTTGGATCTTGATGATCCAGCTAATACGTTCTCTTGCTCTCACACAGGTGTTTTTTTTTCTGTATAACAACATATTAACAAAATTACTTTCTACAAGTAAACTCAAAATGTCTACCTACAGAATGTGCTAGCCTCAATGTAGAGGTCACATGACTATGGCAGACGAGGTCAGACAATCGTACACGTGAAAAGCCCCATCTTGACATTAGGAGCAACTCCTGTTCTCCTTTAAGTTTATCATAAGCAATGTGACAAGGTTCTTCTCAGGCAGTGGTGAACTGATGCAGATTAGCACTTGTTAGTTTCATTGTTAATAACCATAACCCATCATCAATATGGCCATGTGATTACATCAAATCAGGACAGCCATTTATGTACATTTTCTGATCAACCTGTTCAAAGATGTTATTACACACCTGGGAATCAAGTGGAACTTGAACCCAGGCCTCCTAGTTCAGAGGTAGGGGCACTAGTACTGTACTGCAAGAGGCCCATACACATTTGTACACGACTGCCTCCAAACGACACAGGCAAACACATATTAAGTAACAGGAAGGAGCTTCACATGTATTATTTAAAGGGACTTTCAAATGCTTTCAGTTGAATTGCTGATTTGATTTTCATTAGCTCTTTTTGCATTAGTAGAAGTGCTTGATGATCAATATTGCTGTTTAATGTTGCTAATGTCCATAAGAGGTGGCATAGAATGTCAATGATCTTGATCTTGACTTCAGTAGTTCTTAATGAACCACTTCCCAGACCTTGGTGTCATAAGTCTATCTCCCTTTGACTATAGCAAGATAGGTTGAATGAGCTGCCAGACCACTGAGTATCTCCAGCCTATTCTGTGTTTGTTTCTTAGAACTATATTGTTTCATCAGAAGCAAACAGTCTACTGCTTCTTTCCACTCATTTCAGTCTTGAGATTTCTTCATTCTCCAGCATCTGTTTTAAAATTGTGATATCGATCCTCAATTATTCTTGTCACACATTTTGGTAAATGTATGTACATTACTCCACAGTGACTTGGTAGTTGTAGTACAGGTCGTTCTGCTATAACACGCTTTTCATTAACCCAAATTTGTTGTAACGCGATTGATGAATTCGGGACACTGTTTCTAAAATGCAAACTTTTAAAATGTGTATTGGCTGTAACAAGGATGCAGCCATCACATTATAGAAGAACTACCTGTACACAATAGGTATTGCTGCTGAATTCATTTTCAGAATGTCTTCCAGTACTTTTGCTCAGGTAAATGTCTTTTCTACAATCTTAATGAAAGAGCAAAGTTACTGCTTGTCTGAACTTTTTAACTTCCCAAGCAACACTTCCCTCCTTCCTTCAAAAGAAAAATTAAAACGCTCCCCCACTTGAGTACCTTTTACAGAGATTTGCATTAAAAACCTCATTAAAACCAGTAAGACTCATCTTCCTGGCAACTCCTAATAGTGGACATTTCAAAGCACAATGCTGAATTATTAATTTTTTCAATGATTTGCTTGCGCAATTAATATCTTCCACCTTGTGATTTTTCATTGTACTCTAAGATCTCAAACTAAGCATCTTGGGTGCCAATCAAGTCAGCTGTTTAATTAGACCTTGCAATTTCTCCACATCAGTTTTGGAAGCTGAAGCATCATTTTTTGAGGCATTTCTTTGACTTACAGCAACAGGTCTGATGTTTTCCAAGTAAGTTTTCTGATCCAAAGTGACATTTGATCTATTCTTTCTGCTTTCAAATCCGAAGTGCTTAAAATCCCCAGAAGTCTGACTTCAAATTTTGTATTCTGCTTTCATTCCATGTGTAATAATGTTTTCATATTCATGCTCCCAGCCCCCAAAATCTAATGTATGTGCATTTTAAACAGAACTGAAAGATGTCCCTAAACTGGCAATAACAATATTGTAAATGTCTACTTTCAGCTGGAGACAGCCTAATCTTAATTAGACTTTAATCACAGAGTCATACAGCACCGACACAGACCCTTCAGTCCAACCAATGTACACCGACCATAATCCCAAAGTTGACTAGTCTCACTTGCCTGCATTTGGCAATTTCTCCAATTTCTCCAAACCCTATTTCTCCAAACCTTTCCAATTCATGTACTTATCCAAACGTCTTTAAATGTTATAAACCTACCCACACCCACCACTTCCTCTGGCAGTTCATTCCCCACATGAACAACTTTGTGTAAAAAAACAAATGCACCTCATATCTTTTTTTAAATGTTTCATCTCTCACCTTAAAAAATTGCCGCCTAGTTTTGAAATCCCTCACCTGCCATTCATCTTATCTACACCCCTCAGTTTTATAAACCTCTCAAACTCCTATGCTCCAATGAAAATAATTCCTAGCCTATCTAGGCTCTTCATATAACTCAAACTCTTCATTCCTGACAACATCCTAGTAAATCTCTTCTGAACCCTCTCCAGCTTAATAATATAATTCCTATAACAGGGAGACGAGAACTGGACACACAGAATCTCTACAGTGCAGATAGACGCCATTCAACCCATCAAGTCTCACTGATCCATCGAATCTGGTGTTTCTGTGTAAAACCCAAATTCTCTTCAGTTGTTTGGCAGCTTTTATTAATTTATCTTCTAATCTATTTGTCATCACTAAGACTTCCTGATGAAATGACCTCTGCTGCTGTTGGCATTCTGGTTCTACATTCAATTTTTTGACCATGTTAAGTGGCTACCCTATGTTTTTCTGAACTGTTGGTATTTGATCTCCACCTCCCATTAATAGGATTTCTTACAATCGTTCATAATTTCTTTCCAAGGACATGTTTGCTCCCAGTGCCACTGCTCCCAGTGCCACTGTCTTGCATTTTCTTGCCTTCCATTTTTGTATTTAATTTATTTATTTCTCAATCCTGATACTGATTTAATACTCTTCATCCTGTACATACAATCACTTATGTATTTTCCTTTGGCTTTCCCTGCTTTATTTATAGTTGTATTTCTGCATTGAAGACTGGTAAATATTTGACTTCCATTCCATTTTTGGTATTTATCTTTGGGGACCAAGGGCCTCATCAGTAGAACCAATCTGTCAATTGCAAAAGTCTGATTCTCATATAATAATGAGATATACTTAGAATTATGGAATCTTCAGGTTAAGGTAAAAAGTGTATCTGAACAGACTGGTTCCATGTTGTAAAATTATTATTTTTGTGTTTTTACCAACATCCTTATCTGTGCCACCACAATATTTGAGCTCCATCTGTCTGAGTGAAATTTGTTTACAATGATCTTGCATTATTTCTTCAGACTTGCCAAATTCTTTGAAACTTTTGGCTTAATAATAGCCTTTCTCCACTCAAGTGCTCAAAAAGGGTAGGACTAATTGCAGTCCTTTTCCAAACTGAGAGCTGTCTTCTTATTACTGATAAAACTTGAAATATTTATTCAAAAACTGTCTAACATAAACTATATCCTCTGATCATTTGTAGTAAATTCTTAGCATGGACAGTGCTACGTAGTTCCTTTCACACATGCTGCTGCTAAAAAGGATTTTCTAATGCTCCGTTCATTACTATTATATTCATATTTGCACACACATCTCTAAATTCTGTTAGTAAAGTTCCCTCATCAACAGTGAGAAATTTTTCTGGTAGTTCCAAATCCTATCTCTATCCACTTTTTATTATCTTATCTGTCATTATTTTCGTTATGTGTTATTGTTGACTGACTGAATCTACAAGTATACAAATGTACAATGTAAATGAAAATCTTTTATGCCTTCACCTCACATCTGTAGAAACATAACCATTATTTCTGCCAATGGCAGCCTTAATAAAGGCCATGAAAGTGTCCTTTGACATTTCATACAAATCTGATTTATCACTTATCACTACTATAAACTTATTGTACTTCTCCCTTTTTCCTGCATCCTTTGCCAAATATTTTAACTTTTTGGAGCATTGTTCGGCAAATTGTCTGTGTAGTTTTAACATAATTAACAATTAAATATATTCTAAATGTCTGCCTCTTCATGTCAGTATCATTTCTTCAATTTCATTAGTGAAGGTGTTATTTTCCATTAAAGGCATAGATTTTCCAGACACAATGGCTTTGTTGTTTCCCCTGATTCACCCATAGTTTTTCAATGATGGCCTACTCAATAATAATGGTATTTCACTGGATACTATATCCGTGCTTAAAAAAATAATTGATTCTGGTTACTTTACAACAAATGACTGCTCTATTTTTTTTAAAAAATCACATTTATATCTGAAATCAATGGAACTCTCAAATTTCTTAATATTTTACTGAACTATATTATTCAGACAGTCTAGGTAACATTTTAACTAATTTATTCCACCCATTGCAAAATTATATCATGGATGCACATCTACACAGTTGAACGGTCCCACCACCATCATATTCATCATTGGGCTAAAACTTCTAAAGACCAGTACAGTGTTTTCTCTTTGATCCACATTTCCGCTGTCTTCCTCCAAACCTTTGAACACATTTTTATATAGTTTTGTTCAGATCATCATTTCATGGCCATTTTAATTACACTGAAACAGTGGTTGTCTACACCCTGGGGTTTTTAAAAAAGTAATTGTCAAAAGCATTTCCATCCTAACCTCTGTTAGATAAAATTCTTATTTTGTATTGATACCTATGTCTTAAACAATCTTGCTATCCTGTTAACATTCCGTTGCCCCTTTTCTATCATATGGGTGATTGCCACATTGGCACAATGAGTACTGCTGGAAACCTTCTTTGAGAACTTTTTTAAGTATTTCCATCATTTGCTGTAGCAGGGCTTCTTTTTATTCCTGCAAATTTAATTCCCTTCAACACTAGAAGTCCGTCTAAATTTGATATGTTGGTACAATCTAATAACTTAAATGCTAGCAGAAAGTGGAGTTAAATTCTGAAGACTTGACACGTTAATGGTTTCTCTCTCCACAGATAGTGCTGGACCTGCTAGATTTCTCCAGTACCCCATATGTTTGCTACAGTTTGCCCTTACCCTCACTCAGCCATGTACAGGAAATTTGTAGCCTTGAGCATTGTCATTGAGCTTTCCATGCATGTGGTACATTGCCCATTCTGAGCCTTGGCCTTCATTATCTTCTCTGAAACAGCTCTTCCTTCTTGGAATCAACAGCAGGCATGACTTCATTCCCTTGTCAATAAGATTCTAATACCTGGGCAAGTGAAGGCTCCTGCATGGCTTTACATCTTCCAACATACACACCACTACCAATATTGTTCAGAGTGAGTTGCCCACCAGCTCAAGTTCAGTGCAGTTAAGAGTGTGGTTGAGATGTTGGCGGTATGAGTGGTTAGAGCTTGTAAACTTCTATGCTGCAGTGAATGCATAATTTCAGCATACTGTCCTTAACTGAGTGCTTGCACAATTATTTTTGTTTGGTTTTGGTTTTACTTTACGCATATATTTGTGTGGCAGAGCTGTGTAGGAACAAGTGCAAATGGAATTTAGGATCCTCTCATTTCAATTCCACATTGTCACTAAGGGACTCTGTATTGACCAAACTGAAGGGAATGAGTGCGCAAATTTTTCTTTTGATTCTTTAAACCTGAGTCTTCATCCACCATCCTACACTCATTACCTCCATCATCCTTTTCTCTCGCATTCTCTCCATCATGCTTCAATCTTCCTCCTGTAACTGAGGCCCCATTATGATGTTCCTTCCCCAATCTGTCAGCCAACCAGCTCCCTGTAACCATCCTTTTTCTTACACCACCTCTTATTCAATTTACGTGCACCTTCAGTCTTGCCAACATACCTCATTACACTATTCTGTTCTACACTCTAATTTATTAAGCTCCTACCCTTACTGCTCCGGTTTTGCTCAATCACTGTGATTTTCCCCACTGCCTCTCAGTCACATACCTCAATTCCCCATGATTTGGAGATGCCGGTGTTGGACTGGGGTGTACAAAGTTAAAAATCACACAACAATCACCTGATGAAGGAGCGACGCTCTGAAAGCTAGCGTGCTTCCAATTAAACCTGTTGAACTATAACCTGGTGTTGTGTGATTTTTAACTTCAATTCCCCAGGTTTCTTCCAACATCCCTAATAGTCACACTATTCAAGTTAGCACTAAAACTTTAATCTGATATTGGAAAGTCGAAGTTTTGTGGGCCACCCAATTAAATTCTCCTTTTTGCCTTTGTAAGAGCTCTGGGTGGCATGGAAGATTCTGTTCATGGATTCCAGACAAAAGGGCATTTTGAAACAGTTAACAAGGACTCTGTCTATGAATTTTAACAATCCTTTTATTACTCAGAGTGGACCATGTAGGAAGTGGCTAATACTTGATCACCACAGATTTTGAACACGTACAAGGATGTATAAGAAAGGGTACCTTTTCAGTTATTCTTTATTAATTTATTAATCCTAAACCATTGTCAATTAACTATTTATTCTTTTTAATCTGACTGTGTAACAGCGAAGGGGATACAATGACCTGTGGTATTATTGCTAGATTATTAATCCAGAAATTTAATTAATCTTGTTAGGACTGGGTTTGAATCCCACCATGGCAGATGATGGAGTTTAAATTCAATTTTTTAAAAAATCTGGTATTAAAAATCTACTGATGACCATGAAACCTACCTGGCTCATTAATGCCCTTCACTTCCTTCCTTTTTTCAGGGAGTAAAACCTGCTATCCTCACCTGCTTTGGCCAACATGTGACTCCAGACACACAGCAATATGGCTTTCTCTCAAATGCCCTCTGAAATGGCCTAACAAACCACTCAGTTGTATTAATCACTATGAAGTTTCAAGAACGAAATGAAACTAGACGGACTACCTGGCATCAACTTAAGCGCCATAAGAACAAGTGGCAGAAACAGCCCTGTTGACCTGCATCGTTCTCGTTACTAACATCTCGGGCCAGTGCCAAAATTGAGAGACCTCTCTGACAGACTAGTTAAACAAAAGCCTGACACAGTCATACTCACAGAATCATACCTTACAGACAATGTACCAGACACAAGGATTACCATCATTGGGTATGTCCATTCCCACCAGCAGAGGTGGTGGCACAATAGTATACAGTCAGAAAGGAGTTGCTCTGGGACTCTCAGTATTGACTCTAGATGTCACGAAGACCCAAATTTTCAGGTTAAATGTGGGTAAGGAAACCTCCTGCTGATTATCACGTACAATACTTCCTCAGCTGCTGAATCAGTATTCCTCCATGTTGAACAACAGTTTGAAAAGCACTGAGGTTGGCAAGGGAGCAACATACTCTGGGTGGGGGATTTCAGTGTCCATGACCAAACATGACTCAGCAGCAGCACTACTGATCCAGCTGGTTGAACCAAGAGGACATCGTTGCTAGAGTGACTTTGTGGCAGGTGGTGAGGGAACCAGCAAGAGGAAAAAGCATACGTCTTCTTCAGAATCTTCCAGCTTCAGATTCATCTGTCCATTACGGTATTGTTAAGAGTGACCACCTCACAGTCTTTGTGGTGCTAAAGTTCTGCCTTCACATTGAGAATACTGTCCATCATGTTTTGTGGCATTATTACCATGATAAAAGATATAGACTTCTCAAAAATCTAGCAACTCAGCCATCTATGAGGTGCTGTTGGCCACCAACAGAAGCAGAGATGTACTCCAATACAGTGGTCAACCATTGCCAAAAAAACAGGGAATTAACCTGGTTCAATGGAGAGTGCTGGAGGCATGCCAGCAGTAGTACCAGACCTATCTAAACACGAGGTGTCAACTTGGTGAAGCGACCAAACAGGACTACTTGCAAGCTGAACAGCATAAGCAGCAACTGACAGAGCTAAGCAATCCCACAACCAGTTGTTCAGATCTAAACTCTACAGTCTTGCCACATCCAGTCTTGGATGATCATGGACAAGTAAACAACTCACTAGAGCAGAAGGCTCTACAAATAACCCCATCCTCAATGATGGAGGGGCACAACACATCGTGCAAAAGATAAGGCTGAAGCATTCGCAGGAATCTTTATCCAGAAGTGCCAACACGGTGGTCCATCTCTACCTCCTCCAGTGGTCCCCAACATTACAGATGCCACTCTTCAGCTAATTTGATTCACCCCACATGATGTCAAGAAATGGTTGGAGATATTGATAAAGGCTATGGGCCCTGACAACTTTCTGGCAAATGTACTGAAAACCTGTGCACCAGAACTTGCCGCTCTTCTAGTCAAGCTCTTCCAGTACAGACACAAGACTGGCATCCTCCCAACAAGGTGGAAAATTGTCCGGGTATGGCCTGTACACAAAAAGCAGGACAAATCCAACCCAGTCAATTTCCATCCCACCAGTCTACTGTCAATTATCAGTAAAGTGATGGAAGGTGTCACCAACGGTGCTATCAAGCAGCACCTGCTCAGCAATAACCTGTTCAGCAACACCCAGTTTGGGTTCCGCCAGGGCCACTCAGGTCCTGACTCACTTACAATCCTGGTTCAAGCAAGGACAAAAGAGCTGAATTCTAGAGGTGAGGGTGAAAGCCCTTGACATCAAGGATCCCTAGAAAAACTGGAATCAATGGGACTCGGGGGCAAACACTTTGTTGGTTGGAGTCATACCTAGCAC
Organism: Chiloscyllium plagiosum; assembly: GCF_004010195.1. Classification (NCBI taxonomy): domain Eukaryota; kingdom Metazoa; phylum Chordata; class Chondrichthyes; order Orectolobiformes; family Hemiscylliidae; genus Chiloscyllium; species Chiloscyllium plagiosum. The sequence continues at coordinate 64,284,899 of NC_057713.1, forward strand.
ATAGGAAGATGGCTATGGTTATTGAACATCAGTCATCTAGCTCTAGGTCATCCGTGCTAGAATTTCTCAGGCAAGTATCCCATGCTTAACATTATTCAGCTACTTTATCAATCACCTTCTCTCCATCAAACTGTGAGAAGTGGGGATGTTCGCTGATGACCGCACAGTGTTCAACACCATTCCCAGCTCCTCAGATACTGTAGTCTATTTTCAAATGCGACAAGATCTGGGCAATATTCAAGCTTGGGCTGACAAGTAGCAAGTAACATTTGTGCCACACAAATGACAGGCAATGACCATTACCAAGAAGAATCAATCTGACCACTGCCTCTTGATAATCAGTGCTGGTATCATCACTGAATCCCTCACTATCAACATCCTTGGGTTTACCATTGAACAGAAACTCAACATGATTGCCACATAAGCACAGTGGCTACAAGATAGGTTAGAGGCTGGGAATACTGTGTTGAGTTACTCATCTCCTGACGGCTCAATGCCTATCCATCATCAATGAGGCACAAGTCAGGAGTGTGTTGGAATACTCCCAACTTACCTTGAGAGACATAACTCCAACAAAACTCAAGAAGCTTGAAACCACCGAGCCCACTTGATTGGCTCCACCCATAAGCATCCACTCCCTCCATTGCCTACGCTCTGTAGCAGTAGTATGTGTGCTATCTCCAAGAGATACTGTTGAAATTAACCACAGATCCTTAAGGAGGATGGGACTACTTCAGTATTTCTTGCAATCAGCTTGGACACTACAGATAGAATGGCTTCCTTCTGTACTGTAACCATTATGTGATGTTGCTCAGAGCAGTCAAAGAAGAACTTAAGATATTGCGTTAAGAAAGGTCAATGGAATACACCCTCACAGCTGCTTGGTGCGCTGTCAGGTCTTGGTGCAGCACAAGCAAAAGCCAGTGGAAGCTCAGATGTAGCCATCATGACAATAAATGGCCCAAAAGGGACTTACAGGATTTAACAGCATTTACACTGCAGCAGATTATTCAAATTGCTGATGAAATGCCATGATAAAGTGACAGTGGTTGTTTGGTGCATGAACCTGCTGTTCCCTCTTAGGACGACAATATTTGTGCTTCCATTATTGCTGTTCTGCCAATACCCTCGCTGTTATTTCATGCTTAGCCAGTCCATACTGCTGATGCTCACAGCCAGATGATGCATTGCAAAGCCAAGCATTCCCTAGGCTCAGAGTTTGTCTTGTAAGGCATCTGCAGCCTCGCAAACTGAAAGCCAGCAGCCTCCCACTGGCCATGCTGCAACCAACGGTGTGCCATTGTATAGAAGAAATAGTAAGAGCAAAGACACCCAGAAGAATGTGTATCATTGGATGCTTATCTTGTGTAGATTTTGCTTCAAAATTATTATCGTGAGGATGACTGTGCAAGATGGGGACCTGGCATTGTATTTATGGAAATTGGATATGCTTTCAGACTGCCACTTTGGAATACAGGTGTGTGCAGAGCCCTTCTAATTACAACCACTGCCTTCTCACTGGCAGCAACACTCACTACAGGTTTCAGCAAATACATACAAATCCATAAAACACACAAAATCACACAGGGCTTGTAAAGGTTAAGTTGGAAGTAGTTGGTGACCCCTTTAAAGCACTGGTAGCTGGAGGCTGTATGTCCTTCCTGCATGTTCAACTGTCCACGGAAATGTAACCTGGAGCAGTGAGATCCATTTTTTATTTCAAAATATACTTTAGTCGTAAAAATATCTATATATACCTACATAGTCACTAATGCCATTCGGTTCTGCACTGTATCATTTGAAGAAACAAACAAACAGTGGGGTTTGATATCTAATGAACAAACCAAAAGCATTTCTTATTAGTACAAGACTATTGTTACATATACTTGAACCACCAGGAGTCATCCAATAACTGAATAGACCCCATTTAACTTCTGAAACCCCCTTGAATTTCAGAAAGACCTGAGACATTGATCTTTCACCACTGTGTTTGGCCACAGCTACCTTAAGGTTTAGTGTGTCCCTCAGCATGTAGTCCTGGACCTTGAAATTTGCAAGTCTGCAACACTCGGTCAACTTCTTGTTCTGGAAGATCAAGGATTTTCAGGCAGACCAGAGAGCGGCTTTCACTGAATGGATGGTCCTCCAGGTGCAATTGATGTTTACCTTGGAATGCATCTCAGGGATCAACCTGTAGAACACAGAGTCCTGTGTCATGGAGCTGCTCGGGATGAATCTCGACAAAAGCCAATGCATCTCTTTCTAAACTTTCTTTGCAAAGGCACATTCCAGAAGGAGAAGTGTGACAATTTCTACCCTCTCTCCCTTCTTCAAGGGCAGCATGCAATGATGCAGAGGGTTCGAGCATACATGAAGAATCTCACAGGTAATGCCCTTCTTACCACCAGACAAGTGATGTCTAGGTGCCTTTTGGAAAGTTCTGGTGATGAGTCAATCTGTGAAATAACATTTATAGTCTGTTCAGGGAAGAACCCAACAGGATTCACCCTCTCCTTTTTCTGTATAGTCTCAAGGATGCTATGTCCTGGACTTTTTATAGTCAAACAGCCTTCCAACACTACCCTTTGTGTTCTATTATGAAGACAGTTTCTGATGCATCTCGCCAAGTTTCTTTTAATTCCATGTGCTTTAATGTTCTCAATCAGTCTCCCATGTGAGACCAAATACTTTGCTAAAATCTGTAAACTACATCAACATAAGTTCCCTCATCGACATTCTTGATCACATTTTCAAAAAATTCTAACAAATTTGTTAGGCATGTCCTCCCTCTGACAAAGCCATGCTGACTATCTCTATTTAACCCATGCCTTTCCATGCGGGTATTTTCTCTAATAGTTTCTCTACCACTCACCCATTTCTGCCAGTCCAAAGCCATCTTTTGCAGGCCACATTTTTCCTTGTCCAGTTCAAACGTGAACCATACTGTGTTGCAGTTGCCTAAATGTTCCCCCACTACCACATCAAACACTTCTATTCCCAGAACCAGATCCAGCACAGTCTTGTTCCTACTTGGGCCTTCTATGTATTGATTCAAAAAATTCCTATGGACGTATTTCATGAAATGCACCCCTCTGAACCCTTAACACTATGACTATCCCAATTTATGATGGTAAAGTTGAAATTCCCTAGTATAATTAGTTGATAATTACTCTAACACCTCTATAAACTGTCTACGTATTTGTCCCTCTGTTTCCCGCTGATTCTTTCGGAGCCTATAATATGCTCACAATAAAGTGGCTGTCCCTTAATATTCCTAACTTCTACCCACAAAACCCTATTTGAGGCCCCTTCCAAGATATCATCTCTCCTTATTGCAGTAATTGACTCCTTAAATAAGTACAGCTACACCACCGTGCTTTTTACAATCTCCTCTGTCTTGCCTAAAGATCCTATACCCCGGAATGTTGAATTGCCAGTCCAACCTTCCCTCAACCATGTTTATGTGATGGCAACAATTTCATACTTCAATGTGTCAAGCCACACCATTAATTCATCAATCTTACACTCCTTGCATTAAAGACCATCCAAAGAAGGAACAGTTCTCTGAAAAGCCCAGTTTCTGCCTCATCTTGGTGATATGCTCCTCCCAAGCTTTTGCAAAAGGCTTGGCCCCTCAGACTATAATTTTAGCACCTTCAGGTAATCTGTCCTGGCGGTGAAGGGGATAAAAGTTTGATCAGCCAAGTTTCCAAAGAACATGGCCTCGATCTTGTTTCAAACTTACCTTGGCTCCTGCAGCAGATGCTTATGAGTCTGACCACTGACAGTGGATCAGAGCAGAAAATGGCAATGTTATCCATATGTAGGGAGGCTTTGACCTACAGCTCTTTGCTGTCAGGAATTGTCACCCCTTGCTTGACTCTGGATCTGATCGTAAAGCTGTTTAAATTTCACCCATTGTATAAGACTGCACAACTGATGTTGGTATAGAGCAGTCAGATCCAACTTGGATTTTCTCTTTTAAGCCCGTTTCGGACAGCATGTTCCACATGGCGTGTCATATCCTGTCAATGGCCTTCTCCTGGTCCAGACTGATGAGATAGGTGTCCACCCTTCCTGTCTTGAACATAGGTGATGATATGGTTGGGCAGCGCGAGGCTTTCAGAAGTTGTCCTGCCCAATACAGTACAGGTTTGGTCGAGGTGAATCACCAATCGCAAAGTCAACCTGACCCAGTTGTCCCATTAGACAGGATTTTGTAATCCACGTTTAACAGTGAAATCAGTCACCAATTTCTAATTCCCTCCTTGTCCTCTTTTTATTTGTAGATGATGGTGATGATCTGCTCTTTCCTCATGGATTCACACATATGATTGTCATAAGCTTCCAGTAGGTCCTGGCTAATCAAGTCCCATAGGGCTGAATACAACTTGGTCATCATATCTAGGAGCTTTATTCTTTTCTAAGGACTCAAGAGCCTTGGGCAGCTCACCCAGAGATAACAGCTGGTCCAGCCTCTCCTGCATGCTGTCATCTAAGATGTCTGTGATGGAGGACAAGAATGACTGGGAGGCCACTCTGTGAGCTTCATGACATACAGTTTGACATAAAAGGAATTGCTGATCCCCAGAACGTCAGACTGAGATGACATTACCATGCCAACTTCTTCCTTCAGGATGCTGAATGCAGAGCTCTCCTTGTGCACTTTCTGGAAGAAACACAAGTACATCTCAACCTGCTTCATTTGTGGACCCTGGACTGATAGATTATCTTTGAGGCCTCTGAGGCAAAGAGTGAGGCTTGTTTTGCCCTGGAAATCCTCTGTGGGATATCAAACCCATTCATCTGCAGCAGGAGTGGATTCTGCATACCTTTGTGGAGTTTGGATAGTTTTCCCCGTCCCTCCCGCACCTTCTGAACACCTCCTGAGAATAAAGAACCTCTTGATGTTCTCTTTGACTGTTCCTCACCAGTCCTTTGGAGAGTCAAAAGAGGGGTTCATGATTCTCCAACCTGTGTAATCCCTTTGGAGCTCCTCAATGTTTCCTGGGTCAACAGTTATTTGTTCAACTTCCACATTCCCTTGCCAGTCTGCTGGTCATCCTGTAGGTGACAGTTGGTCAGCAGGAGGCAGTGGTGAGGAAGAACACTGGTTTGATGTTGGTGGATCTAAGAATGTTTTGGATGCCATTATGAAGTCTATCTTGAGCAGATAAACCTGTCTGATCATGAACAGGTCTATTCGCACTCTGATTCATCAGCAAGGGTGCTGAGTCATAGAGAGAGACAGCATGGTACCAGACCCTTCAGTCCAACTCATCCATGCCAACCAGACATTCTAAATTAATCTAGTCCCATTTGCTGGCATTTGGCCCATAACCCTCTAAATCCTTCCTATTCATGTATCCGGTCAGATACCATTTAAATGTTGTAACTATACCAGTCTCCTCCACCAGCGCTGGCAGCTCATTCCATACATGCACCACCCTCTGCATGAAAAGGTTCCCACTTAGGTTTATTTTAAACCTTTCCCTTCTCACTTTAAACTTATGCCTTTAGTTTTGAACTCCCCTACCTGAGGGAAAAGATCTTGACTATTGCTCTTCATGATTTTATAAACTTCAGTAAGGTCACTCCTCAGCGTCTGCTGCTACAGGATAAACAGCCCCAGCTATCAGCCTCTCCCTATAGCTCAAACTCTCCAATCCTGGTAACAGCCTTGTAAATCTTTTCTGAATCTTTTATGGTTTCACAACAATTTTCTGAAAGCAAGTAGACCAGGATTGAATGCAGTATTCCAAAAGTGGCCAAACCAATGTCCTGTGCAGCCCCAAGATGACCTCCTAACTCCTATACTCAATGCACTGACCAATAACGGCAAGCATTCCAAACACCTTCTTCACTAGCTGAAAATGTGTTGCTGGAAAAGCGCAGCAGGTCAGGCAGCATCCAAGGAACAGGAGAATCGACGTTTTGGGCACAAGCCCTTCTTCAGGAACCCTGTTAACCTGTGACTCTGTTTTCAAAGAAATATGAATTTGCATCCCAAGGTCGCTTTGTTGGCAGCACTCCTCAGAACCTTACCATTAAGTATATAAGTCCTGCCCTGAGTTACCTTGTCAAAATGTAGCACCCCACATTTATCTAAATTAAAATCCATTTGCCACTCCTCAGCCTATCCCATTTTATTCTGATGAAATCTTCTTTGCTGTCCACTACATCACCAATTTTGGTGTCACCTGCAAACTTACTAACCATACCTCCTATATACACATCCAAATCATTTATATAAATGACAAAAAGCAGTGGACCCAGCATTGATCCTTATGGCACACTTCTGGTCATAGAACATCGCGCAACTTGGCAACTTTAATTGTTTCTATCAGGAATCTGGATATTACATCTAGTTTGCTGTAAACCCCTCTAGATTGTCCATCTGCATCGATGATGTAGTTGAAGTCTCTGGCCAGAATGACTGGTCTGGACATGGCCAGCAGCAGTGGGAACTTCTGCGGACAGTCAGCAGCTTGTTCTTTACCACCAGCGTGTACAAGTTAACTAATCTCAGATATTTTTGTGCATCGCATCTGCTCGGAGGAGGCACCTGCCCATTACCACCTTCATCTCAGAGCTGGTGAAGTTGCCTATCTGCAGCAGAATACCCAAGCCAGAGGAACAGTAATCATTTCCCCTGACAAAATTGAAGGCCCATAGGCTCGATCATTTCCTGTAGCTGTTGAGGTGGGATATCCCGTACTCCTGCAGAAACAGAGCTGGAAATGTGTTGCTGGAAAAGCGCAGCAGGCCAGGCAGCATCCAGGGAACAGGAGAATCGACGCCCCGGGTTCCTGGGGAGGGGCTTGTGCCGGGGCGTCGATTCTCCTGTTCCCTGGATGCTGCCTGGCCTGCTGCGCTTTTCCAGCAACACATTTCCAGCTCTGATCTCCAGCATCTGCAGACCTCACTTTCTCCTGCAGAAACAGGTCCACTTTGATATTGGCCAAGTAAGCCAAGTTGGAAACACATTTGGTCATAGAATTAATGATACAAAAGTTAATATTAGCAATTTTAATACCCATTTTAACAGTTTATTGAATTACCCATAGACCCAATGTCCATTCACGTATGATCTTGTGACTGGGAGAGTCCCTTCATTCCTGTTGTGTGGATGAACTGTTGGGACACGCTCGGCGCTGAGGTAGCCATCGTGTTCCTCACTGGGGTCATTGCTCTGTTTTCGGGGCAAGAATGAAGCCAGGAAATTCCGGTTCAGAGTCCAACTGGCAATTCCTCCTCCACCTTCTTTACAGTCACCCTGACCTGTGGCATGGGCACTAGCAGAGGTCATAGCCCTGGATGGCTTGTTACTGAATTGGCATTAGGCCAAAGCCTGCATAAAGATCTGCCAATTGCAGCTCAGCTCAACCAACGATATTCCAAATTCTGCTCACAATCATGATCCACTGATGATCTGGAGATCTTCAGAAGAAGAAGACGATGAAGAATCTCAGCTCAGGCTTGTCCTGGGATAACCACTCTCTGGACCGTGGATTTCCCATGCTAGGCAATGGGATACAAAAATGGCAGTGAGGGCATCAAAGCATACTGACTTAATTCATTATCTGTCTGTTCTGCTAGTTCCAATACATAGTTCTAACATTCATGCTGACTCCCACACCATGACAACATTCAGCACAGATAATGTCAGAAGGGAGAAAAAAACATGCTTTTGGTGTCAAAATGGCATCTGTAATGTCAAAAGTACAGGTGCTATGGAAATGAATTCTATGGCATAAGTGTCAACAAAATTAACATTTTACAACAAAACTATAATCTTTTAAAACATCTTTTCCATGAGTAAAAATATTTTTAAAGATTTATTTTGATCTTCTTAAAGATTGTGTAAATAAACGTTTTTCACTCTTTATTCTAAAAGGTCCTTGAGGAATCCTCAGATGAGCTGAAAATGTGTTGCTGGAAAAGCACAGCAGGTCAGGAACATCCAAGGAGCAGGAGAATCGACGTTTCGGGCATAAGCCCTTCTTCAGGAATGAGGAAAGTGTGTCCAGCAGGCTAAGGTAAAAGGTGGGGAGGAGGGACTTGGGGGAGGGCCGTTGGAAATGCGATAGGTGGAAGGAGGTCAAGGTGAGGGTGATAGGCCGGAGTGAGGTGGGGGCGGAGAGGTCAGGAAGAAGATTGCAGGTTAGGAAGGCGGTGCTGAGTTTGAGGAATTTGACTGAGACAAGGTGGGGGGAGGGAAAATGAGGAAACTGGGGAAATCTGAGTTCATCCCTTGTGGTTGGAGGGTTCCCAGGCGGAAGATGAGGCGCTCTTCCTCCAACCGTTGTGTTGCTATGGTCTGACGATGGAGGAGTCCAAGGACCTGCATGTCCTTGGTGGAGTGGGAGGGGGAGTTGAAGTGTTGAGCCATGAGGTGGTTGGGTTGGTTTGTCCGGGTGTCCCAGAGGTGTTCTCTGAAACGTTCCGCAAGTAGGCGGCCTGTCTCCCCATTATAGAGGAGGCCACATCAGGTGCAGCGGATGCAATAAGTGATGTGTGTGGAGGTGCAGGTGAATTTGTGGCGGATGTGGAAGGATCGCTTGGGGCCTTGGAGGGAAGTAAGGGGGGAGGTGTGGGTACAAGTTTTGCATTTCTTGCGGTTGCAGGGGAAGGTGCCGGGACTGGAGGTTGAGTTGGTGGGGGATGTGGACCTGACGAGGGAGTCACGGAAGGAGTGGTCTTTTCAGAACGCGATAGGGGAGGGGAGGGAAATATATCCCTGGTGGTGGGGTCCGTTTGGATGTGGCGGAAATGACGGCAGATGATATGATGTATATGGAGGTTGATGGGATGGTAGGTGAGGACCAGTGGGGTTCTGTCCTGGTGGCGGTTGGAGGGGCGGGGCTCAAGGGCGGAGGAGCGGGAAGTGGAGGAGATGTGGTGGAGGGCATTGTCGATCACGTCTGGGGGGAAATTGCGGCCTTTGAAGAAGGAGGCCATCTGGGTTGTACGGTATTGGAACTGGTCCTCCTGGGAGCAGATACGGAGGAGACGAAGGAATTGGGAATATGGGATGGCATTTTTACAGGGGGCAGGGTGGGAGGAGGTGTAGTCTAGGTAGCTGTGGGAGTCGGTCGGTTTATAGTAAATGTCCGTGTTGATTCGATCCCCCGAGATAGAAATGGAAAGGTTTAGGAAGGCGACGAAGGAGTCTGAGATGGTCCAGGTGAATTTGAGGTCGGGGTGGAAGGTGTTGGTAAAGTGGATGAACTGTTCAACCTCCTCATGGGAGCACGAGGCAGCGCCAATACAGTCATCGATGTAACGGAAGAAAAGGTGGAGGGTGGTGCCAGTGTAGCTGCGGAAGATGGACTGTTCCACATATCCAACGAAGAGGCAGGCATAGCTGGGGCCCATGCGGGTGCCCATGGCTACTCCGTTGGTTTGGAGGAAGTGGGAGGATTGGAAAGAGAAGTTGTTCAGGGTGAGGACCAGTTCAGTCAGTCGAAGGATGGTGTCAGTGGAAGGGTACTGGTTGGTACGGCAGGAAAGGAAAAAGTGGAGGGCTTTGAGTCCTTCGTGATGGGGGATGGAGGTGTACAGGGACTGGATGTCCATGGTGAAGATAAGGCGTTGGGCACCGGGGAAGCAAAATCCTCAGATGAGCCTATTATGAGGTGACAGCATGCTAGTTTCCTTGTGACCTTACAAGTATCTTCTCACTAGCCACTTGTGCATTTCCATTTATATTATTTACAAAAGAGATTTATCATTTCACCCACAATGAATAAGCAGTGCGATTAAAAAGGTATGCTCTGTGCTTTCAGAATACTTGATTCAAATTCATATTAGCACATATATTAAGCAATAAGTTAACTGAATTTGGCAGATAGTTCAGACCATTGTTTCTGACACGGTTGTGTTTTGAGATATGCTGTTGGTTAGATTAACTGCTCAGATTTCCAACTTTAATGCAATAGTATTTGAATCCAATTCAAGAGACTCTTTGCAGTTCACAATTTGCAGATTGAATTAATTATCTTTCTCTCTTGCATTCTGAGTTTGACAATTCACCAGAATCCCTTTGAATCCAGTATAGACTAATAAACAGTTTGAATGCCTGAAATATTTTTACTTCCAAAGCCCCAAACAATCTCTCAAAGTACTATAGATCCAAAATCATGCTGCAAGAGAGCATTTTCAAATATGCACCGTATGATCCACAATTCAGAAAGATGTGATCAGAAGTCTTCTGATTTAACAGCATTTTTTTTAACTTACAAGTTTCAATGTTTATATGATGCATTGTAAACACATCTGGAATTTCACTATGATCTTTGTTATTGTTTGAATTTCTCTTACCCATATATGGAACAGTTTTACATTATGTATTAGTCAAAAAATATTGCTCCAGGTTTTACCACATTAAAAATGGCAACGCTGTCAGACTTGTCAATGTTTTCAATTTTTTCCGAGAAATTGGCTAGGTCAACATTTGGTTACCCATTCCTAATTATCCTTGAGAGTGTGATGGTGAGCTGTCATAATATATTATTTATTTACCTTCCAGATGCTCACATTTAACTGCACAAAAGTGGATCCCAAAAGTTGTTGACAGTTTTACCATGTAAAACTATCAACAACTTTTGGGATCCACTTTTGTGCAGTTAAATGTGAGCATCTGGAAGGTAAATAAACACCCTGATCTTCAGCATAGTCCATTATCCAAAAATGGAACAGAAATCGACAGGAATTTCATTGCAAGGCATAAACCTAAACTATTATACGTATTCTCAAATGGAAGACATATTAAAACATTTCGACGAACTGAGATTTTATTGTTTTATTGGTTCATGATTGGCACTCAGTAACCCATCAGATTTTGAAAAATTACTTTTACAAGTGTGAAGTCTTCTCCCATCAAATTAACATTAATGTTGCAAATTATTTTAAAACTTATTCCAGTATATCCATTTACGTATTGTTCTTTTAGGGGAGATACTAAATGAATATTTTACATTAGTATTTACTGTGGAAAATGACCTAGAAGCTATAGAATGGAGGGAAATAGATGGTGACAGCTTGAATAATGTCCATATTACAGAGGAAGAAGTGCTGGATGTCTTGAAACTCAAACACGTGGATAAATCCTAAGGACCTGATCAGGTGTACCCTAGATCTCTGTGGGAAGCTAGGGAAGTGAAGGCTGGGCCTCTTACTGAGATATTTGTGTCATCGATAGTCACAGGTGAGGTACCGGAAGACTGGAGGTTGGCTAATGTAGTGCCACTGTTTAAGAAAGGTGGTAAAGACAAGCCAGGGAACTATGGACCAGTGAGTCTGACGTTGGAGGTGGGCAAGTTGTTGGAGGGAATCCTGAGGGACAGGATGTACATGTATTTGGAAAGGCAAGGACTGATTAGGGATAGTCAGCTTGGCTTTGTGCATGGGAGATTATGTCTCATGAACTTGATTGCATTTTTTGAAGAAGTAACAAAGAAGATTGATGAGGGCAGAGCAGTATAAGTGATCTATATGGACTTCAGTAAGGTGTTTGACAAGGTTCCTCACAGGCGACTGGTTAGCAAGGTTAGATCTCATGGAATACAGGGATACAGAACCGGCTCAAAGGTAAAATACAGAGGGTGGTGGTGGTGGAGGGGTATTTTTCAGACTGGAGGCCTGTGACCAGTGGAGTGCCACAAGGATCGGTGCTGGGTCCTCTACTTTTTGTCATTTACATAAATGATTTGGATGCGAGCATAAGAGCATAAGAACATACAGTTAGTAAGTTTGCAGATGACGCCAAAATTGAAAGTTTGGTGGACAGTGAAGAAGATTACCTCAGATTACAACGGGATCTTGATCAGATGGGCCAATGGGCTGAGAAGTGACAGATGGAGTTTAATTTAGATAAAAGCGGGGGGCTGCATTTTGTGAAAGTAAATTTTAGCAGGACATATACACTTAATGGTAAGGTCCGAGAGAGTCTTGCTGAACAAAGAGACCTTGGAGTGCAGGTTCATAGCTCCTTGAAAGTGGAGTCGCAGGTAGATAGGATAGTGAAGAAGGCGTTTGGTATGCTTTCCTTTATTGGTCAGAGTATTGAGTACAGGAGTTGGGAGGTCATGTTGCAGCTGTACAGGACATTGGTTAGGCCTCTGTTGAAATATTGCAGGCAATTCTGGTTTCCTTCCTATCGCAAAGATGTTGTGAAACTTGAAAGGGTTCAGAAAAGATTTACAAGGATGTTGCCAGGGTTGGAGGATTTGAGCTATAGGGAGAGGCTGGGGCTGTTTTCCCTTGAGCGTCGCAGGCTGAGGGGTTACCGTATAGAGGTTTACAAAATTATGAGGGGCATGGATAGGATAAATAGGCAAAGTATTTTCCCTGGGGTTGGGGAGTCCAGAACTAGACAGCATAGGTTTAGGGTGAGAGGGGAAAGACATAAAAGAGACCTAATGGGCAACTTTTTCACGAATGAGCTGCCAGAAGAAGTGGTGGAGGCTGGTACAATTGCAACATTTAAGAGGCATTTGGATGTGTATATGAATAGGAAGGGTTTGGAGGGATATGGGCCAGGTGCTGGTAGGTGGGACTAGATTGGGTTGGGATATCTGGTCGGCATGGATGGGTTGGACTGAAGGGTCTGTTTCCATGCTGTACATCTCTATGACTCTATGGAGTACAAGTTCATTGGTATTTGAATGTGGAATCGCAGGTAGATAGGATAGTGAAGAAGGCATTTAGTATGCTTTCTTTTTTTTGTTCAGAGTATTGAGCACAGGAGTTGGGAAGTTGTGTTGCAGCTGTACAGGACATTGGTTAGGCCACTGTTGGAATATTGCCTGCAATTCTGGTCTCCGTCCTATTGGAAAGATGTGAAACTTGAAAGGGTTCAGAAAAGATTTACAAGGATGTTGCCAGGGTTGGAGGATTTGAGCTAAAGGGAGAGGCTGAACAGGCTGGGACTGTTTTCTCTGGAACGTTGGAGGCTGACGGGTGGCCTAATAGAGGTTTATAAAATCATGAGGGGCATGGATAGGATAAATAAACAAAGTTTTTTTTTCCCCAGGGTTGGAGAGTCCAGAGCTAGAGGGCATAGGTTTAGGGAGAGAGGGAAAAGATATAAAAGAGACCTGAAGGGCAACTTTTTCACGCAGAGGGTGGTATGTGTATGGAATGAGCTGCCAAAGGAAGTGGTGGAGGCTAGTACAATTGCAACATTTAAAAGGCATTGTATGGGTATATGAATAGGAAGGGTTTGGTGGAATATGGGCCGGGTGCTGGCAGGTGGGACTAGATTGGGATATCTGGTCAGCATGGACAAGTTGGACTGAAGGGTGTGTTCCGTGCTGTACAACTCTATGACTCCATCTCTTTCTCTTTAATCTCATGATGTGTTACCTAAGATTTATTTTGCTTTCTGTACAATGTTTAAATTTAATTTACATTTTCTGATTTTACTTTCCATTTAGTGTTCGACAAGGATTCTTCAATCTCACAATTGAATAGCCTCTGTGCTACTTGTCCAGTTAACAGGCATTACATAGGATTGCATACATAAATACAGTGTTATTGAGAACATACAGTACAATTGACTCCAACAATCCTTGCTGGTATTTATGCTCCACTACAGTCTCCACTGATTTTTCCTTATCTGAATCTATTATCATTGTAGCAATTGAAGCAGGCTGATGGATGGTGTCAAGCTTCTTGATTGCTGTTGGATCTGCACCCATCCAGGCAAATGGAGAGTATTCTATCATGTTCCTGTGCTTTGTAGATGGTGGACTGGATTTGGGGACTCACTGTAGCATTATTATTAGCATACGATCTGGTCGTGTAGCCACTGTATTTATCTGGTGAGTCCAGTTAAGTTTCTGGTCAATGGTAATCCCCAGGATATTGATATTGGGGAATTTAGTGATGTTAACACCATTGAATGTCAAGGGTGGTAGTTACATTGTCACTTATTGGGGATGATCATTGTGTGGCATGTGCCAGAGATAAACAAGGAGATTATGGATAACAGTCAAGGAGGTATAGTTAGTAAGTTTGTAGATGACATCAAAATTGGAGGTGAACTACAGAGGTTCCAGCACTTTTCACCCTCAGAATAATGATAATTTAATTTAGCAATTCATTCTGTCCATTGTTCTGGATGATGTAGTTCTAATGTTATCCATTACTTGCCACTTATCAGCCCAAGCCTCGTTATTGTCCAGGACTTGTTGCTTCTGAAAATGACTGCTTCAGTATATTAGGAGCCAAAAGTAATGCTGAACATTGTGCAATCATCAGCAAAAATCACTACTTTCGAACTTATGAGGAAAGGAAGGTCAATGATGAAGCATAGTTAATGAAAATGTTCCAGCATTAATCCTTGTGGAACATCACTTTCCACTCAGAATAACTACGCTTTAATTTAGCAATTAATTCCGCCCATTGTCCCTGACTATGTGATTCTAATGTCATTCATTTCTCTTAATGTCATTCATTTCTCTATTTATCAAGATCTTTACCATTGTTGTAAAGCTTGTTAGTGTAAAGATTCCCTGCAGAGGGTGCCAAATTCTAACAGAAAGTAGATGACTGGAAATCTGTGTTGGGGAGCTTGCCAACTGTCTGTCGTCATCTGTGTGTGAGCCGAGTGGCAAAAACCATTCCTTTGTCTTTCACAACAAAATATAAATGAATGAGCAAAAACAACAAATTAATTGGCTTTGTTTTAATGAAACACTGGCTTAGCACTAGACACCATCTTGGTAAACAAACTGAAGTTTGTACAAGGAACAGACATCGGGGGATCTTTAAGAGGATGACTGCCAACTGTGGCAGTCTGGTAGTGCTGATTAAAGAGGGTTAGGATGTTTTAACACATATTACTTGACCTAATGATCTCTTCAAGTAGCTATTTGGAATAAACAAGCCATTGCAGAGGCTTTTGAATGTCATTTAATGGTATATCTCCCGAAACTGTTAATTTGTCTCAGGGTTTCTGAATTACAGAATTGCAAGGGTCCAAAAGGAGACCTGCACCAGGCATACAGCAGTTCTCCAAAGGACCATCTTAACTTTAGATTACTCACAGTGTGGAAACAGGCCCTTCAGCCCAACAAGCTCACACCTACCCTCCAAAGAGCAACCCACCCAGACCCATTCCCCTACATTTACCCCTTCACCTAACACTACGGGCAATTTAGCATGGCCAATTCACCTAACCTGCACATTTTTGGACTGTGGGAGGAAACCGGAGCACCGGAGGAAACCCACGCAGACACGGGGAGAATGTGCAAGCTCCACACAGACAGTCGCCTGTGGGGGGAATTGAACCCAGGTCTCTGGTGCTGTGAGGCAGCAGTGCTAACCACTGTGCCACTGTGCCGCCATTCCCACTTTCTCCCTAAAATGCTACACATTCATTTTCAGGTAACAATTCAATTCCACATTTCATAAAAACATTTTAAACATTATTAATCTGGGATAATTTGTAATAATATTCAATCAATATTTATTCTGAAATTAAAACAGAAATTGATGGTGAAAGTAGATCAGGCAGCAACTGTGGGAATAAAGCAAGGTTAATGTTTTGAGTCAGTTTAATCAGAACTGTTAGCAGCTCAAAAATATGGTATTTATGCTGAAGATGAAGTTAGGGCATTTGGTGGGGTGGGGGTGGGGGTGGGGTGGTTGGGGGAGAAGGGACAGAGGTGAGATTGAAACCAAGAGAGAGAGCTATGAAAGGGATAGGTAGACAAGGAGATTATAGATAACAACCCAAGGAGGTATAGTTAGTAAGTTTGTAGATAACACCAAAATTGGAGGTGAACTACAAAGGTTCCAGCATTAATCCTTGTGGAACACCACTTTTCACCCTCTTCCACTCAGAATAATGATAATTTAATTTAGCAATTCAATCTGCCCATTGTTCTGGACTATGTAGTTCTAATATTATTCATTTCTCTATTTATCAAGGTTTTCATATCAAGGCTGACATTAAGTGAAGAAGGTTACCTCAGAGAACAAAGTGATCTTGATCAGATTGGTCAATGGGCCAAGGAGTGGCAGATAGAGTTTAATTTAGATAAATGTGAGGTGCTGCATTTTGGAAAAGCAAATTTGGATTTAATCACTGAATGGTAAGGTCCTAGGGAGTGTTGCTGAACAAAGAGGCCTTGGAGTACAGGTTCATAGTTCCTTGAAAGTGGAGTTGCAGGTAGATAGGATAGGGAAGAAGACATTTAGTATGCTTTCCTTTATTGGTCAGAGCATTGAGTACAGGAGTTGGGAGGATATGTTGAGGCTGTACAAGGCATTGGTCACTTTTGGAATATTGTGTGCAATTCTGGTCTCCCTCCTATTGGAAGGATATTGTGAAACTTGAAAGGGTTGAAAAAAGATTTACAAGGATGTTGCTAGGGTTGGAGGATTTGAGCTATTGGGAGAGATTAAATAGGCTGGAGCTGTTTTCCATGGAGCGTCGGAGGCTGATGAATGACCCTACAGAAGTTTATAAAATCATGAGGAGCATGGATAGGGTAAATATATAAGGTCTTTTCCCTGGGTTGGGTGAGTCCAGAATCTAGAGGACATAGGTTTAGAGTGAGAGGGGAAAGATTACCTGGGACATAACAGGCAACATTTTCATGCAGAGGGTGGTGCATGTACGGAATGAACTGCCGCAGGAAGTGGTGGAGGCTAGTACAATTCCAGCATTTAAAAGGCTACATGAATAAGAAGGGTTTAGAGGAATGTGGGCCAAGTGCTGGCAAATGGGACTAGATTAATGTAGGATATCTGGACGGCATGGAAGAGTTGGACCAAAGAATCTGTTTCTGTGCTCTGTAACTATATGACTCGATGACAGAAGAAACTGAATAAGTGATATTAAGAGCTAACAGTGGGAGAGAATGGGTGAGCTGCACTGAAAGTAAACCTCATAATGTGATAATAAGTCCAGGCGTAGCTTAGAATGGGTGACTGTGTTAAAAGCAACCCATGCCATAACAGGTTGAGGGAGATGAAAGACATGGAAGAATGGAGTCAAGCTCTAATGTCATTGAACTCAGTGTTGAGTCTCAAAGGTTGTAGGGTGCCTAAGCGGAAAATGAGTTTGTATTCTTCGAGCTTGCACTGAGGCTCGCTGGAACATTACATCAAGCGAAAGCAATGTTAGTGTAGGAACATGGTGATGTGTTGAAGTGGCAGGCAACTGGAAGCTCGGGGTCATTTTTGCAAACAGAACATTGGTGTTCTACAAAGTGGTCCACATGAAGTATGGGAGCAAGGTGGGACAACAGGCAGAGCAACACCAGCTGCTGCAGATCTGTGGGGCAGGAAGTTGAAGTGAACTCTTTTCCCTGAATGGTTAGGATATGTTTCAGTGCACCCTATCTCCAGTCGTCCTGAAGTGTATGACATTTGAGCCTCATTGTGGGTTCAGGAAATAACAAGCCCTGGAAATGTCTGTCAACTTAATTCACAATAAAGGTGAACAGTCTCATCAATGTTCCTACCAAAAAAAAAATCAAGCAAATTCCTTGGTTTAAAAATAAAGCAAAAATAACTTTTATCATCTGAATAAACTCTTGCCCCTGTTTCTGAAAAGAAAGCTGCTAAGTAAAACGTTTCAGACACATGGTATAAGTGTGACATTGAAATAATGTGGTGCCATATAGCAGCATGTCCATCCCCACGGATGAAGGAACAACAATAGGCAATTCAACCCTCAAGCCTGATCCACTATTCAATAAAATCATGGCTGATCACATCTCAACCTCAACTCCACTTTCCTGCTCACTTTCCAGAACTCTTCAACCCATTACTAATTAAAATTCTGGCTGTACTTAAATTTAATCAGTGTCACTACACGCTCTGGTGTAGTAAATTCCACAGATTCATGACCCCCATCTCTGTTTTAAATCTGCTACCCCTTCTTGTAAAACTGTTGGCAATCATGACAAGCTGTCTGGCTTTGTGTTTGCATAAAACAGCAATGTGGTACATGGACCTTTGAAGGGGTCACTGATAGGGCCAAGTTCCAAAAACTAAGGCATAGCAAATCAAGAATGCTGAGAACATTAAAGTAGGTGCTAAATGAGTGAGCATTAAGAGAGCAACCTGGAGATGCAGCCTGGTGTGACCCATCAGCTGGCTGTTCAGCCCAGCTGGGTGTGTGCAATCTCTTCTGGCAGTAACTCTGTAATGAAGGTTGCCAGTGCACTCCAAAATACAGCATTTGGATTGCAAGTTTTTTCTGTAAGTTGATTGCTGGTGGTGCAGTGAGGCTAGTACATATCTGTGATTGTAGACTGCATGTGACTAAGTGAATTAAGTGTGTCATGAGATGTTAGTGCCTGGTGTCTGAGACAGAAATCCTTTGGAGCAAATAGGGAGATGACCTCTCGGATTTTCATGTTAGAAACTCTTGGTATCTATCCAGGAATTGGGAGCTGCATATTGATAAGGTGAGGTTAGGTAGGATTGGGGGTAGTAATGAGTGGCATGTGTGAAAATAAGCCACTTACTGGTCATTCGTGAGAAGCACTTGGTTAGAAATGAAACTTTTTGATGTTGACATCAGGAAGGTGTTTCCTGGATATCTCACATGACTTGCACAATATCAAGGGCTGAGAACATTTCAGTCCAAGATTCAGTGTCAACTCTGTTGATAAGAAAATTATCACAGCCACAAGCAGTGTCCAACTATTATCAGAGATTCCTATAATCTTTCAGATAAGGGTGGAATCTTAAAGGGATCTGAGCAGCATTATCTATGGTGAGCTGTGTGGCAGAATTGCAGACAAGTCCAGCAAGGCCCGTCTTGTTGTCAGAAACATGTTGCTTTATCTTTTATGTTTTTGATAAACCATGAGACAAATTTCTTGCCATGCAGTGGCAAGTTGCTAATGAAGGGGGATTATTGCTTCTTAAATGCCTTTTTAACGGCCCAGCTCACCTCATTAATGTTCAGCTTCGTATCTTACCAGGAACATGAATACAAGCTGGACATTCTTGGACAAGCTAGACAGATCTCAACATGGAATCAGATACCTGTTGAATTCAGCTTGCTGCTTGATCCTAAGAACTCTATGTTGCTCATTCGGCACCAACAGCTCTGGGCATAATCCATTGGAATCATTCACATCCATCCCACTATCACAAATAATGGCATCTGACATGGGCCAGTTTCCAAGAACCATCATGCCACATGTCCGAGACAGAACGTTTCTGCACATCAACACTGCACTGGTGATTATCATTGTGAAGTTACAGCAAGAGTTCTGTACCCTCACTCAGCATCACACACCCAGCTCATGGACTGGACAAGGCTATATCTCCAGCTCCATGATCATTCTCATAATGCTCACTTACTTGGAGTGTATCTGGCCTCTCACAGAATCCCTGCCTTGCACTGCATTGCCTTTATGTGCCTTACAATAGCCACAAAAGGAGGAAGGTTATCATGGTCATCAGCAGGCCTCAGTCAAATTAAGGAAGATAGCCTTCACTCAGGGGTCCAGCACAGTAAGTACAGACATCCCTGGGTTGGGGGAATCCAGAACTAGAGGGCATTGCTTGAGGGTGAGAGGGGAAAGATATCAAAGGCACTTAAGGGGCAACATTTTCAAGCAGAGGGTGGTACGTGTATAGAATGAGTTGCCAGAGGAAGTGGTGGAGGCTAGTACAATTGCAACATTTAAGAGGCATCTGGATGGGATATGAATAGGAAGGATTTGGAGGGATATGGGCCGGGTGCTGCAGGTGGGACTAGATTGGGTTGGGATATCTGGTCAGCATGGACGGGTTGGACCTAAGGGTCTGTTTCCATGCTGTACATCTCTATGACTGTATGACTCTATGACAGCCTCTGGTACTGGTCCAGATGTTGGGACACAGTCAGTTAACTGCTCTGGACTAAAACAGAAATTGCTGGACAGACTTAGACATCAGGCAGCAGAGTTAATGTTTTTTGGTCCAGCAACTCTTCTCCTCTGAAGCTTTCCCACACCTGCAGCACTTTCTTTTAACTGCTCTGGACATGCAGAGTCAAGATGCTGTCAACATAAGGGGTTAGGACCCAGTGCTGGACAGTACACCATTCCTCAAGTCTTCTTGTCCTAATTGGGTTGCATTCTCCTAGGATGAGAAAGAGAGGCAGGTATTCCGGGAAATGAAAATGGGAGACATTGCTCTCACTTTGTCGAGGTGGAGAACTGTAATGAATGTGTGAGTAAACAGCTCAAAGTGTATGCAGGGTTTGTGATGTCAGTGGTTGGGTTGTCAGTGAGGGAAGATATTGCAAGCGATAGTGAGAGTGGTAGAACATGATCTTTGGTGGGAAGTGAGTGCAGTAGCAGAGATAGACTCAATGTGACGTAACAAGAAGAAGATACTGGCAGATTGGTGATATAACATAATGATGCAATCAGGCTGTTGCATGTCAGATGGCAATATATGTAGTTCTTCAATAACGCGCTTGTTGCTTTCTTGTGCAACTCTGTATTATAGAAAAATTGCACTTTAGAAGCAGCAGTTAAAATGTTAGTGATGTAGCCATGTTACAACCAACACGTTTTAGAAGTTTGAGTTTTAGAAACAGAGTCCCAATTCATCAATCATGTTACAGCAAATTCGTGTTAATGAAACATGCATTATAGCAGAATAACCTGCATCTGTGAATGTAGCATGTATGTGACTCCTGTGCATAAAGTGTGTCCTGAGAAGTTAGTCGAAAAGTGTGACACTGTAAAAGCACAGCAGGTCAGGCAGCATCCGAGAAGCAGGAGAGTTGATGTTTCGGGCATAGAACCCCCCAGTGGGATGATTAACATCTACTGATTAAGCACTTGTTTTAGAAGAAATTGTTTAGCCCACATATCCAGAACACAAAACAGAAAATATATGTTTAACAGGTCTGTCTTCTTAATCAAATAAAGGTTATGAGATTAAAGCTTCTCCAATGATGGTATGAGACAACTGCCTAATTCATCATGCAAAAGTTCCTCTCCAAAATAAATTGGAGGACACATCCTTGTGGCTTCTTCTTTGGTGGTGCTCTCCACTCTGCGAATATCACCTCTGCTGTTCTCCTGTCTCTCATTTGTCTGATGTCACCTCCATATGTCTTGAAATCTGCTTCTGAATCTGAAGCTCTCAAACTACTACTTAGCACAATCTCTAAAACTCCTAATATTATATTCAAAAATTGGCTTGCTTGCAGGCAGTTGTACTCATATTGCTTATAGCAGACTTCTTATGGTCCCATGCTCTCAGGAAGATCATGGATTGGCCCATAGTCTAAGTTCACACAGGTCACTTGCTCCATGAACTGTGCTCAACTGACGGAAACATTTTCCAAAGGCTGAGAATGTCTCTCAGCCAAGCTCCCTTTAATGGCCTAATTAATTAGATAGACTTTCCAAAAGGAAAGCATAGGAAGATATTCCCAATGACGGAGTAATCCAGAACTAGCGGGCACAATGAAGGATAGAGCCATTTAGTATTGAACTAAGGAGGAATCTCTTCAGTCACAAAGTGAGGAGTCTGTGGGATTCTCTATCACAGAAAATGATTGAGGCCAAAACGTTGAAAGTTTTCAAGAAAGAGTTAGATATTGTTCTTGGGCTAAAGAGATCAAATTATATGGAGAGAAAACAGGAACAGGATACTGAGTTGGATTATCAGCTATAATCACGTTGTGTAGTGAAACAAGCTCAAAGGGCAAAATAGCCTCTTCCTGCTCTTATTTTCTATGTTTCTATATTTATGACTGATTTTCTATTATATTGCTGCCTTCTTTCATTTGGCCTATTCGTCATTCATTGTGATTCACTACCAAATGGCTCATAATCAGCTGACAAACTAGCCTGTTAGCAAGGTCAGTTGACCAACTATTCTGAGTTTGGTGGATTGCCTGATCTCACCTTCTCTTCTTCTGAGCATAATTGCATATCTGCATACTAGCTGGTTGCATGAATTTTCACAAAATCCACCTCTATCTCACAACTACATGAGGCATTAAAATTGTGCAGTCTGTTCTGAATTTGAGATTCTGAGATCACTACACTCCTCCAATCCTGACCACTTGCACTTTTCTAATTTGAATCCCTCTATCATTGATGGACTTCTCTTCAGATTCCTAAGATCTGACATTCTTGTTTTAAGCATTTTTCTCTAAACCATTTTTTGAACTTTGCTATTTTTTTCTGAATAACTGAAATTATTAATGATAAAAAATCCTAAAAAATCATTTTGAGTAGTTTTGGGATCTGGTGACAAGATCGTACAACAGCTGTGATTGATTTATGAAGGCAAACTTTAAACATGAATAAAGGAATACAAGATAGAAAATCTTTGCAGAAATGTGAGGAAAAACTTATCAATAGAGTCATAGAGATGGACAGCAGGGAAACAGACCCTTCAGCCCAACTCATCCATGCCAACCAGATATCCTAACTAATCTAGTCCTATTTGCCAGCATTTGGCCAATATCCCTCTAAATCCTTCCTATTCAGATATCTATCCAGATGCCTTTTAAATGTTGTAATTGTACTAGCCTCCACCACTTTCTCTGGCAGCTCATTCCATACATGTACCACCCACCCTCTGCACGAAAAAGTTGCCCCTTACGTCCCTTTAAAAATTTTTCCCCTCTCACCCTAAACTTATGCCCTATAATTCTGGACTCCCCCAACCCAAGGAAAAGACCTTGTCTATTTACTCTATTTATGCCCCTCATGATTTTTTAAATGTCTATAAGATCATCCCTTAGCCTCCAACACTTCAGGGAAACCAGCCCCAGCCGAATCAGCCTCTCTCTGTAGCTCAAATCCTCCAACCCTAGGAACATTCTTATAAATCTTTTCTGAAACTTTTCAAGTTCACCAGAATTGCACATAATATTCCAAAAATGGCCTAACCGATGTCCTGTGCAGCTGCAACATGATATTCCAACTCCTATACTCAATGCTCTGTCCAATAAGGGAAGGTATGCCAAATGCCTTCTTCACTATCCTAAATACCTGTCACTCCACTTTCAAGAAACTATGAACCTGCACCCCAAGGTCTCTTTGCTCAGCAAATTCCCCAGGACCTTGCCATTAAGTGTGTAAGTCCTGTTCAGGTTTGCCTTTGCAAAATAAATCACTTCACATTTATCTAATTAAACTCAGTCTGCCACTCTCATCTCATTGGCCCATCTGTTCAAGATCCCATTGCACTCTGAGGTAACCTTCTTCACTATCCACTACACCTCCAATTTTCGTATCATTTGCAAACTTACTGACTATACCTCCTATGTTCACTTCCAAAAGATTTATATTAATGATGAAAAGCAGTGGACGCAGCACTGACCCTTGTGGCACACCACTGGTCACAGACCTCCAGTCTGAAAAACAACCCTCCACCTTCAAGCCAGTTCTGTACCCAATGGCTAGTTCCCCCGTATTCCATGAGATCTAACCTTGCTAGCCAGTCTCCCATGACAAACCTAGCCGAACGCCTTACTGAAGTCCATATAGATTATGTCCACTGCACTGCCCTCATCAATTCTCTTTGTTACTTCCTCAAAAAACTCAATCAAGTTCATGAGACATGATTTCCCATGCACAAAGCCATGTTGACTATCTCTAATGCATGTAAATCCTGTCCCTCAGGATTCCCTCCAACTTGCCCACCGATGTTAGGCTCACTGGTCTAGAGTTGCCTAGCTTTTCTTTACCACCTTTCTTAAATAGTGGCAACATGTTAGCCAATCTCCAGTCTTCTGGCATCTCATCTGTGACTAAGGAAATCAATTTGTGTATTCAGGAAATGCATGTAACCTTTGAAGTGAAATGTAGCTAATTATTTACACCAAATTAAAATTTCTAATTGTATGGAAGATACTTGCTGACAAAAGAACCAAAATAAAGATTTTCACTGTCAACACTGAAAATCAAACACTGGATTTTTTTAACTACTTGGAGATAGTGAGGTTTGATGAAGGGTCTTGCCCGAAACGTTGACTCTCCTGCTTCTCTGGAATAACATAACATTCACCATCTTTCCAAAGTCTGGTTTAAACTTGAAATTTTTGCCTGGAGCAGTCAGCTGAAGTTGGAATTATACAACTTGAAATTATGCATTGTACCTCACTTCCCTGGGTGCATCATCCGTAAAGACAGAACATTTGTGACTCTCAAAAGTTGATCTGAGCATTTTCAAATTATTAGTGCAAAGCTGAGGAACAGAATTAAAATCTGTTATATAGTTAAAACATATATTGTGACCCCATTTAACAATTTGATTGCAGCCAGACTATCTCCAGGAATGTTTTTTTTCTCCATCCCAATAAAAGTATCTCTGGAGTCTCCCAAAGATCTATCCTTGGACCTCATCATCTATGCATTAATCCTTACCAACATTATCTGACAGAATAGGATCTACTTTCACCTGTGCACTAATGACAATTTACCTTATCTCTCTTGATTCTTCCATTATGTTTGTGCTTTTGGATTGCTTGTCTCACATCTAATTTTGAATGAGCTATAATTCCTTCTTTTTAACCACCAGGAAGACTGAAGTTAGCATTGTTAACCCGAAGATTAACTTCATAGGCTTGTCACCAACCCACATAAACTGAGCCAGATTTATTTGTTAGACGAGGGCAGCATGGCAGCTTAGTGGTTAGCAATGTTGCTTCACAGCACCAAGAACTCAGGTTCAATTCCAGACTTGGGTAACTTTGCGTGGAGTTTGCATATTCTCCCAGTGTCTGTGTGGGTGACTTCTGGGTGCTCTAGTTTCCTCCCACAATCCAAAGTGTGCAGGTTAGGTGAATTGGACATGCTAACTTGCCCAAAGTGTTCAGGGATGTGTAGGTTAGGTACATTAGTCAGGGGTACATGTAGAGGAATGGGTTTGGGTGGGTTACTCTTTAGAGTGTCGGTTGGACTTGTTGGGCCAAATGGTCTGTTTCCCCACTGTAGGGATTCTATGTGATTTATTGAAATTATAAATCCAATCTGAGGTCACAAACCTCAAATCTCCAAGAATAGCGCCAACATGTGGCGACTCTTTGCAAGCTCCCCTCAGCAGATCAGCTCCTCACACCTTTTATAATCATTCAAGTCTTTTAAATCTCAAATGTAAGTCTGTCAAAATTACTTAGAATCTTCTTTTAAATCCACTTATTTTTCGACCTCCTGAAATGACCAAGTGCCGACTGGATCTGATCCGTAGACCAGGACTTCCCGGAACGCCCGACTGCTTGAACCGACGAGGCCCAACTACCAACACTAAAACTGCGATAATGAAGTGACCAGCTACTTAACGGTTTCATGAAAGACCAACTGGGACATCGATCAGCTACCCAATTCCGTGGAGTAGACCCGACCCCCTAGCTGACCACAGGTACTAAACTAGAGTCACAGACTAACCACATGAACACCAATTGATTGTGGCAAGGCTGATACAATATAGCAGGCTGCAAAGCAAAGTCATGTACAATTGCTGACAGCAGTGCATCCCTCTCCAATGAGCTCAATGTACTCTATGCTCATTTTGAGCTGAAAGGGAAGATCTGGACTCAAGTCTTATCTGTTCTGGAGATGTGTGACAGCGTGTCCGAACAAGTGATTAAAATACTTACAACATTGGGAACACAGAGGTACCTCTACAGTTGCCAATAAAACCAAATAGTGCAATAAAATGTTCAATATATAATCAGATACAATATTTACAAGATTTTACAGCATAAACATAATTTAAACTAACATGTTCTAATGAAAAATTTAGAGTGATTGAAGCAAATGAAATTGTATGTAAAGCATAAATAACTTCATCTTTACAATCTCATACTTTCCACAAGTTACGAATATTCTTACTGCTATGTTGACAGTTTGCAAAGTGCTAAAGAACACTGTGTAGGTGGTATTAGTTAATCACAAGAAACTAATTGGTTCTGTTAATAGAGTGTGTATTGAAAAACAAGATACCCTAAATGATTTGTGCACTCAATTTAAACTAATTATCACCTTCATAATTAACTAATCATATTAGAATGTTTTCATATTTCACATCAGATGAAAACACCAATAAACAATGCAATCATTTACACGCAGTAACCAAGCCAACTTTTAAGAATAATCTCTCCCTTCAGACGGCTGCATTCCATCCAAATAATTAAAAATGGAAGCCTTTTTCTTAAAGTACAGTTTTAGTAAGTACGTGAAAACCGACTAGAATTCTATAGCTAAGATCATTTAATTCCAAAAGAATGAGAAGACTGACATACAAACCAAATGAGTATTGTGTACTTCTGAAATTAAAATTATATGCACAGTAAAAATTTGAAATAGTAGTAGAAGAAAATGTTAGAAATGCAAAGCAGTTCAGTGAAACAGTAAAAAAACAAACTATTCAGAAGTTCTGCAGGGAAATGAGAAATGTTGAGCAATATTTCACTTACTGTTGCTGTTGAGTTGCTGTGTATTTCTGATTTTTAAAAATTTAATTATGAATTGATATAAAGAATGAATAGCTTCAATGCTAAAGGCTCATGAAACCATAAGCTTTGTGCTATCAATTAAGTTCAAGGAACCAAGGTTTAATGAGATAATTTACCTTTCCCTTCTTACTAGAAATTTATTGACAAAGAATATAACAGGTAACAAAGCAGCTTTTATTGTATGATATCTAGTGTCAACACTGAACACTCTAAGGTCAGACAGAAAATCTAACAGTCAGATGCAAATTATGCTTCCACTGCACCCTCTAATAACCTTTTGACAATGGGGGCTCAGTAGTGAGATAGAACATAGAATCCCTACAATGTGGAAACAGGCCATTATGCCCAACAAGTCCACACTGACCCTCCAAAGAGTATCCCACACAGACCTATTCCCCTACTGTGTTACTCTACATTTAACCCTGACCAATGCATCTAACCTACACATCCCTGAACACTATGGGCAATTCAGCCTGGCCATTTCACCTAACCTGCACATCTTTGGATTATAGGAGCAGACCCACACAGACACGGAGAGAATGTGCAAACTTCACACAGACAGTCACCCAAAGCTGGAATCAAACCTGGGTCCCTGGCACCCTAATTAGGTGCCCCAGTTCTACGAAGACACTTAATTCTGTTTAGAATTGAATGGCAAGAATTTGAAAGTAAAATAGAAATTCCCATTTTATTAAAATAAATTTGGAACTGAGAAAAGCACATTTATGTATCTAGACTCTAAAGTGGAGCTTATGTGCTATACAAGTTACAGTTCAACAACATCATAATTTTAATCCACGAAGTAAGCAGCCCATTCAATTTGAGACCTGCTAGTCAACCTCAGCCCAAATTGTATATCATTGCTGCTGCACAAAAGGCTATGTAGCTGCAATTTAGTGAGGCATGGGCTCTTCAAAGTCTAAATTTTCCAGATAAAGTCCATTTTCCAGATTAAATCTCATTCTTTTTCTTTGTGAAATTTTAAAAGAGAATCATATGAACTCTTTCTCCCTCTATGGATGTTACCAGAGCTGCTGGGTTTCACCAGCAAATTCTGTTTTTATTTCAGACTACCACCATTAGTGTTTTTATTTCAGTGCTTAATTCACTGCCTCTCCTCTTCCAGGATTGCACACCTGAAAGAAATCCTCATCTTCTCTCTGGCAGGATTTCTATTTGAACCTTTCATCTTGTTCACCTTCATTTCTTTCTAATTCTATGCCAGTGTTCAATAAAGTGTTTACCAAAACTTGCTTTCATAACCACATCTCCCTTAACAGTGATGATACTCAGGAACTAACACAGTTCATTTCATCCTTCATCCCATTCAATAGCTTAATGAAAAAAAAACTCTTCTTTCCAGGTGCACGTTTCAACAACCTACAAGTACCTGTATCCTAATGGTTCATTCCCCCCCTCCTCCAACTCCATCCCTTCTTGTAATCTCATTTCTTGTCACTATACTCTTTGACCTTCTCCTCTCTGATGCGGAGCAATCTGTTCTTTGCAAAGGATTCCATTTTACCTCTTTACATACTCAGGCACGGAATGATGTTGAACTCTTTTTCTGTCTTTTTTGTCTCAATCATAGAGTCATACAGCATGGAAACAGATCTTTCAGTCCAACTCGTCAATGCTCACCAGACATCCTAAACTGATCTAGTCCCATTTGGCTCAAATCCCTCTATAACCTTCCTATTCATTAAATTAACCAGATGCCTTCTACTTTGAGAAGGAGTACTCTCTTTGTTCCACGTACTTTCTCACCTATCTCCAATATTATCCCTCTACATGGACCACTCCGTTTTGGCCTTTTATCTGTCTTTGGTCTCTTCATCAAGAACTGTATCATCAGTTAAAAAAATCACACAACACCAGGTTATAGTCCAACAGGTTTAATTGGAAGCACTAGCAATTAAGTAACCACCTGATGAAGGAGCGGTGCTCTGAAAGCTAGTGCTTCCAAATCCGTTGAACTATAACCTGGTGTTGTGTGATTTTTAACTTTGTACACCCCAGTCCAACACTGACATCTCCAAATCACGTGTCATCAGTCACCTTAATTTCTCTGTTTCCCTCACTGACTGTAAACCATCTCCCTCTGAATGTTTTGCACTTCTTTTTCTCATGTCTAACCCTGAATTTGTAAATCAAACAGAATTGAAGAAGAAGAATATTGGGCTTGAAACTTAATGCAATTTCTCACTAGACCTGCTGATTTTTCTCCAGCAACTTCTGTTTTTTATCTTTTTTTTTGCTTTATCTTTTAGTTTAGAAGTCTTGCTCCATTCAGCAGCCTCTTCTAAATGGAAGTTGAAGGTTGAGGTGCCGAGACTAACACAACAGGATCTTCGGAAATGTTTGATACAAAAACTTGTATTAATTACTATCTGTCAAATAGGTAGCCCGCAAAGCTAGGAGTTTACTTGCATTTTCTGTCACTCAAGAAATGCATGGAGTCATGGAAAAGTTTCTCAACTAAGTAGCATTTCAATTCACCATTATGATAGTTGTTTTTTCTCTGTCTCATCTGTTGACGTATGGCTTCTTACACCTCAGAGACCTCCACTAGTTTGAAGATGTTGTTTTCTTGGCAAATGATAGCTGCTGTTTATTAGCTGTGTTGCTCACGCCTTTTGCACATTACAGATGGCTGAACTTGCTTATGAAACAACATAATCAAATCCCTGTAACTACCTATGGTGTACTTCAATTCACAATGAGGATAACAGGTTTCCAACAATTCCATTAAGCTTATCCCACATGTCTTCCATCACAGTTGCTCTGCAAAAAAATCTTAGAATGATCTGTCACTTTGACTAATCCTCTCTATTCATCTCATTGTTAAGTGATATCCTCTTCTGAATAGAACAAGGAAACCCTGTTCATTCAATACCTGAAGTCGCTTACATTTCCATGAAGGATAACTTAATCAATGCTTGGGTAATTCCTACTTTTTATATTGATAACAAGTTTTGAAAGCACCAATCTCTCCAACAGATATGTCATCTGCTTTCTTTTTGAATGAGCGGAATTAGTGCAGAGCATGGGTATTAGAGGTGACCTTGGAAGTGGGTGTCATTGAGACATTGGGGTAAAGTGACTGGCCCATTATGAGCACATGGCAGCTAGCCATTGAATGGTTTAGAATCATGGGAATTGTTCAATGTTGCTCATGGGGCAAACCACGAGGTGCTTATCTCACCAGCACCTAAAACATGCAGAGCCAGGAACAGGCTTGAGCTCACATACTGTTTTCCACAGATAGATTTTTAGCCTTCGTGGAGAATCAGATTTGCTGAATGGATGCCAGTGATGTGCCAAGATCTGCATACCAATGCTTTACCCAATGATTTCAATCCAGCAGTCACAAGGTGATGTGAGCGTGCAATGGATGTTAATATGAGAGTTACTTGGAGCCTTACCAGGTTCTCGCACTGCTGTTGTCAACAAAGAAAAGCAAGTGTGTCTAGTGATGGAGAGGAAATGGCTGTCCTCTGCATCTGAAAGATTTTCTCAGATTCCTGAGTGTAGATATCAGCTCCTTAATACTCTGCTGGTGATCTTGGTTCTAGTAGCCATGGTGATTGCATAGGGTTCTACCTCTTTTCAGCAGCCCTGCAACATGCCAAACCCCTCCAGCTCTTGGACAGACAGAGGGCAGCTGCCAAACAGAGCCAGACCAGAGGACAGTAAGTCTTTAAACATTTGACAGTACATTCTCAATTCACTGGGATAGTGTTTTGGAAATCAAGTCCCAGTTTTCTTAAGGTTGTCACAAAGGTTAAAGAAAATTAAAATAATTGTGCAAAATTAGTTGATTTGTAGACCTAGGTTGATAGGAAGCATGGACCAGGTTTCTGTAGTCAACAAGAATTACTATTTATGATAAGTGATTGGACTCTAGCTAAAAGTAAACTGTTGTAAAGTGTCAGTATAAAACACTGATAAATTGAAACACTAATTTCCTTTTAAATTTCCCCTAATACATGTGCACAACATATACAAACATGCGCACGTGTTTACACACACAGACAAACAGATAGGGAAAATATAGGCTGTGAATGAAGGAAAACTGGGAAGGCCATTCTGTGGTTCCTGTTCACAGGTTACTAAAATGATCGTAATGA
This sequence comes from Chiloscyllium plagiosum, assembly GCF_004010195.1. Lineage (NCBI taxonomy): Eukaryota > Metazoa > Chordata > Chondrichthyes > Orectolobiformes > Hemiscylliidae > Chiloscyllium > Chiloscyllium plagiosum. The sequence goes on from NC_057713.1 coordinate 64,315,484, forward strand.
TTCTTATGCTGGTAAGAACATTGTTTTTCAGTTGTTTTTCTTTCACTGGTTTGCAAGAGACATAAAGTGGCTGGTTTACATATAAAAGGTCTCTAAGTTATCAATTAAAAGTCACAGCTTTTAGCAGCTGCTGAAGGAAAGGTAAACTTTTTATTCAAGTTTAAAATGGATTTTGACTACAGAGAATAGAGAAACAGCTCCTGAGCTGGTGGAGGTGAAATCACTTCTCTCTGTATCTTGTTCACAGCTTTTCAGTGGCTTAAGAACCAAACACATAATTGTTGGCAGAAAAGGTCTTTATCATCGATAACCGGTCACTTGTCCATAATCTAATCAATTTTTTTGCTCCCAAGCAGAGCTGTGACTTACACAAACTCTCAGCTTCAAATTGCCTGTAACACAAACTTCAATTATTTTTTCAAATAGTTGTTTCCATGATGCTTGCCATATGCATCAGGTTACTTGCCCTGGACTTAAGAGTGTGGCTTATATATGCATCCTGGAAGCATTATACTGTACATGAATACACAGGGTCGTGTTCTTTGCAGTCAAAACAAAACAACAGGTATGCACACTGGGCCTGTTTCACTTAATCTAAAAAGGTGACAACCATCCTCTGGTTCATTTATCAGTGTAATGTCTTGACCAAAGTGAATGTATCTAGTTTAAATTAAAATAAATCTTGATAGTTAGCGGTCAGACATTATCTAACTGATGGCAATCCATATACCAATTAGACTCCACCTGCCAATCAATCATCCAATGTCAAAATGTTGCTCCCCTTTTTATTGTATGAGGTAAAGGTAAAGTCACTATAGTCACAGAAGATGCAGATTGTGAATTTAACCTGAGGGTCACCATGGCAAGTTTGAGAAAGTAGAACCTTCATGGTATAAGGATGGTCTAGGGAAATGGTATGATTTATTTGAATGGAAGAGCAGGATTTGGGTGAGGGTAGGGTGGGAATCACTTACATATTCTCCTAGTCCTTGGATTAAAATAAGAAGGTTACAATTAAGTCATACATTTTGACAGAGTATTTTTTTTAAAATCAGCATAAGGTGATAAATGGAAGATAATATATTATAAAAGTCAAGAGCAATTTTTAAATGCTGTGAAACAAAAAAATTGAGGTAATTGTGTATATTCGGTCACATGGCTATCAACATGGTAGTCCACATGAATTAAATCATAATTTTGGATTTCAGCTCTCCACCTCCATTTGCATCCTCCTAATAAACATTTTACTCATATCTGTGCAAAAATCTGCACCAATATATTTGTACTTTTGATAAGATGCCATAAAGGAATTTGACACATAAATTAGATTCCACAGAATTGAGATTAACATACTTACGTGGATTAAGTAGTGGTTAACAGACAGAAATAAGGACATAGGAAAAATGGTTTGTTGTTGAGGAGGCAGGATGTAAATCATAGTGGGACAAGAATGAATGATTCAGTTTGTTTGTCTGGAGTTACCCAATCGAGTAAGATGACCGAATGCCTCCCCTAAAGAACATAATTGAACCAGATGACATTCCATTACCTCACGTTCTACTTTTATTCTATATTATTTTAGTTAAGTTAATTTTAATTCTCAGCTGTCATTCTAGAATGATAGAATCCCTACAGTGTGGAAGCAGGCCATTTAGCCCATTGAGTCCACACTGACTTCCCTAAAGAGCATCCCACCCAGGCCCACTATCTCTCTGGACATTAATGTAATATTAATGTGGCCAGAATATCTGTGAGCATGACCAACTAACCTGTATAAAGGAGATGTGTTTGGAATGAGCTGCCAGAGGAAGTGGTGAAGTGGTACGATGGCAGCATTTAAAAGTCACCTGGATGAGTATATGAATAGGAAGGGTTTGGAGGGATATGGGCCGTGTGCTGGCAGGTGGGACTAGATTGTGTTGGGATATATGGACAACTTGACCGAAGGATCTGTTTCCGTACTGTGCATCTCTATGACTTTGCATGCCTGCAAAGAGGTCAAAGGAGGTTGCCTAGCTTGTACAGCTTTAATAAACTTTAACTGTTTGCAGAAGTTGGTGTGTGTGAATTGCATCTTGTGTGTGAAACCTCAGGAAAAGAACTTAACACCACCCCCATACCCTGTCCCCACAACCCTACATTTTCTATGGCTAATTCACCTAATCTACACATCCGTGGACACTCCAAGCAATTTAGCATGGTGAATCTATCTAACCTGCACATCTTTGAATTGTGGGTGGAAACCAGATCATCTGGAGGAAACCATATTGTTGGAATTGAATTCATATTGATTGTACTCTATATCTCTAGATTACTAACTTAGCAATATAATAGGCAAAAGTGAGGACTGCAGATGCTGGAAACCAGAGTTTAGATCAGAGTGGTGCTGGAAAAGCACAGCAGGTCAGGCAGCATCCAAGGAGCAGGAAAATGAAGAATCAGAGGCTGAGGGGTGACCTTATAGAGGTTTACAAAATTATGAGGGGCATGGATAGGGTAAATAGGCAAAGTCTTTTCCCTGCGCGGGGACTCCAGAAACTAGAGGGCATAGGTTTATGGTGAGAGGGGAAAGATATAAAAGAGACCTATGAGGCAACCATTTCACGCAGAGGGTGGTACGTGTATGGAATGAGCTGCCAGAGGATGTGGTGGAGGCTGGTACAATTGCAACATTTAAGAGGCATTTGGATGGGTATAAGAATAGGAAGGGTTTGGAGGGATATGGACCGTGTGCTGGCAGGTGGGACTAGATTGGGTTGGGATATTTGGTCGGCATGGACGGGTTGGACTGAAGGGTGTGTTTCCATGCTGTACATCTTTATGACTCTATGACTCTGTGTGATATTTGTTGTGGTTTTATTTCCTTTGCGGTTGCTCAGTTCTACCTTTTCCTTCATTGCATTCTCCTCATCATAGAAGAGATTCTGTTTCTAATTAGTAATGACACTCCACTCCAGCTGCTATTTTCTTTATCCCCCTTATGGACCTTAATAACCCAGTACTGATCATCCTGCAACTATGTCTCTGTAAAGGCTACTATATCATAGTTTCCAATTTAAATCTATGAAAGCAGCTCATTTAATTTGTTCCTTACACTCCATGCATTTGTATCAAGAGCTTTAAATTTGCCTGTACACTCAAGCCTGTCCTTCGGCATCTTTTTACTAAATTTCCCTCCCGTCTTACTCAATACCCTTTTTATCGTCCCACCTTGTTCATTAAACTTGCCCTGCTTGTTAATCTTTTTAATCTTTACCTTCTCCTTCACATACTGACCTGCTGCTCTCAGTCCTGCTCCCATCCTAGGCTTTAAACTCTGCCAAATGGCACTAGTAAACTTTCCCGTAAGGATATTAGTGCCCTCCCGTTTAGGTGCAACTGCCCTGGAAGAGATTACGATGATTCAGATAGCTGAATCATTCCCTCCAATGCGAGACCTTTAGCCATATATTTAGCTGTATTATCTTCCTATTTCTGGCCTCACTAGCATGTGGCATAGGGAGTAATCCTGAATTGCAACCTTAGAGGTCCTGCTTTTTATCTTTCTACCTAACTACCTAATTCCTCTTGCAGAACCTCATCACCCTTCCTGCATAGGTCATTAGTTCTAATATGGACCACGAGATCTGGTTTCCCTTTTCAGAATGTCCTGTGCCTCCTCAGAGACATCCTTTGCCAGGCAACACACTATCCAGGATTTCTACAGGTCTTTGTCCTGTAAGAAAAAGTGAGTGGAATAGGTTGATTAGATCCGGTATTTAGAAGAATGAAAATAATTTCATTGAAATTATTGATGTTCTCTCATTGAAGTGATTGCATTGAAAATTGTCAGATAGTTATATAGATTATTGTTTCACAATGCAAATGACAAGGCAAGAACATTGCTTTATTATTTTTATTTGTTGTCAGCATAGCATAAATAAACATAACATAAACTAGTTATTAAATCATTTTTTAATTGTAAGTTGAATGAAATTTAGATATTTGTGTTACTTCATAAATCACCAGATATTAATTTATGAACTGTGCTTCACAGCTTCTGCTTCACAGAAAAGACCACCCAAAAGTTTGACATCGAGAGTGTGGTGCTGGAAAGACACAGTAGGTCAGGCAGCAGGAGAATCTGATGAAGGGCTTATGCCTGAAACATTGATTCTCCTGCTCCTTGAATGCTGCCTGACCGGCTGTGTCTTTCCAGCACCACAATCTTCAACTGTGATCTCCAGCATCTGCAATCCTCACTTTCTTCAAAAGTTTGACACATCTTGGTGTCTGCAATGACCAAGGTAAAGTGGAATGGCATCTTCTTCAATGAAAATATAAAGGAAACCTGTGAATTCCTAGTTAGCAACAGTGAATAAAGGTAAATAAGGAAAATAGCAGTTATTTATAGAATCACAGAATCTGTAGAGTGTTGTAGCAAACCATTCGGCTGATCAAGTCCATACTGACCTTCTGAAGGAGATCCCACCCATGTTCCCCTACCGTATCCCTGTAAGCCTGCATTTTCCAAGGCCAATCTACATAACCTACACATCTTTGGACCATGGGAGGAAACCAGAGCACACAGAGGAAATCCACGCAAACATGGGAGAACGTGAAAACTCCACACAGAGGGTGAAATTGAACTCGAGTCCCTAGCACTGTGAGACAGCAGTGCTAACTACTGAGTCACCTTGCTGCGCTTTCTTAACTGAGCCCCAGTGGCTACCTTTTGGTATTGTAGCCCTGCTTTACCTGTCCCCGGTGTTGCGAAGAATGGGCCTGGCCCCGCTGCTGCAGAACGTTCCAAGCAGTTGGACCTTCGTGGAGACATTTGTGAAGAAAAATACCTTTGACCCACAAGTCTATCAGGAAGTGGTCAGCATGCAGTGTCCTTGAGACCCTTCAGGAAAAGGAGAGGGCAGATCCTGTTGAGAGGTTCCCTATGCAGACTGTCAAAGTCATTCAGGCACAAGTGAGTTCTGCAGCTGCTGGAGATCAGAGCCAAGGTTAGAGTGGTGCCGGAAATGCGCAGCAGGTCAGGCAGCATTTGAGGAGCAGGAGATCGATATTTCAGGCAAAAGCCCTTCATCAAGAATTCCTGATGAAGGGCTTTTGCCCGAAACATCGATTTTCCTGCTTCTCGGATGCTGCCTGACCTGCTGTGCTTTTCCAGCACCACTCTAATCTTGTCAAAGTCATTAGACAGAATGCCTCATCGCCAGAACTTTCAAACAAGCGTCAAGACATTACTTGGCTGTTGGTGAGAAGGGCTCTGCCTTTGAGATCCTTTATGCATGCCTGGACTCTGCACCACTGCACGCTGCCCTCATAGCAGCTGTGGAGAGGAAAAGACTGTCATACATGTTCTTCTGGAATGTGCCAATGCAAAGGAAGTCTGGAGAGGAATGCAGTGGTGTTTGTCAAAGTTCATCCCGAGCAGCTCCATGGTGTGGGGCGCTGTGCTCCACGGTCTGTTCCCCGGGCTACACACTGAGATGAACATCAACTGTGCCTGGAGGATCATCAGCTCAGTAAAAAACACTCTTTGATCTGCCCGAAACTTGCTGGTCTTCCAGTTGAAGGAGTTAACCCCGACTGATGGTTGCAGACTGGCAACCCTCAATGTCTAGGACTATGCTGCTAAGGGAGTGTTGAAGCTTGGGGCAGCTGTCGCCAAGATTTGGTTGGAGAAAGACCACTTTGTAAGGCTACTCTGCTGAAGAATAAGGGAGGGCCCATTCCGTAATTGGGCCCCATTGTCACCTCAGCTAAATGCCAAGAGGTTGTCTGTAAATATAGAGTATGGTGAATATCAAAGACGTAATTTTTTATCTGTAAGTAAATGGAGTACAGATCTGAGCAGGTTCATTAATTGGCCATGTACCAAAGATTTATCTTTTGAATAAAGTATATTTTTGAAATACAAAAAATCCCTGTCAACCCAGAATGCTGTTACTATTAAATCTGCTAAGTTGCAAAGGCTGACAAAACAAAAACAAAATCCTGAACATAGGTCAGCAACATGTGGGAAATAGTTTTCATACAAGTACAATAGGAATGGATATTTCTTCACTTATATTGGAGCGAATAAATTCTACTAGTATCAAAACCTGCTGGGAAAGCATTTTAAAAGCACAGATGTGATTCATAAGAGTATCTGAGTATACAACGTTCTCTGGAACAAAATGTCAAACTCTTATTTTATAAACATACATTAATATCAATAAAGTACAGGTGTTGTACTTTATGTTTTGCAAAGAGAAAGATTACTGGATTTTTATTCAATATGATTTAAAACTGCTCTCTACCTGACATTTCATTTATTTTTCTGTGTTTGTATTAATACATTTCTCCAATGACATTAGATTACTTATTACTGAGACAAACCATTTTAATTTAGAATGTATGGAATAAATTCAGAATTAATCTTGGTGAGCATAGAATCAAGTTAGTTGAGACTACTGGCAAATAATTCTTAGCATTCGCCTGTACCTGTGTTTTTATTTTTGCTACTGTTTACCTATTATTTACTATCTATGCTGTTTAATTCTGTGATCTGCCTGTATTGCTCACAAGACAAAGTATTTCACTGTGCCTCAGTACATGTGACAATAAATTCAATTCAATTCAGTTCCATTTAAGCTGCAGAATCGGTCACAAATTTCAAGTCCCCTCAATTTATGCTGGCACATTTATTATGCACATCTATACCTAGTGTAGTCTACAAATCTTCACCTCTCCTTTTCCCACTACAGTCCACCTCCATCCCCATGCTGGTACTTCTCCTTTTCCCTTCTCTGTCAACCAAGTTCCCAGCTCTCTCATTCACACTTCCAGTTCTTATATCCTGTTGCTACTTCTATAAGCAATTGAGTATTACTACAATTAATACATTTCTCAATAAGAATGAAAGAAATAGGAGCAGAAGACTATTCAGTCCATCAAGTCTGCTCTGTCATCCAATATGATCATGGCTGAAGTTCCATGTTCCTTCCCCATCCTGTCTTCATTATCTTTAACTCTGTGTCCAAAAACCTATTGATCTCCAATTTTAATATATTCACTGAATGGACAGAGAATTCCAAAATCTCACTTCCGCCTACAACCATCTGAGTGAAGATATTTCTCCTCAGATCAGTTCTAACGACAGCTTCTCATAAGTCGATGTTCCCTAGTTAGAAGAAATAGAACACCTAAACTACATAGCTGTCTGACAATGTTCTACATTTCAGTGAAATCACCTTCACCTTTCATTCTTCTAAGCACTAGTAGGTTTCTTTAAGAAGAATAGCCAGCCAAAATGTCTGTTTTTATGGCTCAAGCTAATGTGAATTCAGGTTAACAAATGCAAAAATTCTTTGATTTGGGAAGGTTTTTAATCAATGGCATAGCTATGTTTAAATGGTTTAGTTTTGTAACTTAAACAATGTTGTGAAGAACATCACAGGAGATAAATTAATCAACCAGCAGCTTGGGCCCAAGAATTGAGTTAATCAACAATAAAAATCGACTAATAAACTGAATCCTGAATAGATGTGGTCATGCACACAGATGAGGAATAAAAGGAAAGTTGAAATCTGAGTGAGGCAGGAGACAATATCAGAAGGTGGAATATCTGAGTATGTACCTCACCAGCAAGCTTAATCAACCTGAGAACAGATAAAGAATGCAACGCACTTCAGAGAGCATTTAGTCAATGAAATTGGGATATTTAATGATTAAGCTACTTTTATTAAAATACAACATTATTATTGTTTAAGTGGAAACTTAAGCATCCTGTTTGTTACTCGATATCAGTGGCAAATAGGTAGGATTTGCTACACATGACTCTTAACAGGTGTGTCTAGCATTTGAAAAGCTACAGCACATATTGGGCAGAGATCACACCCATGCCTTTCATTTGAAGATCAAGTTTTCAAAAAAACATATTTCAACCTCCAAGATTGCTCCGGAGCATGGAAAATCCTTGTGAGTTCTCCGAAACAGATTATCCCTTCACATCTTTTATAATCACATCAATCAGATAACCAGCCACTTACCAGTTTACAAAGGGCTGACCCAGATGTAAATTGGCAATCAATTCCATGGAGTGGACATGAAGCCCTACCCAACAGCTCTGAAAACCCAACATGAAGGCCCAACCAAAGTGAGAACAAAACCTCCAGAGCGGAGAATGCCAATGTACCAGTGCATCGGACAAACCTACGTACTCTGGAACAGCAAACTATCCACATCGACTCCCATGCCCAACCAGACATCGTCATTTTCTCAGGAAATGTGGGAAATGTGTTGGCCTAAAAGCGAGACTAAAGCAATGTGGTTTTAAGTGACCCTTCCCCAGCCTACTCCTGGCAATTATCCAAGCTAATGAAAACAAGCTGGGCAAACCTAAAGCTGGACTTAACTACTAAAGGGAATTGACAGAGTACTTTGTGCTCTGTTTCACAGAGACATGGCTCATTTCTGCTTCAGCTGACTGTGTTTTACAACCTGTGGAATTCTCAGTCTACTGGATGAACTGTATGGCGTACTCTGGTAAGGCAAAGGATGGAAGGGTCTGCCTCCTGGTTCAACAGCTCTTGGTGCTTGATGGCCCTGACAGTTACTGCTTTGAGGACATAGAATATCTAATGGTGAAGTGCTGTCCCTTTTACCTGCCACAGAGTTTACTCCTGCTATCCTGACAGTTTACATCCCACCCCATGCAAAGTGAAGAGCACATTTGATAAAATATATACCACTACACATATCCCTGAGACTTAATATTCTGAAGCCTTGTTCATCATAGCTGGTGACTTCAAATAGGCCAACCTGTGCTACCAAGATGCCACCAAGATGTCTTCTGTCCCACCTGAGGCCCAAACGCGCTGGACTATTGCTACACAACCAAAGACATCTACTGCTCCATTCCCTGCCTGCACTTTGGTAAATCAGACAGTAAGGCTGTGTTCCAACTCCCAGCTCACAAGCAGAAACTGAAGCATGAAGATCCACTACAGAATGTCATTCAATGCTGGAGTTAATGGACAAGCTCCTACCTGACTTGGAGTTGGTAGAATGGTGCATATTCAAGTACTCAGGGGCCAACCTAAATGAGTGGGCCTCGACCATCACAGACTGCGTGTAGAGGACTGCGAGCCAAATACATTAACCCGAGTATTCCCCAAACAGAAACCATAGATGAATCAGAAGATCTAATCCCTAGTGAAGTCCAGGTCTAAGGTGTTCAAGTCATGGTGGCCCTGATCTATACAGGAAATCTAAGTATAATCTTCATAAAACCATCAAGGACACCAACAGACAAGATTAGACCAGAGTCCCAGAATAACCACATGAACACAAATTGACTGGGGCAAGGCTTACATGATATAATGGTCTACAAAGAATCATTGACAACAATACATCCCCCTTCCTGCTGAGCTTGATGCATTATATGCTCATTTTGAACAGAACATCAGTGAAATACAGTCACAGAGATGTACAGCTTGAATACAAACCCTTCGGTCCAATTCGTCCATGCCTACCTCAATCTAGTCCCACCTGCCAGCACTCAGCCAATATCCCTTCAAATCCTTTTTATTCATCCAGATGCCTTTTAAATGATGTAATTGTACAAACCTCCATGACTTCCTCTGGCAACTCATTCCATACACACACCACCCTCTGTGTGAAAAAGTTGCCCCTTAGGTCTCTTATATATCTTTCCTCTCTCACCCTAAACCTATGCCCTCTAGTTCTGAACTCCCCCACCACAGGGAAAAGACCTTGTCAATTTATCCTATCCATGTCCCTCATGATTTTATAAACATCTATGAGGTCACCTCTCAGCCTCCGACGCTCTAAGGAAAACAGCCCCAGACAATTCAACCTCTCCCAATAGCTCAAATCCTCCAACCCTAGTAGCACCCTTGTAAGTCTTTTCTAAACCCTTTCATGCTTCACAACATCCTTCCGTTAGGAAGGAGACCACAATATTCCAAAAGTGGCCTAACCAATTTCCTGTACAGCCGCAACAAGGCCTCGCAACTCCTATACTCAATGCTCTGACCAATAAAAGAAAGCATACCAAATGGCTTCTTCACTATCCTATCTACCTATGACTTCACTTTAAAGGAGCTATGAACCTGCACTCCAAGGTCTCTTTGGTCAGCAACACTCCCTAGGACCTTACCATTAAGTGTATAAGTCCTATTAAAATTTGCTTTCCCAAAATGCAGCACCTCGCCTTTATCTAAATTAAACTCCACCTGCCACTCCTCAGCCCATTGGCCCATCTGATCAAGATCCCGTTGTAATCTGAGGTAACTTCTTTGCTTTTCACTACACCCTCAGTTTTGGTGTCACCTGCAAACTTACTAATTATACCTCTTATATTCACATCCAAATCATTTATATAAATGACGAAAAGTGGTAGACCCAGCACTGATCTTTGTGGCACTCCACTGGTCATAGGCCTCCAGTGTGAAAAATGACCCTCCACCACCACCCTCTGTCTTCTACCTTTGAGCCAGTTCTGTATCCAAATGGCTAGTTCCCCCTGTATTCCATGAGATCTAACCTTCCTAACCAGTGTCCCATGGTGAAACTTCTCAAATACCTTACTGAAGTCCATATCAATCACGTCTATCGCTCTGCCCTCATCAATCCTCTTTGTTACTTCTACAAAAAATGTTACCTCCCCCAATAGCTTTGGGTGCACCTGTACCCACAGTCACTGGCGTAGACATCAGACTGGCCTTCTTGAGGGTGAACCCATGGAAAGCAATTGGCCCAGATGGAATCTCTGGCCAAACACTTAGATCATGCATGGACCAGTGAGTGGAAGTATTTACAGACATTTTTATGATGTGAGGTTTTCACCTGCTTCAAGACGATCGCTATCATCCCAGTCCCAAAGAAAAACAGGCAACATGCCATAATGACTACTGCCCATTCATTATGAAGTGCTTTGAGAAGTTAGTAATGGCAAACAACATCTCCAGCCTTACAGATTGCCTTGATCTGCTGCAATTTACTCATAGGCACAATAGGTCCAAGTCAGATGCCATCTATATGGCATTACATTCATCCCTGGAGCATCTGGCTAATAAGGACACCTAGGTCAGATTCCTATTTATTGACTTTAGGTCTGTCTTCAACACAATAATTCTAACAAAACTCATCTACAAACTTAGAGACCTTTTCCCTGTTCTACACTCTGTAACTGGATTCTTAATTTCCTGACCAGCAGAATGCAATCAGCAAGGATACGTGACAACACCTTCTCCACAATAATCCTCAATCCACACTGATGCCTCGCAAGGCTGTGCACTCAGCCCCTTACTACACTCCACACACACATGATTATGTAGCCAAATTCAGCTCTCAATCCATTTACAGATTTGATGATAACACAGTAGTGGGCAGATCTCAAACACTGATGCGATAGAGTACAGGAAGGAAATAGACAACTTATCATTTCTGGTGTAAAGACAACAACGTCTCCATCAATGTTGGCAAAGAAAGGAGCTGGTCATTGACTTCAGGAAGCAGAGTGGAGGACACATCCCTGTCTGTATCAATGGTGCTGAGGTGGACATGGTCAAGAAATTCAAATTCCTTGGAGTAAATAGCACCAGCAATCTATCCTGGTCTATCCACGTTGCTGCTACAGTCAAGAAAGCACACAACATCTCTACTTCCTCAGAAGGATAAGGAAATTTGGCATGTTTGCAATGACCCTTACCAATTTTTATAGATGTACCATGGAAAGCGTCCTATTCAGATGTATCACTGCTTAGTATGTCAACTGCTGTGCCCAAGACTGCAAGGAGGTCATTGTACACATTGGAACCAATGACATAAGAAGGGAAAAGGTTGAGATTCTGAAGGGTGATTACAGAGAGTTAGGCAGGAATTTAAAAAGGAGGTCCTCGAGAGCAGTAATATCTTGGTGCGACGAGCTAGTGAGGGCAGCAATAGGAGGATAGAGCAGATGAATGCATAGCTGAGAAGCTGGTTAAATGGGAGAAGGATTCACATTTTTGGATCATTGGAACCTGTTTTGGGGTAGAAGTGACCTGCACAAGAAGGACAGATTGCACCTAAATTGGAAGGGGATTAATATACTGGCAGGGAGATTTGTTAGAGCTGCTCAGGAGGATTTAAACTAATAAGGTACAGGGGAAGGGGTGGGACCCAGGGAGATAGTGAGGAAAGATTTCAATCTGAGACTGGTACAGTTGAGAAAAAGGCAAGGCAAACACTCAGGGAAGGCAGGGACAAAGCAGAGAACAAGGTAGGACTGATAAATTAAACTGCATTTATTTCAATGCAAGAGGCTTAATAGGGAAGGCAGATGAACTCAGGGCATGGTTAGGAACTTGGGACTGGGATATCATAGCAATTACAGAAACATGATTCAGGGATGGACAAGACTGGCAGCTTAATGTTTCAGGATTCAAATGCTACAGGAAAGATAGAAAGGGAAGCAAGAGAGGAGACGGAGTGGCGCTTTTGGTAATGGATAACATTACAGCTGTACTGAGGGAGGATATTCCCGGCAATATTTCCAGGGAAGTTATTTGGGTGGAACTGAGAAATAAGAAAGGGATGATCATCTTATTGGGATTGTATTATAGATCCCCTAATAGTCAAAGAAAAATTGAGAAATACGTTTGTAAGGAGATCTCAGTTACCTGTAAGAATAATAGGGTGGTTATGGTAGGGGATTTTAACTTGCTAAACATAGACTGGGACTGACATAGTGTGAAGGGTTTAGATGGAGAGGAATTTGTTAAGTGTGTACAAGAAAATTTTCTGATTCAGTATGTGGATGTACCTATTAGAGAAGGTGCAAAACTTGACCTACTCTTGGGAAATAAGGCAGGGCAGGTGACTGAGATGTCAGTGGGAGAGCACTTTGGGGCCAGCGACCATAATTCTATTAGTTTTTAAATAGTGATGGAAAAGGATAGACCAGATCTAAAAGTTGAAGTTCTAAGTTGGAGAAAGGTCAATTTTGACGCTATTAGGCAAGAACTTTCAAAAGCTGATTGGGGGCAGATGTTCGCAAGTAAAGGGACAGCTGGAAAATGGAATGTCTTCAGAAATGTGATAACGAGAGTCCAGAGAAAGTATATCCCTGTCAGGGTGAAAGGAAAGGCTGGTAGGTACAGGGAATGCTGGATGACTAAAGAAATTGAGGGTTTGGTTAAGAAAAAGAAGGAAGCATATGTAAGGTATAGACAGGATAGATCGAATGAATCCTTAGAAGAATATAAAGACAATAGGAGTATACTTAAGAGAAAAATCAGGAGAGCAAAAAGGGGACATGAGATAGCTTTGGCAAATAGAGTTAAGGAGAATCTAAAGGGTTTTTACAAATACATTATTGACGAAAAGGTAACTAGGGAGAGAATAGGGCCCCTCAAAGATCAATTAGGTGGTCTTTGTGTGGAGCCGCAGGAGATGGGGGAGATTCTAAATGAGTATCTTAGGTATTTGCTGTGGAAAATGACATGGAGATATAGAATGTAGGGAAATAGTTCGTCCATATTACAGAGAAGGAAGTGCTGGAAGTCTTGAAATACATAAAAGTGGATAAATCCCCAGGACCTGATCAGTTGTACCCTAGATCTCTGTGGGAAGCTAGGAAAGTGATTTCTGGCCCTCTTACTGAGATATTTGTATCATTGATAGTCACAGGTGAGGTGCCGGAAGACTGGAGATTGGCTAACGTGATGCCATTGTTTAAGAAAGATGGTAAGGACAAGTCAGGGAACTATAGACTAGTGCGCCTGACATCGGTGGTGGGCAAGTTGTTGGAGGGAATCCAAAGGGATAGAATGTACATGTGTTTGGAAAGGCAAGGACTGATTCGGGATAGTCAACATGGGAATCAAGTCTCACAAACTTGATTGAATTTTGAGCATGGGAATCAAGTCTCACAAACTTGATTGAATTTTTTGAAGAACTAACAAAGAGGATTGATGAGGGCAGAATGGTGGACGTGATCTATATGGACTTCAGTCAGGCATTCGACAAGGTTCCCCATGGGAGACTGGTTAGCAAGGTTAGATCTCTTGGAATACAGGGAGAACTAGCCACTTGGATACAGAACTGGCTCAAAGGTAGAAGGTGGTGGTGGAGGATTGTTTTTCAGAGTGGTGACCTGTGACTAATGAAGTGTCACAAGGATCGGTGCTGGGTCCACTACTTTTCATCATTTATATGAATGATTTGGATGTGAGCATAGGAGGTATAGTTAGTAAGTTTGCAGATGACACAAAAATTGGAGGTGTGGTGGACAGCAAAGAAGACTATCTCAGATTACAGTGGGATCTTGATCAGATGGGCCAATGGGCTGAGAAGTGGCAGATGGAGTTTACTTTAGATAAATGTGAGGTTCTGTATTTTGGGAAAGCAAACCTTAGCAGGACTTATACACTTAATGGTAAGGTCCTGGGGAGTGTTGCTGAGCAAAGAGACCTTGGAGTGCAGGTTCATAGCTCCTTGAAAGTGGAGTCACAGGTAGATATGATAGTGAAGAAGGTGTTTGGTATGCTTTCCTTTATTTGCCAAAATATTGAGTACAGGAGCTGGAAGGTCATGTTGCAACTGTACAGGACATTGGTTAGCCCACTGTTGGAATATTGCGTTCAATTCTGGTCTCCTTCCTTTTGGGAAAGATGTTATGAAACTTGAAAGGGTTCAGAAACGATTTACAAGGATGTTGCCAGGGTTGGAGGATTTGAGCCATTGGGAGAGTTTGAATAGGTTAAGGTTGTTTTCCCGGAGTGTTGGAGACTGAGGGGGACTTTATAGAGGTTTACAAAATCATGAGGGACATGGATAGGGTAAATAGACAATGTCTTTTCCCTGGGGTGGAGCAGTCCAGACTAGAGGGCAAAGGTTTAGGGTGAGGGAAAAGATGTAAAAGAGACCTAAGGGGCAGCTTTTTCACGCAGATGGTGGGATGTGAATGGAATGAGCTGCCAGAGGAAGTGGTGGAGGCTGGTACAATTGCAACATTTAAAAGGCATCTGGATGGGTATATGAATAGGAAGAGTTTGGAGGGATATCGGCCAGGTGCTAGCAGTTGGGACTAGATTGGGTTGGGATATCTGGTTGACATGGACGAGTTGGACCGAAGGGTCTGTTTCATGCTGTACATCTCTATGACTCTATGACTCTAAATTACAGAGGGTTGTGAGTACAGTCCAGCCCATCCCCAAATCCCGAATCACATAATAACCAATACACACTTTAAAACTTTGTCAAGCATGTTATAGTGAATGAAATGATGTTCCAGCAGAATGACCTCTATTATACCTAACTCCATTTAAAATTAATTCAATGTACAGGAAACGTTTCAGAGCTTGATGTCAGGCAATTTGTTGTAAGCAATCTTTTTTTCATTTCTTAAAATTTTTCAGCAAAGTCAGGAGAGGTGAAGTAAGTGGTTAAGACACCACTTAATACTTAATACTCAATTCTAGATTTTTTTTACATTTCCTTTATTTGGTTCAATCCAAGTTTTCAATCTTTTAATAGTTTTGTAAGAACTTTTAGTATTTTGATTTAGTGCTATATTTTCTAGCTTTTAATTATTAACTTGTCATGAGTGTTCAGATTCCATCCCACAATGGAATGATTTTAACATTCTAGGGATCAAATAATATTTTTCCAAAAATCTCCATGAATTAAGAATCTCAGCTTGTTCATGTGTGAACATGTGTTAACCTCAGAACTAGTTGTAAATTCAAAGATTTCATTTCAAACTAGTTTTTAACCATTGTTACAACTACTGCTAGAAGTTACAAGCATTTGTAAGTTAGAAATAAGCAAGAAAATTAGATGGGAATGAGCATGATCACAAATGTGGCTAAACTTCTGAAATTGTTTTTGAATTTATCATCTCAGTGCTCATTCCTGAAGAAGGGCTTATGCCCGAAACGTCGATTCTCCTGTTCCTTGGATGCTGCCCGACCTGCTGCGCTTTTCCAGCAACACATTTTCAGCTCTGATCTCCAGCATCTGCAGCCCTCACTTTCTCCTAGCATGTGTGGTGGCCTAGATGGGGAAAGGGACTTTCAGAACTGCATGGTCCATTACATATTTTCCCTTCTTTTAATCTGGGAAGACCATTCTGAATCTTGAAAGAATCACAAAAAGTGGCTGTTGACATAACCAGAACTAGAAATTAAAGTTTTGTCATGGAGAAAGTAAGACCTAAATAGCAACAGAAGATAATGCATCCATTAAAATGCAAGGTAAATGAAAATAAGATAAGAAACAGGAATAGGCCATTTGGCTTCCAGCCATTCATTAACATGATGGATGATCTTTCCCAGGCCTCAACTCTTTAAGTCAGATCATTATGGTGGTCACCACTCCTAAATTTCAAAAAGGCTATCTATCCCCTCTTGAAGTTCCAGTGGTCTAGCCTCACAACTCTCTGGAATTGAGAATTCCAGACATTCATTACCCTTTTTGATTATTAATTTGAGATTCCTGACCAGTGGAAACACATGGGTAGCATGGTGGCTCAGTGGTTAGCACTGCTGCCATGGAGAAAGTGAGGACTGCAGATGCTGGAGATCAGAGTTGAAAGTGGGGTGCTGGGAAAGCACAGCAGGTCAGGCAGCATCTGAGAAGCCCTAAATTAATTAATTCCTGATGAAGGGCTCTTGCCCGAAATGTTGATTCTCCTGCTCCTCGGTTGGTGCTTGACCTGCTGTGCTTTTCCAGAACCCCACTTACTTTACCATGGACCCAGACTGAATTCCAGTCTTTAACAACTATCTCCAAGTATCTCTGTGTATTTCCTCCAGGTGGTCTGATGTCCTGTCACAGTCTGAAGATGTGCATGCTGGCCATGCTAAATTGTGTAGAGTGTCCAGGTGTGTGCAGGCTAAGTGGATTACTCAATGGAAATGCAGAGTTACAAGGATAGGGTAGTGGGAGGAAATGCTCTTTGGAGGGTCGGCGTGGATTTGAGGGGCCAAATAACCTTCTTCCACACTGTATGGATTCTATGATCATCTCAACATCTACCTGTCAGCCCCTTGAAATTTTGTAGGCTTTAATAAAATCATTCTTCATTCTAAACTAATAATGAATAAAGGCCACACAGTTTAATCATTCCTGAGATAAAGAGGTTGACTTATCTCAGGAATGAACTTAGTAAATTTCTTTTGAACTGCCTCTAATGAACCCATTGTAACAGCATGTGACTGCTCAAGTAAGATAAAATGGTTAAAATAAAAGCCAGAAATACAAGCACAGCAGCTGAAATAAACAGGGTAGAGATCTTGGCAAAAAACAAGATATGCTGGGAATACCTCAGCCAAAAGGCACAAACAAAGACAATTCTACCTGGAGACAGGTCCTTGCAAAATTCAAGCCCAAACATTTGGAAACCACAAAGGCTTCAGAACACAATAGCAAGTGTAAAAGGGCAATTCAACACTTCTGAGCTAACAAATCATCACTAGATACAGCGGGCAGACGTGCTTCAGTAAAACAAAAGACAGGTGCATATTCTGGGCCAAAAACCAGACACCCAGTCCCCAAAGCAATCACATCAAAGGTTCACTGTTAGCAAGTCATTAACAACATTTCAGGGTGATAAAACTAATTTACTTTATGTCCTGTTAGTTAAGTCCTTGGAAGATTCGAGAAGGTCAGCAGGAAGGTATAAGAACCTGGCCCTGGCAGGACTCGAGGTGGCCTGCCTGGGGGCTGGGAAACACAACGAAGACTAGAACAACTTGCTCTCCCACCAGAGTGAATAAAAAGGAGCAGACCAAGGAATTCAACGAACTGGCGAAAGCTATGCATCTCTGGGAAGTATTAGAAACAATTGAATGGTTCAAAGTAGAGTTTTTAAAAGTTTAATGGTTACCTTTGTTGTCTTCGAATAAAGTTACGACCTGCTTCACTTACTGGTGACTCATGATATACAGACCTTTCCTTGATACACACAAAGGTACCTGAGTAAATTAATTTAGTTTTTACTGGTCGAAGAGTCCATGGGGTCCTACAGGCACCCTGTTCTGGACTTCACCAGTATATCCTTTCTTAAATTTGGGGACAAAAATTGTCTACAGTTACAGTACTCCATGTGCAGTCTCTCAGAAATTTGTTCACATTTAAATTGAGCAATAAAGGCTAGAATTCTTTTTGACTTCTTAATTACTGTATATTCATGCTAAATTCTTGAGTTTTGTGCACAGGAATACCAAGATCCCATTGTGCTGCACTGTATTGGAGTTTCTCCATTTAAATAATGTTTGGATTTTGATTATTCATTTCGAAGTGTATGATCTGACACTTCACTGCATTAACTCCATTCACCAGGCTTTTGCAAACTCAATCAACCTATCTATACAGGAAACAAAAAGAGAAAATGCTGAAAAATCTCAGCCAGTCTGGCAGCACCTGTAAGGAGAGAAAAGTGCTGACATTTCGAGTCTAACCGACCTTTTGTCACAGCTTTGACAAAGGGTCAGTTAGACTCGAAAGCTCCTTTCTCTCCTTACAGATGCTACCAGACCTGCTGAGATTTTCCAGCATTTTCTCTTTTTGTTTTCAGATTCCAGCATCCGCAGTAATTTGCTTTTATCTATATGTACAGAATCTCATTACAACATGTCCTCTCACCTATTTTTGTATTGTACCAGCAAACTTGGATACTTAAAACTCCATCTGCCCCTCTAAATCATTAATTTTGAACATAAATAATTGAGGCTTAAGACTGATCCTTGTACACTCCAGGAGTTATATCTTTCCAATGTAAAAAAGGTCTATAAATTCTGATTCTTCTGAGTGTTATGAAAGTTAAAAAAAAATTATAGTGACATTTACCTGTAAAATCACTCTATTTCCCACGGCTGCACCATCACATTTATATGCATTGCATCAATTTATCTGTTGCTAGAATCCTCATTACTTTCTTCATCACCTCTAGACTTAATTAGATTTGAATCCGCACAGTATGAAAAAATGCCCTCCGGCCCAACAAGTCCACACCAACCCTCATGAAGAGCAACCCACCCTACACTTGCCCCTGACTAATGCATTTGACACTATGGGCAATTTAGAATGGCCATGGGCAGCATGGTGACTTAGTGGTTAGCACTGCTGCCTCGCAGCACCAGGGGGCCCAGGTTTGATTCCTACCTCAGGTAACTATCTGTGTGGAGTTTGCACATTCTCCCTGTGTCTGAGTGGGTTTCCTCCCACAATCCAAGGATGTGCTAATCAGGTGAATTGGCCATGTTAAATTGCCCATAGTATTAGGTGCATTAGTCAGGGGTGAATATAGGGGTCAGGATGGGTTACTGTTCGGAGGGTTGGTGTAGACATGTTGGGCTGAAGGGCCTGTTTCCATACTGGAGGGAAATCTAATCTAATTCACCTGACCTGCATATCTTTGGACTGTGGGAGGAAACCAGAATACCCAGAGGAAACCCACAGAAACACAGGGAGAATGTGAAAATTCCACACTGGCAGTCACCCAAGGTAGGAATTGAACACGGGTCCCCGGTGCTGTGAGGCAGCAGTGCTAACCACTGAACCACCGTGCTGCCACAATTAATTCAATATACTCCTGGCTACCTCCTGCATTCTGCTAGAAATATGCTTAAATATATAGGTACCACTACCTAATCAACTTCAGGTTTGTAATTAATAGATTTTTGTTGTCATTTGAAATTCACTGGAGGCTGCTGGACATTTCGATTTTCCAAAACAAATTTGTAATGATTGTTCTTGTGATATAATACATCACCTTGCTCCAAAAGTGGACAAATGCAGCTTAGTGGGAGCACAACTGTAAGATGCTAAAATAACCACATAACAGAGCTATTGTGATCTTGCTTAAGTAAAATGCTTGCTACTTATATTAGCTAATTAATGAGTAGAAGTACAACCAAAGTAACTTACGTGAACAACGCTATGCTTCAGTTCTCTGATATGAACAAACTGGATAGCAATCACATAAAGTTCATTCTTCAGGTTTATGGATAGCTTTAGGCATAAGTAAATGATCATGAGACGGTTACCAAAAAAGAAAACTCTGTAAGTTAGTTTTGAAGTCCAACACTGAAATCTTTCTTGGGTGACAGAAACTGGTCAGAGAAGGCAGCATGTGATGCAACAAGGAAAAGATGGTGAATGGTTAAGAGCATGAGGCATTTCAAAAGCTCAAGAGATTTGGGTAGGTGAATGACATGAAAAATAGCCTCTCCCAACCAATGAATCCTCAATTTTAATCATTTTTCCCTGGGTGACCATTCTATCAACTGCCTAAACCTTGAACTCTGGAATTCTGTCCCTAAATATTTCTGGCTCTCTGGATGTCTCTGTTCCTTTAAAGCACGCCATGAAAATGACCTGTTTAACAGTGATTTTGGTCAACTGTCCCAATGTCACCATGTGTGGCTCAGGGGAAACTTTTACTTTATTTTCACTCCTGTGAATTTCTGTGAAATGTTTCCCTATATCAAAGGTGTTACTATAAAGACAACTTATTGTTCAAAGAATCATATTTTCTAGTAAAATGTTACAATGTTAAAAATGAAAAGGTTTACTAAAGTGATACAGGATCGACACACTATTATGGTGCATATTGCACTTGGTTAAACAATTACCAATCTATGGAATGATATTTAGAGAAAAAATAGTGTATTAGAGTTGGCATTTCCATTTGGGAAGATTCAAGAAAACTGCCAGAATTTCAGGAGATCCAACAATGAATAATTAACATCTATTCTTTTTGATTTTAGTTTCATTGTAAAAGTATATTGCAAAAAAAATGAAACTACATCAACTTCTTATAAATTATTGTTATATAATGCAAAATGTTTGGTTTTGTTCAATAATATTTGAAGATGTATATCAGTGCCTGACTGTGAAAAGAAAAATGCACCCCAATACTGTGTCAAGAGCAAGATCACAATCTGGTATGCATTTAAAATCCCAGCAATGAATAATGGGTTATGATATGTGATTAGCTATCACCCCGATTGAAATGCAAACAACACAACGTATTTCAGTGATCTCTGTATCCTGTCTTACTTATCGTTTTTATTCATATAGCATTCCAAAGATCAATAATTGTTTAAATAAAAGACTATGATAAATTACAGTATTTAACTTAGTGCCCTACAGATACCCGATGACTACTAGAATTGTATGTTTTGTGAGTGTTGCCAGCATTATGACACCGTGTATTGCAATGTTACACCGAAAGCATGTGCCAGCATCATACATGACAAACACACCTGCATTTGCTTCAACCTAAGGCTTCTTTGAAAGACCAAGTGAAGTAGTCTAGTCCAAGCAGAAGCTGAAACTGGAGGATCTTTCACAGAAAATAATACAATGCTGGTCTGAGGCACTGGAACAGCATCTCTGGGACTGCTTGGAATCAATGGACTGGACCGTATTCAAGTACACAGTAAAAAACCTAAATGAGAACGCCACCACCATCATGGACTTCATTAGCAGATGTGTGGAGGACTGTGTGCCAAAGAAGTCAATCCAAGTTTTCCCTAACCGGAAAACTTGGATGGACCGGGAAATCCACACCCACTGAAGACAAGGCACGCAGCTTTCATTTTGGACGACCCAGACTTATACAGAAAATCCAGATATGACCTCCTCAAAGCCATCAGAGATGCCAAGAGGCAGTACTGGACCAAGTTAGAGGACCAAACCAATGACACGGACACCCACTGCCTGTGGCAAGGCCTAAACAACATAAAGGAATACAAAATCAAGCAGAGCGGACAAAGACCATCCCTCCCTGATGTGCTCAATGCTTTCTATTCTCAGTTCAAGCAAAATGCCAGTGGCACAGTGTCACCAGCCACGACAGCCCCAGACATACCTGTTACTTCAGTCACCGCTGCAGATGTCAGATTGGTCTTCCTGGGAGTTAACCCAAGGAAAGTGATGGGTCCAGACAGAGTCCCCACCCATGCATTTAGGTCCTGTGCAGACCAGCTGTCAGAGGTATTCACTGGCATCTTTAACCTCTCCACCCTACAAGCTGAGCTCCCCACCTGCTTCAAGAAGACTACCATCATCTCAGTACCAAAGAAAGCACATGCAATGTGCCTTAATGACTACCGCCCAGTGTCTCTGACCTCCATAATCATGAAGAGCTTCGGCGAAAGGCCACATCAACTTGAGCCTCCCAGTCTGCCTCAATGTTGTTTACTGATGTAACAAGTCCACAGTGGATGCCATTTTCTTAGCCCTGCATTCATCCCTAGAGAATCTGGACAAGAACGTCAGACTCCTACTCATCGACTACAGCTCCGCCTTCAACAACATAATTCCCTCCAGACTGATCTCAAAACTTCGAGAATTATATCTTGGGCCAGCCCTCTGTAACTGGATCTTCAGCTTCCTGACCAATAGACCGCAATCAGTGAAGATAAACAACTACACCTCCTCCACAATAACCCTCAACACTGAAGCCCCCAAGGATGCATTCTCAGCCCCTTATTGTACTCCCTGTACATCCATGACTGTGTAGCCAAATTCTGAAAGAATGCCATCAACAAGTTTGCGGATGACACCAACATGGTAGGATAGATTCCAAACAATGATGATTCAGAATACAAAAAGGAGAGAGAGGGCTTGATGTCATGGTGCAATGGTAACAACCGCTCTCTCAGTGCTAACAAAACAAAAGAACTGATTATTACTTTAGAAAGAGAGGAGGAGAATATACTGCCATCTACATCAATGGAGCAGAGGCTGAGAGAGTTGAGAGCCTCAAGTTCCTAGGATGACAATAACCGACAACCTGTTCTGGACTTCCCATATAATTGCAATGTCAAGAAGGCCCAACAATGCCTCTTCTTCCTCAGGAAATTTGTCATGTTCATATGGACCCTCACCAGATTTTACAGATGCACTGTAAAAAGCATACTATCTGGGTGCACAACAGCCTGGTACAGCAACTGCTCTGCCCAGGTCCATAAGAAACTAAAGAAGGTAGTATGCACAACTCAGACCATCACAGAAGCCAACCTCCATCCATGGACTCCAACTACACTTCTCGCTGCCATGGAAAGGCTATCAATATCATCAAAGACACTCCTCACCCCAGTAATGATCTCCTACAACATTTTCAGTCAAGCAGAAGATACAGAGGCTTGAACATATATATCAGCAGGGTCAGGAACAGCTTCTTCACTGCCATTATTAAACTGATGAATAGATCTCTCTAATTTCAAATAAATTTGGTCTTGTTAATGTTGATCTTCCTTTGCACATCTCCTGCACAGAGTAACCCATATGTGTCACTCTGTCCAAGCACCTTATAATCTGTATATCCTTGCTTACTATGAACTGCCTGTACTGCTCATAAATAAAGTTTTCATTGTACTTATTCAAATGAAAGACATTGGGTACTGTCTTCAGTCAGATCACCACCCGACGCCTGGAGGAAGAACGCCTAATCTTCCGCCTCGGAATCCTTCAACCCGAAGGCATCAATGTGGACTTCACCAGTTTCCTCATTTCCTTTCCCCCCTACATTATCCCAGTTCCAACCTTCCAGCTCAGCACCGCCCTCATGACATGTTCCACCTGTGAATCTTCCTTCCCACCTGTCCGCTCCACGCTCATCTCTGACCTAACACCTTTACCCCAACCTCCATCCACCTATTACACTTTCAGCTACCTTCTCCCCAGCCACACCCCCTGCCATTTATCTCTCCACCCCTGACACTCCAAGCCTCATTCCTGATGAAGAGCTCTGGCCCTAAACGTCGATTTTCCTGCTCCTTGGATGCTGACTGACCTGCTGTGCTTTTCCAGCACCACACTCCCGACTCTGATCTCCAGCATCTGTAGACCTCACTGTCTCCTGACTGGCACAGTCAGTCAAGAACAATGTCTGAAACCAATCCAGAGACTTGGATGCAGTAATTCTGACACTTAGAACAAAAATCATAGAACAGTACAGCACAGTACAGTTCTATGTTCTATGTTCTTCAGCCCACAATGCTGTGCTAAGCATTTATCTTAATCTAAGATCAACCTAACCTACACACCCCTCAATTTACTGCTGTCCATGTACTTGTCCAGCAGTCGCTTAAATGTCCCTAATGTCTCTGACCCTACTGAAGAGGGAGATGGCACGGGCAAGGTGACACTAGGCACATGGATACACAAGATGTCTGCTGAGCCATCAGTTGGCCAACTTATGTTAAGTTGGCTGCCAGATTACAATATGGAGAGGAACAGCAGAGCAGATACAGACACTGCCTGAAGCCATCAAAATGCCAGCACAATGCACTTGATTAGTTTAATGCGGGTGGGGCAGTGAATACACATGAGTAATGAATACTGTCCGCTGAAGTGTCTCAGTCCAGCCAACACGTTTGATAGAAATGCTAACAGCTTGATATAGACTCAATACGAAATGCTAATAGCCAGGACTGCATAATCGTCCTTCTCAGGTGTAGCGATTAGCACCAATTACTACAGCAATGGATTTTCATGCAGACATTGAAACTGACAATATCTACACTGATACTGACAATGACCATGCGGAAATTAACAAAGGCTGCGCTGGGACTGACAAAGACTGTATCAAAACTATCAATGATTCTGCAATGATTGCCATAAAAAAAGTTACAAAGACAATAATCACATCACTGACCTATTATATCACAAGATGTATAAAAGTTTCTTGACATGTGTTCCGGGTCGAGACAAGACTTGCAGCTGACCCTTATGCTGTTGGTGTCTTTCTCTCCCCGGAGCTCTGGTATTTCCTCTGTCGTTGAACACCGACTCTGACTCCGAGGCTGGTCATTTTTCCCATAACAATCGGCAATGCGAGCAGAGTTCTTATTACTGGTGCCCTGCTCGAAGGCTACGATCGGGGGGCCAGGGTAAGAACCAATTTGTACCTGCAAACGTGAAGAGTCAGACGGGACCAGAGACATAGTTTAAAAGGTATGCTGATTGTAATGTCTAATTTGCTATAGTACTGCTATTTCCCCCGGGTGCTCCGGTTTCCTCACGCAGTCCAAAGATGTGCAGGTTAGGTGAATTGGCCATGCTAAATTGCCCGTAGTGTTAGGTAAGGGGTATATGTAGGGGTATGGGTGGGTTGCGCTTCGGCGGGTCGGTGTGGACTTGTTGGGCCGAAGGGCCTGTTTCCACACTGTAATGTAATCTAAAAAAAGTACTGAGTTTAATTTTTTTTTAAGTGCACGTCTGTGGAGAATAAGTGCAACAGTATTAACTGCTGTAAGAATCTGCTGCTTGTGCTGAAATAGCCAGAGGACAAGGTAGTGCCTGTCTCAAAAGCCCTGCCCCAAACCAGTTGTTAAGAGGGGTGGCCCCCTCATTATGCGAAAGTTGGGGATTTGAAGTGGGAATTGAGGTGCCAAGGGCACCTGGAGCTGTAAACCACAAGTGGCAAACTCAGGTATCACTGGACTCTGTAGGGGCGAACAATATAGAGTCCAGTTAGAGTTTAAGTTAAAAATTGGGTGCTGTTTGTACTTATAACTTCGAATGTGGTGAGGAAGAGGAGCTGATCACTCTGACCAAGAGCCAAACCTCAGTGAAGCGCACATTACCGAGTTCGAAAATGTGGACATTGTGAGTAACCATGATACTCTGTCAGTCTGCAGTTGAACGACAGAGCTTGAATAGTCGCGGTGGCTTGGAGGGTAAAGAGTCCCATGGTAGAGAGCACACTGGGCTAGAGATACATTTCTGGAGCCTGTCAGAAGTTGTTGGGTCAAGTAGAAGTGGCCAGGAGGGTAGAGAAGTCCCACCAGTAGAGAGCACACTCTATTGAGCCAGCATTCCCAGCCGACTGATAGGTGTCGACTAGTACTGCTGGCCGGGAGGGTAGACAAGTCGCACCGGTAGAGAGTACACCTTGCTAGGTGGCTGCGACGGCTGTATGGATTGTGCTGGGGCACTATTATTGGCCGGTGGTAGAGAAGTCCCCACTGGTTAGGAACACTTTACTGTTGGTGGTATCCGGGGGTACACAATCTGCCAAATGGCAGATCAAAGTTTTAAAGGAGATACTGCATGTTCCCTTGTTGAGAAATACAAAGCAGATAGAGAAGGGCTGACAAAGCAAATGAAGAAGAGTGGTTGGGGTCCATCCCAGACATTAGCACAACCAAGACAGTGTGGATGGATAACCAGTAATGAAATAAAGCTAAAAAGATAGGAGTAATGTTAGTATACCAAATAGCAGGCCTAATTGAACAAGTGAGTGCCTCCACTAGTAGGTGAAGAAAGAACCAGGAACAAGTTATAGTGCTGGAGGACAGAATATAAGAGGTAGAGCAGGGAAAAATGTAAAATACTGCAGCCACTGCAAAAGAACAGGACACATAGAAACAGTGAGCGAGAAAAAGCATGGGGCAACCCCAAACACCACCCAGAATACCACAGAACCTCAAGGACCCGAGGTCAGCAGAGCTGACAACCAGCTGCCCCCATTCGTGAGGGTAAGGGAGTGGGGAAAATTTGCGTGCCCACAGTAATTGGAGGGAGGAAATGTGAAATGCAAATGGACACAGGAGCTGCTGTATTCATCATAAACCTACCCTTACCCCACACAAACAAAATTATTCACTTAACTGGGATAGGAGGGAATAAAACACCAGCTTACCTAAGCAAAACTACCCTCGTAGAAATAAACAATATATATAACCCCATGAGATTTTATGTATGCCAAAATAACAAGGACACTATAATGGGCAATGATCTCATGAAAGAATATAATGTTTTAATTGACTGCAAAAGGGAAAGTGATTTGACGTAGACAGATGGTTGGAAGACTGAGATTGGGAAACTTACACATCACCTTGAAACTATTAAAGTGGCTACAGTCACCAGTAGGGATTGGAACCTTGAAAAGGGGGGATTCAGAGCCATCTGCACCTTCGTTTCCAGAGCATGGGCAGAAACAAGGTTGGACACAGGTCTAGTTAGCATAGACCCGATAAGGGTACCCGGACCGGAGCATAAGCCCCATCGGCAATAAAACCTAAAGCAGAAAAATAGTTGTGGAGGTAGTGCAAGGACTAGTGAAACAGGAAATCCTGAAAGAAACCACAAGTACAATTAATTCTCCAACGTGGCCAGTAATAAAGCCTGATGGGAGCTCTTGGCTCACCATGGATTATACAAGACTAAATAAGGTCACCCCCAAATTGCATCCCATTGTAGTAGACCCCTCCACTATTTTAAATGGCTTGGCCCCTGAGCACAAGATTCTTACTGTTTTAGACATAGCCAACGGGTTCTGGTCTATCCCGTTACACCCTGAGTCCCAGAATAAATTCGCTTTTACAGTAAGGGAGAGACAGTACACATGGACTCGCCTGCCACAAGGGTTCCACAACAGCCCCACTATTTTTCACAGGGTGATGAGTGACATTCTGTAGAGAATAGATTTACCAGAGGGCAGCACTGCCCTCCAATATGTAGATGATATCCTAATTGCCTCAGAGTCTGAGTCAGGACACCAGGAAGCTTTACGTCTAGTATTACAAGGATTGGCAACTGCAGGGTTAAATGTTAGCCCCACAAAGGCACAGATTGGCAAAACACAAGTCTTAAACTGGGACACCTTATATTTCAGGGACTCAAAGAAATGCCAATGATTG
>NC_057713.1:64343627-64344988 GCF_004010195.1 Chiloscyllium plagiosum
GAAAATAGCACTTAAGGTGGTACAATTTGGATGGTCCGCCTGCATAGTGAGGGCCATCATGCAGATAAATCCTGTTGGGTCTATATTAGGGAACAATGGGGCTGGGGTAGTAAATAGGGTTGGCCTGGCCGAGGAACACGCGACGCAATTACTCATATTCATTGAGGTTGCGGTCGCTGTCATCCAGTCTAGCCATAGGTTCTTATCCCCATACCCGGTGGCTAATTTAATAATGTCCCTTCTTGTGTGGTTGTTGTAGTCTATTACCATGACTCCTGAACTTGGTTCTACCACCGTACTTGTGTTTTCAATTTGTGGCTGGCTCATAGGAGGGTCCACTAAGGTTACCTTCACTAATCCCATGTTATCCACTCCAGATTGATCTACACCTATTACAAAATAAAAGCTTCTTTCATCACTCTCACAGTAAATCTGTACCTCTTTGGGACTAGGATTAATATCAAATTTTGTCAGGGTTAACAAAAGTGGATTTTTTAGCTCTGAGGAATGGTCGAGTTGCCCCTTTGTCAGGCTCACAAGGTCTTGAATGTTCCATCTATTATCCGAGGGTGACGACTTCTTGGGGGTCCATCGTACCCCAGTCCATGTTAATACATTATCCCACGATGGGCATGGGTCATTGTGAATGGCATAAAAGCAAAGATATACATCATACTCCCTCCAGCTCCCTGTATCTTGGCCACAATCAATTACTTCGCATAAGTCAAACTGATATGTTGTACCATGGTTTCTATCATGTCTGATGTGTACCTGGCTCCCCGTCTCCCTTAAACATTTGTCCGCCTCTTGTCCTGTTGATCTTTTGTTCCTGGGACTTCCTCCCTCGCCTGTGTGTTTGTCCCTCGTGGTTAATACCCCTATTAACAGCGGCATAACACTTATACATAAAATAATAGCAAAAACCCCCAACCTCAACAGCCTAGGGTAATGTGGGCTGCTTACAGAGATAGACATTATATCCTTTACACAACTTTCCTATATGTTTTAAACAAATTCTTCTTGTGTTCCGGTCCTGTCCTCACTTGTGCTCTCCAAAAAACTTTCCTTGGAGATCTTGAGAACCTCTCCCCCTTTTTCCAGAACCCTCTTCCTGCAAAGGTTAAAAGTTTAAGACCCTTCTACTCTTTTTCTGTTCTTAGTTGTTCTAGAGTTCTCGTTGGCGGTTCCGTGGCTGCACACTGGCTCCAATGGTACCAGCTTTCTCCTTTCCCCTGTAGTCTGACCGCATGAGATGTCCTCTCCACCACCTTATAAGGTCCTGCCCACCTCGGCTCCGACCACTTCCGTTTGATCACCTTCAACAGGACCCAGTCTGTGGTAGATGGCGCCTGGCTCTGTAG
>NC_057713.1:64346185-64377308 GCF_004010195.1 Chiloscyllium plagiosum
TTCAGCCAACTGGGCTGATTCTTTGCCTGTCACTTTTCCTGTCAACACTTCCTCAAATCCCTCACTTGTCTGTCACACCACTGCATAGGCTGCTTTAAGTCCTTCAGTTGGATGTCTGTAACAGCAACCATCTGTGAACAGCACGTCTTCTGGGTCTACTAATGTAAATCTGCCCTAACTTTGGCGTCTCTCTGTACCCTTTCCTCACACATGTGTGGCTCTCCTTCTCCCATGTTATCAGCCATGTTAATTCCTTCGTGTGTAAAAATTATATGTGGTGAATTCAGGATTTTCTCTAACCTGGTTTGCCGCAGTGACGTCATTGTAAAGGCTGTTGAGTTCACATAGGCCACTATACTATGCGTCGTCAGTACTGTTAGTGAATAGCCCATGACTATATGTGCAACCTTTTGGAGAAGTTTTGCTACCCCTACTGCATGTCTTGTACATGGCGGGTGTCTGTCCTCTATTGGGTCAAGGGTAACACTTACATACATCAGCACCTGCCTGCCTCCCCCTTTTTTCTGAAAAAGTACACCATTTATTGTGTGTAATTTTTCAGAAATATCGAGGAAAAATGGCTCTTTGTAATCTGGGACCGCTAAATCAGCAGCCCGCATTAAAGCCTATTTAAGAGATATGAAACTTTCGTCTGCCTCCATGGTCCACTGCAAATGGGCCGACAAATTTCGCATGCCTGTTCATTTACCATGGCCCTCAGAGGGAAAGTGAGTTCCCCACATGATGCAATGAATTGTCTGCTGTATCCTGCCAACCCAAGAAATGAGAGCATGTCTTTTACAGTGACTGGTTTGGTATGATGCAGAATGGAGGATCTGTGGGACGGAGACACACCTGTTCCCTTAGCAGAAATAACTCTACCCAGAAAAGACACCGTTTGTCTGCAGCATTGCAATTTAACCCGTGAAACTTTGAAACCGACGCTATACAGGTGAAGCAGCAACAACTTTGCGGCTGCCAAACAAGAAACATAGTCGGGTGCCGCCAAAAGAATGTCATCCACAGACTGGATCAATACCATCCCCTTTGGGAGCGTCAGATCCTTCAGCTGCTGTTTCAGTACCTGATTAAACACCCCAGGTGACAAAATAAACCCTTGAGGGACCCTTGTATAACGTAGTTGTTGGCCTTTGTAGGTGAACGAAAAAATGTCCCTCAAATGATCAGCTAGGAGCAAACAGAAGAATGCGTTGGCCCGATCAATGCACAAGAACCACTTATGGTCAGGGGTCAGCACAGACATCGCAGTGTAGGGGTTTGGAACAGACATCGCAGTGTAGGGGTTTGGAACTGGAACTGTTGGAGTAGAAACGACACTATTGATCCATCTAAGATCATGCGCCATCCTATATTTACCTGTATTCTGCTTCTCTACAGCTAAGATAGGAGTGTTCCAGGCTGACTGGAGGGGTTCTAGCACCCCTGCTGCTAACAATTCTTCAATTGTGTTGGCAATGCCGGCTTCAGTTTCTGGTTTGTGTGAGTATTGTCTCTGCCAAATTGGAGTGTGGTCTATTAAATCGAATGTGATTGGAATTCACCTGACCTGCACATCTTTGGACTGTGGGAGGAAACCGCAGCACCCGGAGGAAACCCACGCAGACACGGGGAGAACGTGCAAACTCCACACAGTCAGTTGCCTGAGTTGGGAATTGAACCCTGGTCTCTGACGCTGTGAAGCAGCAGTGCTAACCACTGTGCCACCGTGCCGCCCACCACTCGGTAGAGTATCAAGCATCGCTAAAGCCTGCGGATGGTCTGTTTTTTTCCCTGCCATGAAACCTTTCAATCTGCGTATGTTCCAGCAGTACCTTGTCAGTTGTCCTGTACATAATTCTGTAGGCTTCCTCTGATGATGAATATTGTAAACCGGGTAACTGAGTCCAAACCCAGTCAGTTAGCGCCATCAAGCGTTTGGACATAGGTCCCAGATCCTTGGCCTGATATTCAGCATGCACGGCCAATGTGACATGAGGTATAGCTTCTTCAGACATCTCATACCATTCCAACTGTTCTGCAGTTAGTTCAACAATACCCACCACACTTTCTTTCTCTAGCAGAATGCAACTGGAGGAAATATCCCATTGAGTCCCTTCTAGATGCTGATAGAATGCATGCTGGTAGATTTCATTATCATCTCTATCATAATATAGGGTAACAGGAAGGGGATCTGCAGGAGGAGCATAGGGATGCAGCATCTGAACCCAGGGTCGCCATTGGTTGTATAAAGACTGTATGCCGTTGTTCTGCCTGTTTTCGGGTTCAAGCAGTCCCCAGTATATATCTGCCCACTGCCCTTCTGCCATTGGTGATGTGTCCGGTGATAGCATCATTTGAGATCCAGAGTGAATCATTGTCATAGAACAGTTGACGGAATGGCCACTACAGCGGACAGCTGAAACTGACAACCAGAAGCGGCAGGGACAGGCCACTATAAATGCTGGAGGAAACACCACAGAAGCACTTCACAGGAGGCTCCCAAGCACTGAGGATGTCACCTAGACAGGGGACGAAACATCTGCAACAAAAACTTCCAGCTCGGTGAACAGAACCACAGCAGTGACGGAATGGCCATTTGGAAAGGTCACTACCAGTCCGTCTGATCCGCACAGAACCGAGACCCCGCATCTCACCAGCAAGTCACGTCCCATCAGATTCACAGGTCATGCAGGTGATGAAATGTACCAGTGACGAAAGATCTGTCCGGCCACTGATGTGATCAGTGGCGATGTCAAAGGCAGATTTTCTGGTTTACCCGAGAACCCTACTAACTGGACGTTGGAGGATGACATGTTTGACCGAGGTATATCACAAGTGATGGTAGAAAATCTTGCAACCATGTCAACCAAAAAAGACAGATTACCCTCATTTGCATGTAGGGGTCTGCCAACCCCACATGCCCCTGGGTTCTCGGGCCCCGTCAATATTCGTACTCCTGCCCTTCCGGCATAGTTTGGGGGTACTGTCCTTGCACCGGGGCTGCAGCTGCATTTGGGACTTGGTAAGGCTGAACAGCCTGTTGAAAAGGAGGCTGACTTGCGCGGACATACTGTCCTCGGATCAATCATCTGTCCACGTGTCCTTACACCTAGCCAAAAAAGCCGGCATATCCTCACCCTCCTTCATTGTGAATGCGAGTGAGTGCATCACTCCCGGTGGAATCGGGAATCTATCCCTCATTGCCCTTCCCACACAGGTGGCATGCTGCACAAACAGGTCCATATCAGGTAGTAAGGTGTTCCCCGCAGACGCTTCAATCTGCTGTATTTCCCACATACTCAATTGATTGCCCAACAATGCTCTCCAGTCGCCCATAGCTAACTTGTGGCCTAGTGTATATTGGCAAAAATTTAGTCCAGGGCCCACCTCCCTCCATGGGTGGGGGCATTTTATCCAGGATGCAGTTCATGTCAGGAAATGTGAAGGGCTGATAAACATCCCCCATATAAGAGCCTCTGTAAATTAATGGCATTTGGTGGTGCTGATACTGTACGGGTTGTCGTAATGTGTCTCTGTGACGCAGGTTGTAACTTGGTTCAGGTAGGGGCTTTAGTGGAGGGCCATGTTCGGTATGCATTGTGAGTGAGCCTTTCAAAGTGACGGGGTAGGTGTGTGGGTCATCCTCTGTCAGGGATTCTTCGTCCTCAATGTCTGTACTATTTTTAGACTCCTCCCCATCCAATTTCTCTCTCTCTCGTTCTTCCCTCATATCTCTCCTTCTTCTGTCTAAGAACCCATCATCCAATAACTGACCTGAGTCATGTAATCTTCCCCTCTTTTCATTCTCAGCACTATACTGTGTCGAGTGAGCATCTGGCTCTTGCACTGATGAATATCTCCCCTGTTTTGGCTGTTCTTTGTTTCTACTGTGCGTCATTATCACCCTGCTTGCTTCCTTCGCTTCCTTAACTCTCCGTTCAGCTTCTAGTGTTAGTTTTTCTACTTTTCTGATGCTTTCTTCTACTGCTTCCACCAGTCTCTCTTTTGCTATGTTGTACTCTCTTGTTCCTACTTCTTGCACATCTAACACCCCTTCTTGAACATACATAAGTGGCATTTGTATTACAGGATATGGGGGTGGTGATTGTACCCCAGGCAATTTAGGATATAATGACGCGGATGGTCCTGCCTTTTCTGTCTCCTTTGCCAGTTTTGTTTTAGAGGTACCACCTACCCTCTTTTGTAATGTTTATACCGCCATACAGGCTAACGTCATGTTGTGCAGATGAATCCTCCTCTCTTCTTTCTCCCCGCCTTCTTTTGTCCACTTTCTTCTAACTAATATTGACCCTTTCTTTCCCTTCATGTGCTCTTCTACTTCTAATTTAGCTTGTTCTTCTGCTTTTCCTAAAAATGGTGACAATTTCTTCCTCTCCTCATCTTTAGGGACTTTGCCCTGTTTTTGTAATTCTTCCCAAATCGTGTCATATTTCTCCATCATTGTTTTCTGTTTGTTCTTTGCAAGCCCACTGACTAACTGACTTCTGGCTTTACCCCACTGATGTTTTACGGGCAACATTAAGTCAGAAGAACATCCTCCATATTCTTCACACTCTTTATCAAATTCCCCTTCCATTTCATGTATTTTTGTTTTTAATCCTCCCGTCCAGTAGTCAGTTGGTTTGGATATAAATATAACCGAGCAACCCACCCAATCAGAGACAAATCCGGTGGCTGGTCAGTTTGTATGGAGTACACCCGAGCAACTGACCCTTCAGCGAGATTTATCAGCAGTTTCGTTGTCACCGTTAAGTTTCCACTGCCGACTCTCTCTCGCTGAGACACCACCGTCTCTGTCTTCAAGACACTACTGGCTTTTCTGCCACCCTCCGTACATTCCCCAATATAATTTTTAAAACTTACAACACATCGATCATAAACCAAAATTTGTGAGCGTTGCTTTTATGAGATCCTGCTCAATGGACTTTAAACCTCCTCACACTTACATACCTTGTTGCTTTTACGAGGACTCTAAACCCACGGGATTTTAAACCTGTATGTCTCAAACTTTGTTGCTTTTATGGGGACTCTAACCCCACGGGACTTTAAACCTGTACGTACTATATCAATACTTTATCCACTTACTATTACTAGGACACTTGCAGTATAATGACAACAATCAATTTAGTATCTCCAATTGCAGAACTTCGATATAAACAGGCGTCTGCTCACCTTTTTATGCGGCGCCGCTTGTTGTTGTCATCAGACGTCAGTTGTCCGTTGTTTCTATTTTTCTCTCTTTTCCGTCACTTCTCCGTCTTCATCACGTCAGGCTCACCAAATTGTAGGACTTTGGCTCAATCTACCAGCTTGCTTTCTTCTATGTGTGAGCCCAGTCCTGCGTGTTCTTTAAATGAAGCAATAGGAGAAGATATTCAGTCTCACACTCTTAGTTTATATTAGCAGTAAGTGGACAAAGTATACAATCACTGAGGTAGGATTGTCTTCTGATTGGCTGTTGATCTGACTCCATTCTCCGCCTCCTCGCATCCCCGGATGTCCGACCCCACATGACCTTGTTTTGCCCGCGAAACGGAGCATCACGTGACCTCCTCACGCGTGAAACAGAGCATCACGTGACCTCCTGCGCGCTTTACACAGCATCACCACAGGCTTCCGAATGCCGAGTATATTTACACTCGCAGCCAGCCATCTATTTTACAAGTAAGCCCATATATTTACAATAGACAAAAGTCTTTTCATTGGGGTTGGGAAATCCAAAACTGGAGGGCATAGGTTGAGGGTGAGAGGGGAAAGGTATAAAAGAGATCTAAGGAGCAACTTTTTCACACAGAGGGTGGAGTGTGTTTATGGAATGAAATGCCAGAGGAAGTGGTGGAGGCTGATACAATTTCAACAATTAAGAGGCATCTGGATGGGATATGAATAGGAAGGGTTTGGAGGAATATGGGCCGGGTGCTGGCAGGTGGGACTAGATTGGATTGGGATATCTGGTCAGCATGGACGGGTTGGACCAAAGTGTCTGTTTCCATGCTGTACATCTCTATGACTCTATGACTGTCAGGAGCATGTCAGGATCTGTAATGTGATCTGTGCATCTTAGGCAAAAAATACCTCATAAGCTCTGGAAGCAATTAACACAGAACTGGCTGAACTCAGACTCTACACACAGCAGACACATTATGCGGCGGATTATCAATTAGCACAGCAAGGGGGAGTTTGCACAATTATTGGTGACAATTACATTACCCATGTTATTGATGCCTCTTATAATATTACAAAAATCATCAAAAATATCCGAGACCCGCTGGACAGTTCTCGACAGAGAGCTATAATTACAGATGGCTGGCTAAATTGGTTGCGAGGGAAATTTTGGGAACCCTATTTGGTACATGGGAAAGTTCTCCTCATTGCACGCATGCTAGTATTCTGTGTGGGTCTTGGGTGTTTAAAGCTCTCCTGCATGACGCTACTGACAAGGACTGTGCCAGCAGCGAGTATCACCACGGAAGAGCCCACAACAAAATTGGCATTCCATGATACTGCTTGGGAGGAGGAGTTCCTAGAGAGACCTACCTCTACATGTAAATTAGGTGGTCTGCAGGAGAGCTCCAAAGTCACCTTGTTGACCAAAAAGGAGGGAGTGAAGAGGGAGATGGCACGGGGCAAGATGACACTAAGCATACGGACACACAAGATGGCTGCTGAGCTATCACGTAAGTTGGCTGCAGTATCACAATATAGAGAGAAACAGCAGAGCAGATACAGACACTGCCTGATGCCAGCACAATGCACTTGATTAGTTTAATGCAGGTGGGGGAGAGAATACATATGAATAATGAACACTGTCCGCTGAAGTGTCTAGGGCCAGCCAACACCTCTTATAGAAATGCTAACAGCTTGATATCGACTCAATACAAAACACTGCAGCAATCGTCCTTCTCAGGAAGAGCGATTAGCTCCCATTACTACAGCAATGGATTTCTGTGCTGACATTGAAACTGACATTGTTTACATTGGAACTGACAATGCCCACACAGAAATTGACCAAGGCTGCGCTGGGACTTACAAAGATTGTATCAAAACTATCAATGATTCTGCAATTATTGCCATAAAAAAACATGTTACAAAGACAATAATCACATCACTGACCTATTATATCACAAGATGTATAAAAGTTTCTTGACATGTGCTCAGGGTCAAGAGAAGACTCGCAGCTGACCTCTGTGCTGTTAGTGTCTTTCTCACCCCGGAGCTCCGGAATTTCCTTGTACAATAAACTCTGTAATTGAACCCCGGTTCTGATTCCGAGACTGGTCATTTTCCCCACAGCACCGCTACCACTGCTGGCAGTGCATTTTATGCACCCACCTCTCTCTGCACAAAGAACCTACCTCTGACATCTCCCTGATACCTTATGACACCTACTGACAGCCATTTCTGCCCTGGTGAAAAGTCTCTGGCTACCTACTCTATCTATGCCCTTCATTATCTTGTACATCTCTATCAAGTCATCCCTCATTCCTGAAGAACGGCTAATGCCCGAAACATCGATTCTCCTGCTCCTTGGATGCTGCCTGACCTGCTGCGCTTTTCCAGCAACACATTTTTCAGCTCTGATCTCCAGCATCTGCAGTCCTCATTTTCTCCATCTCTATCAAGTCACCTCTCTTCCTTCTTCTCTCCAGTGTGAAAAACCCAAGCTCACTCACCTTCTCTTCATAAGACAAGCCCTACAATCCAGGCTGCATCCTGCTAAATCTCCTCTGCACCCTCTCTAAAGCACTTAGATCCTTTCTATAATGAGGCGACCAGAACTGAACGCAATATTCCGAGTGTGGCCTAACCAGGGTTTGATCGAGCTGCAGCAAAACCTCACGGCTCTTAAACTCAATTCCCCCTGTTCATGAAAGCCTTCTTAACAACCCTATCAACTTGGCTGGCAACTTTGAGGGATCCATGTACGTGGACCCCAAGAATCCTGCTGTTCCTCCACACTGCCAAGAATTGTGCATTTAATTCTGTATTCAGCATTCAAATTCGACCTTCCAAAATGAATCACTTCGTATTTATCCAGGTTGAACACCATTTGCCACTTCTCAGCTCAGCTCTGCATCCTGTCAATATCTTGTTGTAGCCTGCAACAGCCCTCAACATTATCTACCATACCATCAACCTTTGTGTCACTGGTAAACTTACTAACCCATCCTTTGACTTCTTCATCCGAATCATTTATAAAATCTACAAAGAGCAGAGGCCCAAGAACAGATCCCTGCAGGACACCACAGGTCACTGACCTCTGGGCGGAATACTTTCTATCCACTACCAATCGCTGACAGCCAATTCTGCATCCAGATAGCCAAATCTCCCTGTATCCCATAGTTCCTAACTTTCTGAATGAACCTACCACAGGGAACATCATCAAATGTGTAACTAAAATCCATATATAGCACATCCACCTTTCGACCTTCATCAAAGGACATGCTCATCAAAGTCACATGCTCAAAGAACTCAGTAAGGCTTGTGAGGCATGACCTGCCTCTCACAAAGCCATGCTGACTCGTTAATTAAACTATGTTTTTCCAAATCCTATCTCTCAGAATCCTTTCCAGTACCTTACTTACCACAGATGTAAGACTGACTGGTCTGTAATTTCCAGGTATTTCCCTATTCCTTTTATTGAACAGAGGAACAACATTTGCCTCCCTCCAATCATCTGGTATTACTCCTGAGGAGAGTGAGGATGTAAAGATCATCACCAGAGGCACAGCAATCTTATTCCTCGCTTCCCGTAGTAACCTCAGATATATCTCGTCTGGCCCTGGGGACTTATCTATCTTGATGCTTCCCAGAATTTTCAACACATCCACTTTCTTAATATTTAATTCAAGCCTATTAACTTGGACCACGGTGTTTTCACGATCAACAAGATCCCTCGCTTTAGTGAATACTGAAACAAAAACTCATTTTGGGCCTCCCCTACCTTTTCGGACTCCAGGCACAAGTTCCCTCCACTATCCCTGATCGGCCCAACCGTCTGTCACTTACTCTTCACGTAAGTGTAGAATGCCTTTGGGTTTTCCTTAATCCTTTCCACCAAGGCTTTCTTGTGCCCCCCCTCACTCTCCTCAGTGCATTTTTGAGTTCTTTCCTAGCTACCCTGTAATCCTCTAAAGCTGTGCCAGATACTTGCTACCTCAACCTTAAGTAAGCTTCCTTCTTCCTCAAGACAAGAAGCTCCTCTTTTCTTGTCATCCAAGGCTCCTTCACCTTACCGTTCCCTGCCTGCCTCAGTGAGACAAAGATATCCAAAGCTCACAATAAGTGCTCCTTTAACAGCCTCTAGATTTCTGTTGTGCATTTCCCATAGAACAATTGTTCCCAATTTATACTCCATAGTTCCTGTCTAATAGCAGTATAATTTCCTCTCCCCAATTAAATACCTTACTGTCTGTTCCCATCCCTCTCCATGGCTATGGTAAAGATGAGGCAGCTGTGGTCACTGTCACCAAAATGCTCTTCCACCGAGAGATCTGACACCTGGCTTGGCTTGTTGCCTAGCACCAAATCCAATATGGCGTCCCCCACGTCGGCTTATTTACATATTGAGTCAGGAATCCTTCCTTAACAGACCTGATAAAATCGGCTCTATCCAGACCATCTACACTAAGAAGTACCTGAGATGAGACTGCCTCCCTTTAACGCCCCTCTATTACTCCCTCTGCCTCCCAAATGAGCCAAAGTTCATCCAGCTCCAGCTCCAGTTCCCTAAAGCTGTTTCCGAGGAGCTGGAGTTGTATGCACTTCCCACAGATCAAGTCAATGGGAACTCTAGTGGTGACCCTTATCTCCCACATCCTACAGGAGGAACATGCAACTGTCCTGACATCCATTCCTGTTGTATTGAATTCCCAGAGAGACTACTGAAAAAAACTAATAATCTTACTGAATCAGCGCACAGAACCTTTTTTTTTGGTTAGAGGAGGAGGATGAGTGGGCGACACTATCTAAGTAGTGTTTAGGGTAAAGCAACCAACAAAATGTATTACCTTACTTAGTCAGCAGCCCCATTTTTAAAGGAGCAATTTACCTTGCTGGCAGCCCCCTGTCCTCGCTGTCACTGCTCCCACTGCTGCTGCAAAAATGGAGGATCAATCGAGGTCAGGGTTCCATATTGTTACTGTTCAGGGAGTGAAAGTTTCATTCATGTTGAGTCCTGCAGATTCATTGAAACCAGATAAGAGATTAGTGGTAAGTCAATCAAGAGCTACGTTGAGATCAATAAGGTGCCTAGTTATGCAACAGTTGGGACTGTCCTTCCAAGTTGGTCAGGATTAGGCCATGGTCAGTCCTGAACAGTGAGAAGTGGCTGGATCTTAACTTTTTTTTGACAAAGTCTGAGTTGCATCAAATAATTTGAGAGATTTCAATATGAGGTCTAGTGGATTTTCTCACTATCTTGCCAAAGATGTCTCAGGGCTTATGCTCTGCCACTTTTGCTATTACATGCAACACCTTCACTTATTCACCCTCGTTCTCCCAATCTCCCACAGCACTAACCCTTAATATCCTCTGTGCTGTCTTGTACAGCTAGGCAGTAGGCAATGTGCACACTTTGATGAGCCTGTGACCAATGTTTTTCCCTTTAAAATCCCTATAATTGGTGGTTGTTGTGGCCATCTCCCCTACAGGGTAGGTCACCTACCACACCCACATTGTGAGTGCTCACAGCCATTCTCATCCTCACTCTGCCAGGGGTTTACACCACCAGCCTGGCTTACGAGGAAGCCCCCAAATATCCACATCCTCTTCCTAGTAGTTCATCTGCAAACTGCACTGGCCTCACACTTCCCTAAGTCCTGTTGAGCACCTGTATCTGCCTATCTTTCCCACCTAGCCCCTTGCAGACATGACCATGACCCATGTGGTTATACACTAATCACTCCTTGAAGCCAGGGTGCTACTACCTGCAGAAAATCCCACATCCAGCATTGCAACCTTCCTAGCCATGCTTTACCATATCTGTTGCTTGCAGATCCTGCATCCCCTTCATAATTCTTTACACCATTTCTTAGAGCTAAAAGGCTTCAATCCTGAGGAATGACCTCCCAAGGTTTAGGCCCATGTCAACAGTCACCATTTCCCCTTAACTAGAAGAAAGTGAGGTCTGCAGGTGCTGGAGATCAGAGTCGAGAGTGTGTGGTGCTGGAAAAGCACAGCAGGTCATGCAACATCCGAGGAGCACGAGAATCGATGTTTCGGGCAGGAGCCCTTCATCAGGAATGAGGCTGGGAGTCTCCAGGGTGGAGAGGAATGAGGAGGGGGGTGGTGCTGGGGGTAAGGTAGCTGAGAATGCAAGAGGTGGATGGAGATGGGGATAAAGGTGATCGGTCGGAGAGGAGGGTGGAGTGAATAGGTGGGAAGGACGATTAGCAGATAGGACAGGTCATGAGGATGGTGCTGAACTGGCAGGTTGGAACTGGGGTAAGGTGGAGGGAGGGGAAATGAGGAAACTGATGAAGTCCACATTGATGCCCCGAGGCGGAAGATGAGGCATTCAACCCTTCAACCCCAGGGCATCAATGTAGACTTCAACAGTTTCTTCATTTCCCCTCCCTCCCACCTTACCCTGGTTCCAAATTCCAGCTCAGCACCATCCTCATGACCTGTCCCACATGTCAATCTTCCTTTCTACCCATCCACTCCACCCTCCTCTCCGACCTATCACCTTTATCTCCACCTCCATCCACCTATTGCACTCTCAGCGACTTTCCCCCCAGCCCCCCACCCCCTCCCATTTATCTCTCCCCCCTGAGACTCCCAGCCTCATTCCTGATGAAGGGCTCCTGCCCGAAACGTCGATTCTCCTGCTCCTCAGATGCTGCATGACCTGTTGTGCTTTTCCAGGACCACAAATTTCCCCCTAACTGCCCACCCTCCCCTTTTTTCCTTGTTTTCTGTGGATGCACACATGGTTTGGCCATGGTTCACTCCCTCGACTGATATGACTGGAAATCTCAGACATAGTCCCCTAACACTTTCTGACTGCATAAGGCCTACTCCCCCAGATTAGTTGCTTTTGGAACGAAATAGTTGATATTGATCCACATCCTGGCCTGTAGCGGCATTGATTCCCTGCCCAATAAAACTCTGACTCCCATACTTGACTGTGATGAATCTCCTGAACTGTTATCAGAAACTGCCCTTTACTTACTTTGCTGGAACCCCCTTATTGACTGGCGCCTCCAAGAACTTCAGTGAGGACAACTCCCCTAAGGTTTTGGAATGTGGCTGCTTGCTCGATACAGCTACAATATGTTAATCACTTAAGCTTCTGACAATTGGAGCAGTTGTAAGATTGATGTAGCACACAGCCATTCAACAAGATGTGTACTCCCTTGACTGAAGACTGCTTAGCAGCAAAGCAATTGCCTAATGGTAGCATGGCACTAATTGGCAAGGCAAAGCCTGGATGCAGTCAGCTGAGTGCACAATGTGAAGGGCTCTGGAATGCAGCCTAGTCCAGTCCTTGAGCAGGGTGTCTGTAGGTGTGTGCAAAGAGAGGCTCCAGGATGATCATGAGGGGTTACCAGATGATGGATGCTGATGAACAAGGAGTGGTACATGCGGCTGGTTCATGATGATCATGCCCTGGGTTTCTGTTTAGTCATAGGCAACATG
The DNA here is from genome assembly GCF_004010195.1 of Chiloscyllium plagiosum. NCBI lineage: Eukaryota > Metazoa > Chordata > Chondrichthyes > Orectolobiformes > Hemiscylliidae > Chiloscyllium > Chiloscyllium plagiosum. Next base: position 64,358,849 of record NC_057713.1, read on the forward strand.
GAAGTTGTTCAAACAATTGGCAAGCTGAACTTGCCAGGTGCACCCTGGTTTCCATATTGAGTTTATCCCATTGTCCAGCATCTTTGCTGAGTTTAATGAGATGAGAGGCTAAATAATAATGAGGCAGTTGACCTGTTTATAAGGTGTTTAATAAGCAATTATTAATTTCATTTGGTGACTTGCCTCTGCCTAGTGAGAAACTCACCATCTGTACAAAGCATAAAAGTTGACACCATTTGCTCCTAATGTGAATATGAACCTTGCCAGATTTCACATCTGATTCAGCCACACAGCTTGCTATAGTGCACATCACTCAGGCCCCTATAAGATTCTGCCCAAGATATATTATGGTGGTTGTTAGGAAAAGGGTAGAAGAACTTTCATAGGCAGAATTCTAACATGGTATGGAGCCAAGGACAGATGGCCGATGTAACTTGTTTCTTTTAGCTGTGGTTACAATAGAAATCAAACAGTTAAGCGATAATGCAAAAGGGCAGTGCTTTTGCGAATGCAAGCTTCTACTTGCTTTGAAGTGTTAACCTTGCTACTTGTGTGTCCTCAGAAGCTTGCCATTTTGTTTTCACGTATGTTGAGGATAATTTATGGCTGGGAGTGATTGATCCAGTGCACAATTGGGTTTTTAAATAAGTGCTGGCATCCTGTAGGGTCCTGGCAATGGTGAATACTTCCACTGCTGGCAAGTGCAAAACAGCATGGTGCCGTACATATAGATATGAATAGAAGAGAATTGGTTGAGAGAAGGTACCTGAACTCACAGAATGAAAAATAACTCCATGATACTCCCTGAAATTGACACTCAGCTGATTTTTGGTAAAGTTCAGCCGGATGTGTCTTTTCCTTCATTCTATTATCTGTTAACTGCTTAAAATAGAGACATTGATAAACAAAGTACAACATACATCAACAGCAAAACTCTTGTGACCACTGAGAATGATATGCCCACAATTAACTTACTAGTCATGGATCTGCTGTGTAACATTCTAATTTATTTTGTTCCTGCCATGGTAATATTTTTACTTACTGAAAAATCAGATTATCTCAATAGTGAATTGTATTCATATAACATCTCTTGTATGATCAATGTGCTGTTTTTGGAAAAGCCTATCATTTTCATTGGTGTTGTTGGTGCCTTTAAGAGCCATGTCTCTGTGGAAAATCATCGAATCTGTAGGAAGAGAAACAGTATTAAGATTTCAGTGATTTTGTTGTAAGCTGCATGCTTACACACTCATGCACTAAAAGATCAAAACCCACACATGTCCCATTGTCCTCACACCAAATGATCACTCGTGGACAGCCAATGAAGGACCTTCATGCAGCATGTTTCCAATGCCCGTACCCAAACTGCCAGTGAATCCCAGAAACTTCCATGGGCCCACACAAAGCCTAGGCCTTCTGAACTCACTGCTTGATCAAGCAATTGGTTCCACCTCCAGGCAAACTCTGAAAACTTGTGATTATTAAAGTAGGGGAAGTCTGGGAAGGGGAAGCAGACATGTCACATCACCTCTAGTCAGGAACTCAAGTCAAAAGCTGTAGGAACAGGCTGGGGAGTTTACAATCTTCTTAGCAGAGATCAGAAGGATCAGGCACAAGGTCCAGGAAAAAAACAATGACTGCAGATGCTGGAAACCAGATTCTGGATTAGTGGTGCTGGAAGAGCACAGCAGTTCAGGCAGCATCCGAGGGGCAGTAAAATCAACGTTTCGGGCAAAAGCCCTTCATCAGGAATAAAGGCAGAGAGCCTGAAGGGTGGAGAGATAAGCCAGAGGAGTCCCTCTGCTCCAATCCCAACCTTACCATCAAGCCTGCAGATAAAGGGGGCGCAGTAGTAGTCTGGCGCACTGACCTCTACACCGCTGAAGCCAAACGCCAACTCGAGGACACATCTTCCTACCGTACCCTCGACCATGACCCCACCTCCATTACCAAACCATCATCTCCCAGACCATAAAGAACCTCATCACCTCAGGAGATCTCCCACCCACAGCTTCCAACCTCATAGTCCGGGAACTCTGCACTGCCCAGTTCTACCTCCTTCCCAAGATCCACAAGCCTGACCACCCTGGCCGACCCATTGTCTCAGCATGCTCCTGCCCCACTGAACTCATCTCTACCTACCTCGACACTGTCCTAGGAAGGTGCCAGGATGGGAGGGTGGGTTGTAGGGGGTCGTGGACCTGACCAGGTTGTCACGAAGTGAACGGTCTTTGCGGAAGGCGGAAAGGGGTGGGGAGGGAAACATATCCCTGGTGGTGGGGTCTTTTTGGAGGTGGCGGAAATGTCGGCGGATGATTTGGTTTATGCGAAGGTTGGTAGGGTGGAAGGTGAGCACCAGGGGCGTTCTGTCCTTGTTATGGTTGGAGGGGTGGGGTCTGAGGGCGGAGGTGCAGGATGTGGACGAGATGCGTTGGAGGGCATCTTTAACCACTTGGGAAGGGAAATTGCGGTCTCTAAAGATGGAGGCCATCTGGTGTGTTCTGTTGGGGACAAAATACAGGAATCTGAAGTGTAAAGGAACTTGGGAGTCTCTTAAGGTTTCTCTTACAGTAAACCTGCAGGTTGAGTTAGTTGTTAGGAAGGCAAATACAATGTTGTCATTCGAGGCTTTATAAGGCTCTGATCAGACCACATCGAGTCATAGAGTCATCGAGATGTACAGCATGGAAACAGACCATTTGGTCCAAATCATCCATGCTGTCCAGATATTCTAAATTAATTTAGTCCCATTTGCCAGCACTTGGCCCATATCCCTCTAAACCATTCCTATTCATATTACTCATCCAGATGCTTTTTAAATGTTGTTACTGTACCAGCCTGCACCACTTTGTCTGGAAGCTCATTCCATACATACACCACCCTCTGTGTGAAAAAGTTGCCTCTTAGGTCCTTTTAATTTTTTCCCCTCTCACTCTAAGTCTATGTCATCTAGTTCTGCACTCCCCCACCCCAGGAATAACAACTTGGTTATCTACTGTATCCATGCTCCTCATGATTTTATAAACCTCTATAAGGGCAGTCCTCAGCCTCTGACACTCCAGGGAAAACAGCCCCAGCCTATTCAGCATCTCCCAATAGCTCAAAACCTCCAACCCAGGCAACATCCTTGTAAATCCTTTCGGAACATTTATTATGAGCAATTTTGGGTTCAAGAGTGATGCATTGGCCCGGCAGCGTGCCCTGAGGGGGTTCACAAGAATGATCCCAGGAATGAAAGGCTTAACATATGAGGAATGTTTGAAGACTTTGGGATTATACTTGATGGAGTTTAGAAGGATGAGGGGTCATCTGATTGAAACTTACAGAATACTGAACAGCCTGGACAGAGTGGACATTGGGAATGTGTTTCCATTGGTAGGACAGACAAGGACCCGAGGCCACAGGCTTAGAATAAAAACCTTGTAGAACAGAGATAAGGACGAACCTCTTTAGCCAAACAGCAGTGAATCTGTGAAATTCATTGCCATAGAAAGTTATGGAGGCCAGGTCATTGAGTATATTTAAAACAGGGAAGTTCTTCATTGCTAAGCAGATTAAAGATTATGGGGAGAAAGCGGGAAAATGGAGTTGAGAAACCCATCAGCCATGATTGAATGGGGGAGAAGACTTGCTGGGCAAAATGGCCTAATTTCTGCTCCTATGCCTTATGGTCTGTTTGTAAGGTGTAAAGATTGCATTGTAATTTAAGTAACCAGTTAGTGCTGCTAGTTGGTATAACCATGAGTACTGGGTTCCAGCAATTGAGGCGAACAAGGCAAAAGTAAGGTAAGATTCTTTTATCTTCCTTTGTGTAAAGGGACAGAGATGGCAGTTAGAGTGGTGCTGCGCTCCTCCTGCCACATTTGAGGGATCATGGAGCAGTCTAGTGTTCCTGACATCTAGATCTGCAGGAAGTGTGACTGGCTGCAGCTCCTCACAGACTGTGTGGTTCTGTGGAGAAGCAGCTGCACACACTGAGGAGTGTACAGGGGCCAGAAGATGTGATAGACAGTAGTTACAGGAAGGTAGTCATACCACAGATTCAGTCAGGTAGATAGGTGACTGCTAGGAGAGGCAGGCAGGTAGTGCAGGAATCTGATGTGGCTATTTCCCTTTTGAACAGTATACTGTTTGGATACTGTTGGAGGGGATAGTCTCTCAGGGGAGTGTAGCAGCAGCTGCCAGACCTGTGGCACCACAACTGGCTCTGCTGTACAGTAGGGTTGGGCAAAATCCAAGCGAGCGATAATGATAGGAGACACACTAGGGGCACAGTCAGACATTTCCGTGGCTATATTCTATCAGGTGCCATGGTCAAGGATGCCTCTGGCAGTAGCATGAAATATTTATGAGGGAGGGTGAGGAGCCAGAGGTTATTGTGCACATTGGTACCAATGACACAGTTAGAAAGAGGGATGTCATCCATGGAGTTAGTACAGGAAAGAAGCTGAAAAGCAGAAACTCGAGGGTAGTAATCTCTGGGTTACTACCAGTGCCATACGCAGTGAGGCAATGAATAGAAAAATAGAATAGACGTATGCGTGACTAAGGAGTTGGTGCAGGGTTTCAGGTTCATGGATCATTGGGACATCATCTGGGGCAGACATGACCTGTACAATAGTGACAGGTTGCATCTAAAGTGGAGATTAACTAATATCCTCACAGGGAAGTTTGTTAGTACCACTTATGAGGGTTTAAACTGGAGTGGCAAAAAGCAGCAGGTCATCAAGTGGAGGGATTGAGGGGAAGGTAGATGATAGGACCAGTAAATCAGAAAGGAAGGACAGGCAAAGACATGTCAAGAACAGACAATAATGGGCTGAAGTGTGTTTATTTCAATGCAAGGCATATTATGGGTAAGTCAGATGAACTTAGAGCCTGGATCAGCTCATGGGACTATGATGTTGTGTCCATCACAGAGATTTGATTGAGAGAGGGACAGGACTAGCTGTTCAACATTCCAGAGCTTTGTTGTTTTAGATGAGATAGAGAGGAAGATAAAAGATGTGAAGGATTTGCATTACCGGTCAGGGACAGTGTCACATCTGCACACAGAGACGACATACTGGAGGACTCAACCACTGAAGTAATATGCGTAAAGCTCAAAATTAAAATGGCACAATCACTCTGATAGGATTAAACTGTTGGCTCCCCAAAAACCACCGAAATATTGAGGAGCAAATATGTTGTCAGATTATGGAGAGATGCAATAATAATAGGATTGGCACATCCACAATATTGATTGAGACTCCCTTACAGCAAGAGGCTTAGATGGGACAGAATTTGTTCTATGCATCCACAAGAGTTATAGACCAGTGAGCCTGACTTCTGTTGTGGGTAAAGTGTTGGAAAAGGTAGTAAGAGATAGGATTTACAATCATCTAGAGAGGAATAAGTTGAATTAGCAATAATCAACACGATTTTGTGAAGGGTAGGCTGTGCCTCACAAACCTTATTGAGTTTTTTGAGATGGTAACCAAACAGGTGGATGAGGGTAAAACAGTTGATGTGGTGTATGTGGATTTCAGTAAGGCATTTGATAAAGTTCTCCATGGTAGACTATTGCACAAAATACTAAGGCATGGGATTGAGGGTGATTTAATGAATTGGATCAGAAATTGGCTAGTTGAAAGAAGACAGTAGGTGGTGGTTAATGGGAAATGTTCATCCTAGAGTTCAGTTACTAGTGGTTAACCGCAAGGATCTGTTCTGGGACCACTGCTGTTTGTCATTTTTATAAATGACTTAAATGAGGGCATACAAGGATGGGTAGGTAAATTTGTGGATGACACTAAGATCGTTAGAGTTGTGGATAGTGCTGAAGGATGTTGCAGGTTACAGAGGGACATGGATAAGCTGCAGACCTGGGCTGAGGGGTGGCAAATGGAGTTTAATGCGGAAAAATGTGAGGTGAGTCACTTTGACAGGAGCAACAGGAATGCAGAGTACTGGACTAATGATAAGATTCTTGGCCGTATAGATGAACAGAGAGATCTCGGTGTCCATGTACATACATTCCTCAAAGTTGTCACCCAGGTTGATAAGATTGTTAAGAAGGTATATGGTGTATTCGCTTTTATTGGTAGAGAAATTAGTTTTGGAGCCACGAGGTCATGCTGCAGCTGTACAAAATTCTGGTGTGGCCACACTTGGAGTATTGCATATAGTTCCGGTCACCGCATTATAAGAAGGATGCGGAAGCTTTAGAAAGGGTGCAGATGAGATTTATTAGGATGTTGGTCTTCTGAGAAAACACTGAGGGACTTGAGGCTGTTCTCATTAGAGAGAAGAACATTGAAAGGTGACTTAATTGAAACATATAAAATAATCAGAGGGTTAGATAAGGCAGACCAAGAGAGCCTTTTTCCTTGGATGGTAATGGCTAGCATGAAGGGACATCTCTTTAAATTGGAGGGTGATGTATATAGGACAGATGTCAGAGGTAGTATCTTTACTCAGAGAATAGTAGGGGCATAGAATGCCCTGTCTGCAACAGTAGTAGACTTGCCAATTTTAAGCTGAAAATGTGTTGCTGGAAAAGCGCAGCAGGTCAGACAGCATCCAAGGAACAGGAGAATCGACGTTTCGGGCATAAGCCCTTCTTCAGGAATCCGGCTTATGCCCGAAATGTCGATTCTCCTGTTCCTTGGATGCTGCCTGACTTGCTGCGCTTTTCCAGCAACACATTTTCAGCTCTGACCTCCAGCATCTGCAGCCCTCACTTTCTCTTGCCAATTTTAAGGTCATTTAAATGGCCATTGGATAGACATGTGGATGAGAGTGGAATAATGTAGGTTAGATAGACTTCAGATTGGTTCCGCAGGTCAGCGCAACATCGAGGGCTGAAGGGCCTGCAGTTGTCTACAGTGTTCTATGTTCTATGTTCTGTAAGATTTAGGAAGCTAAAATTGTACAGGGCCTTTGAGGAATGTAAAGAAAGCAGGGAAGAATTCAATCAGTGAATTTGGAGAGCAAGAAGTGGCCATGAAATGACCTTGGCAAGAGGGTTAAAGAGAATCCCAAGGCATTCTGTAGATGTGTTAATAACAAGTGGATAACTAGGGAGAAGGTAGGACTAGTCAAGGATAAAGGAAGGAACTTATGTTTGGAAGCAGAGGATGTGGGTGAGACCCTAAATGAGTACTTTGAGTTGATATTCATGCAAGAGAAGGATATGGATGACAGTGAGGTTTGTGAGGAACATGCTAATACATTAGGTCATTTTGAGATCGAGAAAAAAGTGATGTTGAAACTCTTGAAGAGCATGAGATGGATAAGTCCCCAGGGCCGATGGTATGTATCCCAGGTTATTGAGAGAGGCAAGAGAGGAGATTGCTGGGGCCTTAACTAAGACCTTTGAATTTTAATTAGCTGCTGGAGACAGAAGCTTCAAGAAGGGGAATAGGGATAATTGAGTAAACTATCAACCGGTGAGTCTCACATGAGTGTTTGGGAAGCTATTGGAGAGAATTCTTAGGGATAAGATTTATGGACATTTAGAAAAGCATGGCCTAATTATTAGGGATAGTCAGCATGGCTTTCTGCAGGCCAGGTCATGCCTTAGTAACGTGATTGATTTTTGTTTTAAAGAGGTGATGAAGGTGATCAATGAGGGTAGAGCAATGGATATTGTCTACATGGATTTTAGTAAGGCTTTCGAGAAGATCCTTCATAGTAGGTTCATCCAGAAGATTAAGACAATGGAATCCATGGTGTGTTGGCCATGTGGTTTCAGAATTGGCTTGCCTGTAGAAGGCAGAGTTTAGTTTTTCTCTGGCTGGGGGTCTGTGAATAGTGATGTTACACAGGGATCCGTACTTGGATCACTGCTGTTCAGGATTTATATATATGATTGGATGAAAGTGTAGGTAGATGGGTGAGTAAGTTTGCAAACTGTACAAAGAACGATGAAGTTGTGGATAGTGTAGATGGTTGTCAAAAGATACAGTGGGATATAGATCTGTTGCAGATATGTGTGGGGGGGTGCAAGAAATGACATATACAGTTTAATCTGGGTAGGTGTGAGGTGCTGCATTTTGGGAGATCAAATGTTAAGAAAAAGTAAACAGTTAATGACAGGACCCTGAACAGTATTGAGGTACAGAGGGATCTTGAGTTTCAAGCCAATACCTCAAGTGGTTAGTGTGTTAAGGAAGGTATAAGGCATGCTTGTTTTTATTGGATGGGGAATTAAGTACATTTAAGGTGAGAGAGAGAAATATTAAAGATGTGATTGGCAAGTTTTTTACACAGAGAATGGTTGGAGTCTGGAATGCACTGCCCCACGAATGGTAGTGGAAGCAGATGCATTAGGGGCATTTAAGAGACTTTCAGATAAGCACATGAGTATGCAAGGAATGGAGGGAAATGGAGCAAGGGCAGACAGAAGGGATTACTTTAATTCGGCATCATATTCAGTGCAACATCGTGGGTTGATGGCCCATTCCTGTACTGTACAGTTGTATGTTCTACATTTTTCTGTGTTGTGATGCAGAATCAAACATTTATCAGAACAACAGTGGATTGCTCACCGAGAATATCAGAGAATAGATGATACTTGGAAACAGCTACTAATTAGGCAAGATATTGAAACATGCCACAGTGTATACAATGGTCAGAAGATCAACAGGATGAAGCTTCTGTTTCGCTCATGGATTAACCCTTTCATCTTTTTTACATTAGATACCACATGCTGCTCAAAAAACTAAATGGGAAAAACTTTGAAGGAAGATCTACAGCTGGTTATAATTGTGATGGCAAATCCAGAATGTGGCCACCACTTCCTTGTTATGGTAGTCTAAAGTCTTTCTAGCTATTTTTAGTGATGCATGAACTACAAACAAATCTCAGCAGAAGAGGCACTTATCTTAGGTAACAACAAATTACATCTAGCTAATTATATATTAAGATTATATTAAGTTGATGATGACATGAGAAATACAACATATAATTGTCTCTAACTGTTACTGACTGGAAATGCCCCAAACTACGCAAAGGCAAACTACTCAATGCTCAATCTGGTGGCTGTGTGTAAACTCACATAACAGAATAGGTGGAGTTATATCTCAGCTCTTAGATTAACCCAATCACATCAATTTCCTTAGCCAACATTTCCCTCAAGATACTCCCCCCTTAGTTAACCCATTATTCAATGAAATAGTAAATTATTTCACCTTTACCATTCCACCTTGTCCCCAAGTCTCTGACTTCAAAACTTCAAGCAAACTGCTGACATGATAATTCTTCCAGCATGTGTTTATTTCAATCTTGGAAAATTGTTATCTCCTTATCTTGATATTAATGATCTTGCTATTGCTTTTTCATTTATTTCTCCTCTGAATGATTCCTTGTCCTGTGATTCCCTTGAGGGGAGGATTTGGTTTATCATTGAGGTTGGTGGTGCATTATCTTATTCGAAGGAAACCTTAATGTTCCTTTCTACCTCGCACTCCCTACCAACCACATCAGGTTTGAGCCTCCCCACATTCCCATCTAATCCATTGAATCTTCATCTCTCAAATTTATTCCTGAGCCCAGGCCTACAGTTTAGTAATGACAAATTGTCCCCTCTTCAAAGCTTGGTAGTGGTAATTGTAGATGAGCCCCATCCTCCTGCTGTAACCCATGCCCTTCCATGGTCTGTCCTCTCACAACCTTATATGTTGAGTTTCACCTATTACATAATTTTTCCTTTGCATCCCAGCATGCTGTCTCTAATCTGTACAAACTTGACTTGCCCAACTACCTCGCCACAGCTGTTGCCACTGATAACCTCCCATGAATTTCAGTCCACAGACCCTCAGAACTCACTGTGCCTCCACTCTCAACTGAATTGAAATGGCAGTTCTGACTGATAATGAACCACACTCCTGACTGACTTGATAGTAACCCAGACTGGTTAGACTTGACCTGCAGGATTGACTGGTGAGCCCCCTTTAGGGAATTCAATCAAAAGTCTTCTCAAAGTCTGAAATTAAGCATATTACATCTATTGATTCCTGATGAAGGGCTTTTGCTCAAAACGTCAATTCTCCTGCTGCTCTGACCTATGCTTTTCCAGCACCACACTCTCAACTCTGATCTCCAGCATCTGCAGTACTCACTTTCACCACATTACATCTATTGTCTCACCTTAATTAATTTTATTAGCAATATCCTGGAAAATCTGCAATAGGTTTATCAAACAGCATTTCCCATTCGCAGACTTATGCTGATGATGCCAATCAGGTCAATCTCGACCAAATGTCTATTTATTCAACACTTTACATAGTCCTTTTTCATTGTTTAATACTAGATCTAAAATAATGCATCCTCTATTTGGCTTCTCAACACACTGCACTAGAAAACCACCAGGAACCAGAAATTCATCCTCCACACCTTTCATGTTCAGTTGGTTCACACAGTCAACATGGAGACTGAAGTCACAAGTGCAGCTATAAATGGCTTGGGATAGAATACGTATACTGCTATTGAAAGATCCTCAACCAGGCAGAAATCTTAAAAGAAAAGAAGCCTACATCCCTGCTGAATGAGTATGACTTCCCAATAGCCAACACCCTTTTTCCAAATTGAGAAGAGGAATCAGGAAAGTTCTTAGATAGACACATAGGTAGTGAGTTTTAAGCCTTACTCAGTTAAGACCTGTGTGTCAATACATCAGGAACTGGACAGTCACTCAAGGGTAGAAGAGTCCCAAAGAATTTCAGTCAGTTGGGGATCAACCCTTTTCCAGCATAACAGAACAGGAAAGCTTGGTAAACCTGACGTTCTAATACATTTGTGACTACCACAAGAGGAATTCAAATGCAAATAAAACAGAATCAAACATAAAGCCCTGTCAACTGGCGAGGTCTACCAGAGAATACATCTGAGGACAGCTAAGAGAAATCAATTGAGAAGATGGCACTGGAAGCTTCCTGGTTGAAGGCTGCCAGGCTAGTGCACACTGGAATGAGAGTTAAGTGCCCAAATAATACCCTGATTAATGAACAATGTGAGAATGAAGTCACCCTGCCCTGGAAAAGTTAAAAAGAACCCCCAAAGAATTAGCTGTGATAGGTCCCTCTAACAATCTATGACATGAGAAAATAATATGCCTACTATTGAGTCCCAACAAGTTAGCTTGTGTCAAGCAGGAAATCTAGAACATGAACAACTAGATGATTGAATGTAACCAGAATAGTTGGTTCTCCAAATCGTTCTACTCCCAAAACTTTATTGATCAAGATAGCTTTGTATTGACTACCGGGAAGTAAAGGTCAACCAGATCATCTCCAAACCAAATCCATACATTGGGGATTCTCCAGACAAGGTAGGACACTCAGCCTTGTTTGGATAACTCCCATTGTATGGGTTTGTATTTACCTCAACCAGTGCAACATTTTAAAATGGTACTGCCAAGTCTCCACAGCTCCCAAACGTTTGTCACCCAGAATGGCCAATACCATTGTAAGTTCATGCCTATTGACTTTAAAAATGATTCAGAGATCTTTCAACAGTTGACAAACCAGGTAGTAGCTGGATTTCACAGTTGTGCAGACCACCAGATAGACTTGATCATTTCCAGTGACACCTAAGTAACCACTAAAACCGCGTAGAGGCAGTGTTCCATAGTCTGTAGAGGGCAAACCTTGTTGTGAACTTGATAATGAGTTTGTTAAGATCGAGATGACTTACCTGTGATATATATTGGGCAGGGAGGCCAAATCCAAAGTAAGTCTCATTTGAGTTTTCTACATCCCCCCACAGAAAAGGGAAATCATGCATTTTTAGGACATATAGGTTCCACCAAAAGGACCCGAGCAATGTTACTAGCAGATGCACTGAAAGAAAACACAGAGGTAGTGTGGACAGAAGCATGCTAATCTGCCTTTATAAATTTAAAAGCCTTTCTGGTAAATAAGTCTATGTTTGCTGCCCAGCCTTTAGTGAGCATTTTAGGGTGGCCATTGACAATGAGAGGTCTAGAGGAAGAAGCCACCCTATTACAGGAAGCTGATTCAAAGTGATCAAAACCAGGCCTTTTTGTTAGAATTTGCTCCAGCAGCCCTTTAACCCAAACATTACCCACATTACGAGAAAGAATACTGCTGTACTCTAGTTCCTCAAAATACAATGAGGGACTGACTGAGAGGTGGCATGGTGGCTCAGTGGTTAGCAGTGCTGCCTCACAGCACCCAGGTCCCAGGTTTGATTCCAGCCGCGGGTGACTGTCCGTGTGGAGTTTGCACATTCTCCCCATGTCTGCGTGGGTTTGCTCTGGTTTCCTCCCACAGTCCAAAAATGTGCAGGTCAGGTGAATTGGCCGTACTAAATTGCCCATAGGGATAGGTGCATTAGTCAGAGGGAAGTGTGTCTAGGTGGGTGACTCTTCGGAGGGTCAGTGTGGACTGGTTGGGCCAAAGGGCCTGTTTCCACATTGTAGGGAATCTAATCATTACAGCTGCTGGTTGTGTGCATGGTTTTCAAGTGTGAATGGGATAATGAATGTACGCTTCTGTATAAAGTCATTTTTTAAAAATGCAATTCATTGTATGAGGATGGAGAAGGTGTGTTGTATCCACCAGATATAATGACAGGCTGTTTTTAAAGAAACTGTAACTTTTGTTTATTGTTAATAATGAATTTCTCTAAAATGACTTTTACAGGTCACATGATTTGCAGATTATCTAGAAATCCACAAACATTCAGCAATAAAAGGGCAACCAAAGCATCATTCCTGTGAAAGTTAATGTCTATTTTTATGTCATTTCATTACAAGGGAAGCAGGATAAAAGGAAGCACAGACTTCTGGTTTCCAGTCATAAAGAGACTTCATTAATACTTCAAAACTTGCAGAGGTGTTAGTAGTCAACATTTAATTCCAAAAGTTAATATTGGATGTTGACCAGATGCGTTGACCTATTTGATTAATCCATGGACAACATGCCATGACCAAAACTCCTCTGGTCTTTGAAGAGGTTAGTTGGACATTTCTGAACCATTGTCTCAATCCCCTTTGGAAATCAATGCAAGGAACATGGCAGGCCTCTTAAAAGTTGAAGCTTCCTCAAAGTTTGATTTCAAGAGGACCCTTTGATTTGCTTGCAGAACAGATGTTTCCTGTATACCAACAAAATTACCAACAGTAAAGGAGCTCTGCCACAACTTGTCCTCAGACAATTAGACTTGCTAGAACTTTATCTGCTGAGTGAAGAAACATTTGCTGGACTCTGACATTCACGTGAATTAACATTTACATTTGTGGTTTGATATTCATAGACGTAAAACTCCTTTCTTTCCTGTATCTTTCTTGTGTAAGAATATGTGTAAAGCTGCAAAGCAAATACCAGTTTTAAAATATGTGAATAAACAATTTAAACTTTAAGAGAATTTGTTGCAAAGTCATCTTTAAAATTGATTAAACGAATGTCGTATTTGACAAATGCACCACAGCTTTTTGTAAAGTAAGCCACTCTCCTCATGGGCAGCAGATAACGAAGATAGAAGAGTTCTTCTATCTCTCCCCATTCATAAAATAGAACATTCTGACCAGGCATGGGAAATATTGCAATCTAGTATAGGAATGTTAACAGACAAATTCCATTAGGTGTATACTGTTGAAAATCCTGAAGCATCTCCTTTGGATGAAATTCAAATAACTAATCCAAACTACAGGGCAGCCAGATTCAAGCATCTCCCCCAACAATTGCAACAGGCTCTTCTTTCTCTCATTATTGGAGTTTGACCACAAAATAAGCATTGTTGGTATGAGAATTAATTACCAAAAGCCACAAACTTCAGATTCATTTCAATTCCATAACATTGAATTGCAGAAAAATGATTAAGTCAGTTTTTCAACCTGAGATTTTGGCAATTTGTGGCATGTTATTTTGTTTCAAATTTGGAAAGCATTAAAGGTGCCATTTAGAAATTAAAGACAACAAACTGACCATCACTTCACCCATACAAAATAAAGATTATAAAAAAACCTTGAAAATCATGGCATGAATTTGAAAGCTGGTCTCAGTAACTGCAATGTTTTAATCAATTATAGCGAAAATCCATATGGCATACTAATATCCTTCAGGAAAAACAGGTTTAAAAAAGCCAATTTGCGCATAGCGAGGCCCTATAAACAGCAATGAGATATGTGATTAGCTCATCTGTTTTGGAGATGAGACATTAGAGAGCAAATAGCAGTTGTTTTTGAAATGTACTTCAGAATTTTTTTTATCCACCAGAGAGGACAGTTGGGGGGGGGTCTTCGACTCACATCACATCTGCAAGAAAATAACACCAATAGTGCAGAACTCCTTCATTATCTGTCAACCTTGATTATGTACAGAAGTCTCTGGAGTGGAAATTGAACCCAAAACTCTCTGAATTCAACTGAGAGTGCTATCACTGAGCCAACCCTAACATATGTGGCCAGTGAATATTGCAAGCTTTGGCATATGAAGTATCTGTGCTGTAAATAACATTTTCTTTTATACCTTTATAAATGGACTATTAAATTTCTATCTTTTAATGCGTTGGAAAATTTTAAACTGAAAGTTTAACTTGCATTAGAAAACTGAGTTACAATGATTAATAATCTGACCTTGGAAGTGAACCAGTATTTGAATCTAGCCTGAATTTCAACAAACGGAGACATTGGAACATAGCATTCAAAAACTGGCAGTTAGACTCTATGAAATAGTTTCAAAACAGTTTAACAGCAATTTAGCAACATTAAATTATAGATTCACAATTCTCTGAACAAGCAATCCAGGATGGAGATTACAGGGAAGATTAACAACCATTCTGCTATCTCACCTCACCAAAACTGGAGTGCAGTACTGAAAAATAACAGTTCAATGATTTACCAGGTGAATTTTCTGAATTGTTCTCTGTTTTTGCGATTTGTGTGTAGCAATGTGGGATAGAGTACTCAATCAAAAGGTGTGACTATCCAGGTTTGCAGCAAGCAACATATCTCCTGAGGCATGGCAGCATCTTGGTGACATCCAAATTTTTGTTCTTGCTGACTTCCCACCAGGCCCTTTGGAAATGGTCTTTTGGAGAAGATATTCAGGAGCTTTGTCAAAAGGACTGGCACCATACTTAATCTTTCTTGCCTTCTGGCAGGACAAATTGGTAAACAAAGAAATGCCAAAATTGATGGAGATATTCCAGACATTCAGGCTCTGGCCCTGGCAGAAGATGGAAGCCTGAAGTGGAATGGCATACTGAAAGGCTCCATCAGCTTGGTTTAGGAATCTGAATCCTATCTGTACTGGCTCAATACTCAAAAACTAGGACAGATTTTATACCTCTCTTCTGCTCTTCCCTTTGTGTGTGTGTTATTGCAGCGCCCACCGTGACAGGGTTGTATGGAGTTGTCCTGAGAGCCGGGCAGTTTGCTACGAACAATGATCTGTTTGAGGTTTGGCGGTTGTTTAAAGGGTCTCAGGACAACTCCATACAATCCTGTCATGGTGGACGATGCAAGACGTGTCAGATTGTGGACATAGATACCACTATAACGTGTGGGAACACCTCCCACCTTGTACATGGCAGGTACTCATGTGACTCAGCCAACGTTGTCTATCTTATACGTTGCAGGCAAGGATGCCCGGAGGCATGGTACATTGGGGAAACCGAGCAAAGGCTACGACAACAGATGAATGGGCACCGCACAACAATCAACAGACAGGAGGGTTCTCTCCCAGTTGGGGAATACGTCAGTGGTCCAGGGCATTCAGCCTCGGACCTTCGGGTGATCATCCTCCAAGGTGGACTTCGGGACAGGCAGCAGAGAAAAGTGGCCGAGCAGAGGCTGATAGCTAAGTTCGGTACCCATAGGGAGGGCCTCAACCGGGACCTGGGGTTCATGTCACATTACAGGTGATCACCATTGCACTACACACACACACACACACACACACACACAGATATTCCTACACACACACACACTCTCACATACACACGGACCCAGGTACACACAGACGCGCACACAGACACCCACACACACCCTTATTTTGTGGGGTGAATTTGTACTTGCAGAATTCCATTGCACTTTGCTCAAAAACTGCATACATTCATGTAGAACTCTGAGCTCAAAAACTGCATGAATTTACAGATGAAAGGCAATCAATTTTTCAATGTATAATTTCAGTTACATCACACTGCAAATTTTTGCTATAAATTCTGTGTTACGATCGAGCCCTCCACAATCACCTGATGAAGGAGCATCGCTCCGAAAGCTAGTGTGCTTCCAATTAAACCTGTTGGACTATAACCTGGTGTTGTGTGATTTTTAACTTTGTACACCCCAGTCCAACACCGGCATCTCCAAATCTTGGTTGATGTTGGCAGCCTTTCTATGGAAGAGATGTATAAATGGAGTCCATGGATGGGAGGTTTGCTTCCATGATGGTCTGAGCTGGGCATGCCCCCTTTTGTAGTTTCTTATGGTCCTGAACAGAGCAGTTGTCATACCAGGCCGTTATGCACTCAGATAGCACACTTTCTGTAAAATTTGGTGAGGGTCCTTATGGACATGCCAAATTTCCTAAGTCTCCTGAGGAAGAAGCGACTTTGTTGTCCCTTCTTGACCATTGCATCTACATGGGAGGTTCAGGACAGATTGTTGGTCATCATCACTCCGAGGAACATGACGCTCTCGACCATCTCTACGCTTGATGTAGATGGGGGCGTGTCCTCCTCATTTCTTCCTAAAATCAATGATCAGTTCTTTAGATTTGCCAAAATTGAGAGAGAGATTACTATCATTGCACCATGACATCAAATACTCCATCTCCTTCCTGTATTCTGACTCATCATTGTTTGATTTTGGGTCTGCAATGGTAGTGTTGTCAACAAACCTGCAGATGGCATTCTTACAGACTTTGGATACATTGTTGTGGGTATATGAGTTGTACAGTAGGGGGCTGAGAACACATCTTTTCAGGGTGCCATTGGTGAGGGTTATCATGGAGGAGGGGCTGTTGTCTATCTTCATTGATTGCGGTCTGTGGGTCAGGAAGCTAAGGATCCAGTTGCAGAAGGCAGAGCCAAGACCCAGGGTTTCGGAGTTTTAAAATTAGTCTGGTAGGGATAATAGTGTTAAAGGCGTAGCTATAGTATGAGTAGATGCCTGATGTAGGTGTCCTTGTTATTCAGATGTTCCAGAAGTGCAGAATGAGGGAAATGATATCTACCGTGGACTTGTTTTACTGGTAGGCAAAGTTCAGGGGATTAATGCAGGCTGGGAGACTAGATTTGTTGGTGGGCCATGACCAGCCTCTCGAAGCACTTCATGATAATGGAGGTCAGAGCTACTGGGTGGTAGCCATTGAGGCACATTGCATGGGAATAGGACTGGGATGATGGCAGTCTGCTTGAACCAGGTGGGGACTTCAGATTGTACCAGGGAAAGGTTGAAAATGTCAAAGAATACCTCCACCAGCTAGTCCACAAAGGATCTATGTGTACAGCCAGGGACTCTGTCCGGGCCCGTTGCTTTCCTCGGATTTACTCTCAGGAAGACTGATCTGATGTCTGCAGCAGTGATGAAGGGAATAGGTGCATCCAGGACTGTTGGGGCAAGTGACACGATGCCACTGGCATTCTGCTTGAGCTGAGCATGGAAAGCATTGAGTGCAGGGAGGGATGTGTTTTTGTCTGCTAATTTGTTCTGCTTCATTTTGTATCCTGTTATATTGCATATGCCTTGCTACAGGCAGTGGGTATCTATGTGGTTAATGTGGTCCTCTAACTTGGTCTGGTACTGCCTCTTGGCATTTCTAATGGCTTTGCGGAGGTCACATCTGGAATGCCTGTATAGATCTGGGTCAGCTGACTGAATGCCGCACTCCTGGTCTTCAGTAAGTTGATATTACAGTTGCTAGATGCAGATTATCGTGTACTAGGATTTCTGACAAGAACAGAATTGATTGATTTTGTCAAATTCTTCTTTCTGATTGACATTCCACACCATTGTTTACCCTAGTGTTGTAAATATCTGAAAGACTAATTTATTCTGCATTGTTCAGCATCCATTTCCTGATCCATTGCACAAAGGAATCTCTAGTCATAGAGTCATAGAGATGTACAGCATGGAAACAGACTCTTCGGTCCAACTCGTCCATGCCGACCAGATATCCTAACCCAATCTAGTCCCACCTGCCCGGCCCATATCCCTCCAAACCCTTCCTATTCATATACCCATCCAAATGCCTCTTAAATGTTGCAATTGTACCAGCCTCCATCACATCCTCTGGCAGCTCATTCCTACACGTAACCACCCTCTGTGTGAAAAGGTTGCCCCTCAGGTCTCTTTTATATCTTTCCCCTCTCACCTTAAAACTTTGCCTTCTAGTTCTAGAGTCCCCGACCCAGGGAAAAGACTTTGCCTATTTATCCTATCCACGCCCCTCATAATTTTGTAAACCTCTATAAGATCACCCCTCAGCCTCCGACGCTCCAGGGAAAACAG
>NC_057713.1:64377405-64389617 GCF_004010195.1 Chiloscyllium plagiosum
GTATATAAGTCCTGCTAAGATTTGCTTTCCCAAAATGCAGCACCTCGCATTTATCTGAATTAAACTCCATCTGCCACTTCTCAGCTCATTGGCCCATCTGGTCCAGATCCTGTTGTAATCTGAGGTAACCCTCTTCGCTGTCCACTACACCTCCAATTTTGGTATCATCTGCAAACTTACTAATTGTTCCTCTTATGCTCACATCCAAATCATTTATGTAAATGACAAAAATTAGAGGTCCCAGCACCGATCCTTGAGGCACTCCACTGGTCACAGGCCTCCAGTCTGAAAAACAACCCTCCACCAACACCCTCTGTCTTCTACCTTTGAGCCAGTTCTGTATCCAAATGGTTAGTTCGCCTTGTATTCTGTGAGATCTAACCTTGCTAATCAGTCTCCCATGGAGAACCTTGTCGAATGCCTTACTGAAGTCCGTATAGATCACATCTACTGCTCTGCCCTCATCAATCTTCTTTGTTACTTCTTCAAAAAACTCAATCAAGTTTGTGAGACATGATTTCCCAAGCACAAAGCCATGTTGACTATCCCGAATCAGTCCTATGTTCTATAATTTTTCTTACAGCAAGTAATATCTAAAAGCCCAGGTTTTCTGGGGTTCTATGCGATTTCAATGGTTTAGATTATAAATCCAAGAAATTTTATCCTTAGTTTTTCAAACTCTCTCATCTTATTCAATGCTTTACCAGCATTTTGAAACATCTTAATAATAGTTCTAACTTTTTGTTCATATTCTTCTTTAATGGTTACTTGTGTGTGTTTGTTGTTCATGTGACAAATTACCCAACTGATGCTTTTGATGGGTTTGACATTGTTTCAGACAAAACCCCAGCATGAGTGCTATTCCAAAGAGTGAATCTTGAAGCAATAACCTCCAAAAGGTATAATAACAATAGTTAGCATTCTGGATGATTCATTCAGAGGCAATTGCCAGAGTCCACCTTTTGCATCCAGCTTAGTGAATTGAGTTGTCATTGTTGTGGTTCTGTTCGCCGAGCGGGAAGTTTTTGTTGCAAACATTTCGTCCCCTGGCTAGGCGACATCATCAGTGCTTGGGATCCTCCTGCAAAGCGCTTCTTTGATGTTTCCTCGTTGATGTTCATGTATGCAGATTGTTAGCTGTCTTCCTGTTTGTCCTATATAGTGTTTTGTGCAATCCTTGCATGGTATTTTGTACACTACGTTGTCATACCCAGTTTTGTTAGACTTTCATTCACTGAAGAAGGAGAAAGTGAGGACTGCAGATGCTGGAGATCAGAGTCAAGAATGGGGTGCTGCAGCATCCGATCAATTATCCTGCTCCTTGGATGCTTTCATTCACTGAGGCCTTTGGGTGAATCTCATGTTCCACTGTTTCTCCAGCTGAGTTATAGAGTCATAGCGTCATACTGTATGGAAACAAATCCTTCAGTCCAGTTAGTCCACGCCTACAATGTTCCCATTCACTTTTTTTTAGATTACTTACAGGCCCTTTGGCCCAACAAGTCCACACCGACCTGCCGAAAAGCAACCCAACCAGACCCATTCCCTTACATTTACCCTTTCACCTAACACAATTTAGCATGGCCAATTCACCTAACCTGCACATTCTTTGGACTGTGGGAGGAAACCAGAGGAAACCCACGCAGACACGGGGAGAACGTGCAAACTCCACACACAGTCGCCCGAGGCGGGAATTAAACCCGGGTCTCTGGTGCTGTGAGGCAGCAGTGCTAACCACTATGCCACCGTACCGCCCATTTTGAGAGTATGCTACGTGGTGTCTAGCTAAAACAATTTTAGAAGAATTCACTTGTGGAAAATAATGAGTCAGAATAAATGTCAGTTTTGTTGGTTGGCTTTTCTTGGATCTCAAACATGAGTTGGAACAATTATTGGCATTGATAATCAGATTTTGATAGTTTTAAAAACTTCTGGAAGTTAAGTGTGTTAATTGGCTTTAAATTATCGATACCATGTAAAATGATGGCAACAAAATCCTTACTATCAGCTACGAGAAGTATTGAGAGAAAAGTACGTTGTTTCAGAATTTATTAAAATAGTTTCTTAAACAACAAAAAATCCAAATTTCTGCAATAGTCATGTTGAAAGAAACCATCAAACAATGTTAACTCACTTGAATGTTCCATGATATACTATGGATTTACCAATGGCCATTTTCACACCTGCTGTCCTGTAGCAGGTTTTCAGTGAGCAGAAGTTTTAATCACTGTTTCTGACACAAATGTGGTGAAAAGCAGTTGGCATGGGCTACCTTGATTCCTGAACTGAATTCTGACATAATGTTCAATTTGAGACCTTTATAAATATCCTGAGGCTGAAAGATTGGGCTTTATAGTACAATTGATGGTCCATTTGTTCCCAGCAGACCTCCATGTATTGCCATTGATGAATGATAATATAGATCACGTTGCTCCGAATTTATGCAGAATCAACAGATTGTTACAAGACTCAGCATTAAGACTGATATGTTGTCCAACTTGCTAATTTGAACATCACAGCCTGATTAAACAGTCACAGCTAAACATAAGTTCAGCTGCTGGAATGACCCCCTTCACTGGTGCATCAGCAATGCATTGTGAAGGAGCTCTCACAGTTTGTCAACTTCAAAAGGGACTGGTGCTAGATTTCTACAAGGAGTTCAGTGGTGTTTGAAGATCTCTGAATAGAAAGCTTGTGATCACTTAGAGGGTCTATAATTGCAGGTTTCTGAGGCTGCATCACAACAGGGAGATGGATCACACACTGCAGAAAGGGGATTTTGTAGAGGGAGGTGGAGGGAGGTTCTCAGCAGAAATCTATGTCTGCTTAAGCTATTCACCTGTCTTAGCCAGGAGCAATGGATGAGGTGGTTACAATTCTCCAAGGAAGTGGTCACTGACTGGTGCAAATGTCTCCATGTGTAAGGGCAGTATTGTCAATGACCATCATGATCAACAGGTGCCTCAATTTCTATGCCTCAAGCTCTTTCTAGGCTGGAACCAATGGCATAATCAACAATACTCTGTGCATTACGTCATTAGTATGATCATAAAAATTCGATGCACAGGACAGCAAGCATCAATCTTTTCTGTCTGAACAGAGAGAAACAGGAGGAGTGGACATATTGCTGTGTCGTAGAAACATAGAAAATAGTCCATCCAGCCCTTCGAGCCTGCTATGCCATTCACTATGATCATGGCTGATCATCCAACTCAGCATTTATTCCATTTCCCAAATCTGCTTTCATTCTTTCTCCCTAAGAACCAAATCTAATTCCACTTCGAAAATATTCAATATGTTCAAGATCGCAGAAATCCTTCAGAAGCACAGCACAATTGATTGCAACCACATGATTCAGTGAGTGTCACAAAGAAATTGGGAGAAGTACCAGAACTGAAAACAATCCTCATCTATAATGCTCAATTGCTGTACCAACATGTAGACAGAGGCATGTCAGCAATTGTCCAATGTCACAATGTTTTGTTCTTTTGTATCAAAACGTTATTGCCACCATATTCATGCCACTGTAATTAACCAGAGGTTTGTTGCTTGATGACAGGGATGAGTGCCTGCTCCAATGTCGTTCACTTCTCAATTCTAGGTTGACCTGTAAGAGGTAGGATATTATTAAACTGGACAAGGTTCAGAAAAGATTTAGTAGGATGTTGCTAGGAATAGAGGGCATGCAATATGAAAATGGACTGGAAAGACTGGGACATTTTTCACTGGAGTGTAGGAGATTGAGGGGTGACCTCATTAAGATTTATAAAATCATGAGGATTTTTGATAAGGTGAATGACAAGGGTCTTTTCTCTAGTGTGGAGGGGTTCAAAACCAAGGGCATAATTTTAAGTTGAGAGGAGAAAGATTTAAAAAGGATATGAAGGGCAACATTTTTGCACAGAAGGTGGTTTGTGTGTGGAATAAGCTGCCAGAGGAAGTGATGGATGCAGGTACAGTTGCAATGTTTAAAAGACATTTGGATAAGTTTATGAATAGGAAAGATTTGGACAGATATAGGCAGGGATTAGTTGGACTGAGGGGTTTGTTTCCATGCTGTATGATTCTATGACTCCATGACTGTACAACCTGACCATATATAATCAAGTAATGAAGTGCATGCTGTGTCCAGAAATGTCAAAATCCTGGGGGCTGCCTGGGCAATCTGTATAAATACAAGAACAGGTCAGATGTTGTGAATCCTGCTGTGTGTAACTCACCTCCTTATTTCCCAAAGCCTGTCCATCAAGTACAAGGCTGGATTTGAAGGAAAACTCCCCACTTGCCTGATAAGTACATCTCCAACAACATTCAAGAGGTTTGACAGCATCCAGGACAAACCAGCTTCCTTTGATTGGTACCAAATCCATGAACATCCATTCCCTCCATCAATGACTCTCAGTAGTGGCAGTGTGTACAATTCACAAGATACACTGCAGCGATCCACCAAGTCTCCTTAAACAGTACTTTCTAAATCTGTGATCACTACCGTCTTGAAGGACAAAGTCAGAAAAATGTGAAAACTTGGAAATCTGCAAGTTTCTGTCCAAGCCGCTGTCTTCCTTCAGTGTTGCTGGGTCAAGATACTAGTACATCATCCCTAACTGCGCAAAGATAACCAAATGGTCTGCAAGAGTTCAAGAAGGCAACTCCCCACAACCTTCTCAAGGCCAACCAGGAAAGAGCAATAAATGCTGGCACTGGCAGCACTGTCCAAATCCCAAGGATTTTAAAGAAGTCCAAGTTCCCCAACACTGGCTGGTAAGCAGAATGCTGCAATCACATCTTTAAATATCAACACATTTCATATTAAATTTCTGTTCATTCTCTGTTATCAGTCAACTACTTTCAACTGTCATGGTGTATATTTATGCTGTCTAGTAACCTACTGCCTTATATCATCACTGGTTCCTCTTAATACACGTATACTATACAACTTTAAAATTACTTACAAGCAGTTGAATGTCTATTTTAAGTACCAATGACTTCAGAACGTGAAATCTTACAGTGATGAACCCTGTGTCTCTGGTTCAAGTGTGGGTTCAGCCTGCTCTGTGGTGCTCTTTCTTCTCTTGGCCACGTTCACTTTATGTTTCACTTTAGGGTATGAAGTTGGGTTCTTGGCAAACTTCCAGAAGCTGGCATGTGTGAAGCTGATGTACAGCGGTATAGAGACAGTTGAACCAGTCTATATTAACATTTTCCTTTTTTATTCTCAAGACTTTTAGTGGTATATGACCCTCCTTCAAGTTCTCTGTGAGCCTGAAAGTACCTATTGAATCACCTAGAATGGAGAGATCCAAATGATGCTGCAAAAGATTGGAAACACTCATTAGCAAATTGTGACATTTGTTCAAAACATTTGGTTTTCTGTGTGTCATTGTTAGAGAGGGTTTAATAGCTTAGGATGTGTTGATTTAACTTTTTTATTACTCCTTAATCAAGTGGGAATGATAACTATGCGAAAGACTGACCCTTTGAACTAAAATAACACCACACTAATGAGGTACCATGGCTTAAATGTACAGGAGGAAGAAAGAAGTGATTATTTCTAAATTTGTCTGTGGATGTTGAAGTGATGCAATTGGAAAGAAACTTCTCAGATGAATATAGGGGACCTGGTCCCATACAGGTTGCTGAGCTCTGGCTCACTCTTGGAAATACCAAGCTGTTCAAGGTGAATCTTAGGGTAATAGAGATTTATGACCATCATTGCTGCATGAGTGAGAAACTACTACTTGAACATTCTAATCCATTTTTCAGCCTTATATGCTTTGGCATTGTAAGCGCATATCTAAATACTTCTTAAATGTTTTGTGGGTTTCTGCCTCCCAGGTTCCCATCATTCTTTGAGTGGGTGATAGTTTTTTTCCTCACAGCCTCTCTAAAACTCCTGTCCCTTATCTTAAATCTATAACCCTGGTCATAGATCCCTCCACCAAGGGGAAAAGTTCCTTCCGATCTACCCTACCCATGCCCCTCACCATAGATTCAGATGGCACATGACTCAATCATGTCCCATCTGAATCTCCACTGCTCCAAGGCAAACAACCCTAGTCGATCTAATCTCTCTTCAAAGCTAAAACTCACCAAACCAGGGAGCATCCTGGTAAATCTCCTCTGCACCCTTCCAGTTCAATCACATTCCTCCTATAATGTGGATTCTAAAACTGCACATCATACTGCACACAGGTATGGGCTGACCTCCGTGCTCCAATAGAGCAGTTGTTTAACTCTATGCCTTGGCCAATAACAGCCTCTCCAGATGGAGAGCTCATGAAACCACCAACCTCTCATCATAAACTAAGAGGTTATCAATCATACTGATGTACTGATGCTGTTTAAAATGCTGCTGCTGGATGGGTTACTGGAACACATATTGTTTGCTCATCAAGACAGTATGTGTGAATTCACACAGAGTCATAATATGCTTTTGAACTACTTGGAGTTCTTGCAACTCTCTTACTGTTGTTGGCAAATGTTGAATTGTTGAGGCTGTTTTGGTGAGGGTCCTTCTGTCCTTTAAATTTAACATTCACTTTAGACAATGAAAGGTGATATAACGAGTAAATCTTCTTCCTTATGCCCCTTATAATAAAATTATTGATGGCTCATAGAGAGAAACAAACACTTACAGCATGGAACATCCAGCTTGTCCACATGGGAGAGTTCATCTAGGTTGTCATTTTACTAATGATTCGTCTTTCCACATCTTCTGTGTTACTTATTATCCAACTGTAATGTCTGTTGTCTTCAGTCACAATCATTTACACATTAGCTGTGGATAAAGTAAACCATTTCATTATCAACTACATCAGCTTGTATGTGCCTTCTTCAGATGATATTATTTTATGGCATCACAATCCCAGCTGAGAAGGAGGTCATTCAGTCCACTGTGCCGTACCGGCTCTGTTACCAGAGAAAAATCCTGCCTTTTCCCCCCTCATACCCTTGCACAACATATTCTGAATAATTATCCAATAGCTTATTGGATGCCTCAGTTGAACCTGCCACCACCACATTGTCAGGCAGTGCATTCCATGCTCCAAATACTTGCTATGTGAAAAAAGTTTTTTTTCTCTGATCACTTTTTGCTTCTTTTGCAAATCAATATAAATCCATGCCTTCTCAAGTTTTTGTTTCCTTTTATGAGCAGGAACACTGCTATCTTTCTGCTATCTATTCTATCCATGATTTTGAAAACACTTCATCAAGTCTCCTCTCAACTCCCTTCTCTCCGAGGAGAATAGATTCAACATCTTCAATCTATCCTCAAAACTGAAGTTTCTCAATCCTGGAACCATTCTAGTTCCTGGAACCCGGGTTTCCTCCGGGTGCTCCGGTTTCCTCCCACAGTCCAAAGATGTGCAGGTCAGGTGAATTGGCCATGCTAAATTGCCCGTAGTGTTAGGTAAGGGGTAAATGTAGGGGTATGGGTTGGTTGCGCTTCGGCGGGTCGGTGTGGACTTGTTGGGCCGAAGGGCCTGTTTCCACACTGTAAGTAATCTAATCTAATCTAGTAAATTGCTTCTCCACACTCTCCCATGCATTCACTTCTTTTATATAATGTGATGCCCTCAATTGTATATAATTGAGATTTAACAAGTGTCTTGTGAAAATGTAACATCATCCCATGATCTTGTACTCTATGACCTTATTAATCAAACTGAGAACACTGTATGCTTTTTTTTTAACAATTACAGTCTTCAATAATCTGTGCACATATGGATCAATCTGCTGCCCATTTTTGAATTAAACCCTTTTTTTTGTATTGTCACATGTCACATGTCTTTGCAATGAACTTCATCTGCCATGTATTTACCCACTCCAACAATTTGTCAATGCCTTTTTGGAGAGTCACACTGTCTTTACAGTTACAGTCTTGCAAGTTTCATGTTCTCCATAAAATTTGAATTTTAAATACATCAGGAAAAGAAACAGTCCTAATATTAACTCCTGGGAACTCTACTATAAACCTTCCATTCACCACGACTCTCAATTTCCTATCAGCTAATTTTATATCTAAATTGCTACTGATCATATATGCCATGACCCATAATGTCTATTGTGTGGCATCATGTAAGACACCTTACAGAAGTTCACATATATCACGTCAACAATGGCACTCTTATCATCCCTTTCTGTATCACTTCAAACAAACCCAGTAAGTTAGTCAAATATGATTTTACCTCTAGAAACGTGTGCTGAACAATCCACTTTTTGTATGTGAGTACTAATTTATCACGAATAGTCATTTCGAGAAGTTTTCCCACCACTGGAATTAAACTAACTGGTCTGTAATTACAGGGATTATCCTAGCAAGCCTTCTTGAACAAGGCCATAATTTTTGAAATTCTCCAGTTGTATGGAACTTCCCCTGAGTCTGGGGAAGACAGAAGATTATGGCTAATGCCTCCACAATTTCTAACACAATGAACATTGACCAGTTCCTCCACTGGGGTTCTCCAGTCTATTTCTTAACTTCACACAATAATGGACAGAATCACAGTTCTTGGGTTTAGCAATCAAAGGTCAAACTTCTGGTGATTGATTTCCTCAAAAACTGCTTGATGCCATCAATTAAGTTTAATCACTTTCCCCATCTTTAGTTACAAAATCCAGCAATCTGATCTTAGTGCACTCCCCTCAATGGTTCAATGCTCAGTTTATCACTTCCATTTCTTGCACCAGCTCCTATTCTCAGACTGTTGCATGCTTTCTTTGAACTTCATTGATTCTTGGCCAGATACAATGATGGATGTTGACCAGGAACATTCAGATCAGAAACTGAACCACCCTCACTTGACATAAACAGGAAAACCGGCCTTCAGCACCCCACATTGTGGGTGATTGATCCGGAGTGGTCAGTGTACCAGGGTAAACAAGATGATTAGGGGTTTAGATAGGGTTGACAGTGAGAATCTTTTTCCACGTATGGAGTCAGCTATTACAAGGGGGCATAGCTTTAAATTAAGGGGGGGGGGGGGTAGGTATAGGACAGATGTTAGGGGTAGGTTCTTTACTTAGCGAGTCGTGAGTTCATGGAATGCCCTGCCAGTAGCAGTGGTGGACTCTCCCTCATTATGGGCATTTAAGCGGGCATTGGATAGGCATATGGAGGATAGTGGGCTAGTGTAGGTTAGGTGGGCTTGGATCGGCACAACATCGAGGGCCAAAGGGCCTGTAC
Organism: Chiloscyllium plagiosum; assembly: GCF_004010195.1. Classification (NCBI taxonomy): domain Eukaryota; kingdom Metazoa; phylum Chordata; class Chondrichthyes; order Orectolobiformes; family Hemiscylliidae; genus Chiloscyllium; species Chiloscyllium plagiosum. The sequence continues at coordinate 64,386,593 of NC_057713.1, forward strand.
TGCGCTGTATTCTTCTATGTTCTATGTTCTATGTCCCCATTGTTTAGAATGTTCCATTAGTCTGTCATCTTTCCTTTGCAACATTTCTTCTTGATGATTGCTCATCTATTGAGATAACATATAATTGCATACATATATATAAAATAAAGAACAATTATCAACAGTCATAGTAAATTGGCTTAACTTCACTTACAATACAAAAATGTAAAGCCAACCACTTTGACATTAAGGAATAATTATCATCTCCTTGATCTTGGGCAATGTGTGAATATCCTGAATAGAATGTCAGCATTGACTTATATTTTCTCTAGGTGATTGGAGGTGGGGATGAAGGTGATAGGTCAGAGAGGAGGGTGGAGCGGGTAGGTGGGAAGGAAGATTGACAGATGGTAGTGCTGAGCTGGAAGGTGCTGAGGATGGTGCTGAGCTGGAAGGTTGGAACTGGTGTAAGATGGGGGGAGAGGAAATTAGGAAACTGGTGAAGTCCACATTGATGCCATGGGATTGAACGGTTCCAAGGTAGAAGATGAGGCGTTCTTCCTCCAGGTGTCAGATGTTAAGGGAGTGGCGAGGGTGGAGGCCCAAGACCTGCATGTCTTTGGCAGAGTAGGAGGGCGAGTTGAAATGTTCGGCCATGGAGCAGTGGGGTTTATTGGTGCAGGTGTCCTGGAGATATTCTCTGAAGCGCTCTGCAAGTAGACAGCCAGTCTCCCCAATATAGAGGAGACCACATCGGGGGCAACGAATACAGTGAATGACGTGTGGAAATGCAGGTGATGGATGTGCAAGGCTCCTTTGGGGCCTTGGACATAGGTGGGAGGGGAGAGGTGTGAGTGCAGGTTTTGCAATTCCTGCGGTGGCAGGGGAAGGTGCCAGGAGGGGAGGGTGGGTTGTTGGGGAGGCATGGACTTGACCAGGTAGTCGCAGAGGGAACAGGTCCATAAAGATGTTCACCTGCCTTCTACTTCTACTTCTACTGCCTTCCAAAGATACACAAAGCCAATACACCAGGGGTGTCCCATCATATCAGGCAATGGGACCATGTGTGAGAACCTCTCTGGTTATGTCGAAGGCATTTTGAAACCCATTGTACAGGGGATCCAAGCTTCTGCTGTGACACTACAGATTTCTTACTGAAACCCAGCACCCACGGACCAAACTGGGAACATTCCTCGTCACAATGGACATTTCAGCACTCAACACCAGCATCCCCCGCACTGATGGCATAGCGGCAACAGCCTCATTACTCAACACCAACAACTGCCAATCTCCAAACGCCGTCCTACAACTCATCAGCTTTATCTTGGATCACAACGTCTTCATCTTTGACAACCAGTTCTTCATCCAGACACATGGAACAGCCATGGGGACCAAATTTGCACCCCAGTATGCCAACATCTTCATGCACAGGTTCGAACAAGGCTTTTTCTCTATGCAGGACCTCCAACCAACACTATACACCAGGTACATTGATGACATTTTCTTCCTCTGGACCCATGGCGAGGAGTCACTGATAAAACTACACAGTGATATCAATAAGTTTCATCCCACCATCAAACTCACTATGGACTACTGTCTACTATCTATTTCATTCTTGGACATATGCATCATTCCTGAAGAAGGGCTTATGCCCGAAATGTCGATTCTCCTGCTCCTCGGATGCTGCCTGGCCTGCTGTGTTTTTCCAGTATGACATTTTTCAACTCTGGTACTCCAGCATCTGCAGTCCTCATTTTTTCCCATATGCATCTCCATCAAGGATGGACACCTCAGCACCACACTCTACCACAAACCCACGGATAACCTCACAATGTTACACTTTTCCAGGTTCCACCCAAAACATATGAAAACAGTCATCCCCTATGGACAAGCCCTATGCATACACTGGATCTATTCAGATGAAGAGGAATGTGATGGGTACCTGGAAGTACTCAGGTATGCCCTCATAAGAGCAGGTCAACTCATCGACCGCCAGTTCCGACATGTCACAGCAAGGAACTGTAATAACCTCCTCAGGAGACAGACATGTGCTGCAACCAACAGGATACCCCTCGTTGTTCAGTACTTCCCAGGAGCTGAAAAACCCGCCATGTTCTTCGGGGCCTGCAACACATTATCAATGAGGATGAGTACCTTGCCAAGACCTTCCCCACACCTCCACTTCTCGCCTTTAAACAACCGCCAAACCTCAAACAGATCATTGTTCGTAGCAAACTGCCCGGCTCTCAGGACAACTCCATACAACCCTGTCACAGTGGACGCTGCAAGACGTGTCAGATTGTGGACATAGATACCACTATTACACATGGGAACACCTCCCACCTTGTACATGGTAGGTACTCATGTGACTCTATCTTATTCGTTGCAGGCAAGGATGCCCGGAGGCATGGTACATTGGGAAAACCGAGCAAAGGCTATGACAACGGATGAATGGGCACCGCACAACAATCAACAGACAGGACGGTTCCCTCCCAATTGGGGAACACTTCAGTGGTCCAGGACATTCAGCCTCGGACCTTCGGGTGACCATCCTCCAAAGTGGACTTCGGGACAGGCAGCAGAGGAAAGTGGTCGAGCAGAGGCTGATAGCTAAGTTCGGTACACATAAGGAGGGCCTCAACCAGGACCTTGGGTTCATGTCACATTACAGGTGATCACCATTGCACTACACACACACAGAGATATTCCTACACACACACACTCTCACATACACACGGACACAGGTACACACAGACGTGCACACAGACACCCACACACACCCTTATAGACACACACACTCCCACACATGCACCCCCTCACAGACTTAAGACACTCTGCACTCACTACACACACACAGACACACAAATACACACACACACACTTTCTCACACTCATAACCTCCACCCCAGACAGACAGACAGACACACACACAGACAGACAAAGACCCACATGCACACATATATTTTGTGGGGTGAATTTGTTTGTACTTGCAGAGTTACATTGCACTATGCTCAAAAACTGCATACATTCATGTAGAACTCTGAGC
>NC_057713.1:64389724-64396691 GCF_004010195.1 Chiloscyllium plagiosum
GTTACGATCGAGCCCTCCACAATCACCTGATGAAGGAGCGTCGCTCCGAAAGCTAGTGTGCTTCCAATTAAACCTGTTGGACTATAACCTGGTGTTGTGTGATTTTTAACTTTGTACACCCCAGTCCAAATCATGACTCCCAGTTGGAGTACACTTCAGCGGTCCAGGACCTTCAACCTCGGACCTTCGAGTGACCATCCTACACACACACACATACACAAACACAACACGCGCACGCGTGCGCACAAACACAGGCACTCCTATGCACAGACACACACACACACTCCTACAGACACACATGCTCCCACAACCACACATACACCCTCTCAAAGACTTAGACCCCATTTACATTCGCACACACATATACACTCTCTTTCACAGACACTCACAACCCTCCACCACACACACACACACACACACAAACATACATGCACATATACACACATACGTTTTTGGAGTGAATTTGTGCTTGCAGAGGTACATTGTATTTTGCTCAAAAACTGTACGAATCCATGTAAAATTCTGTTAATTCATTTTTTAGATTAGAATCATTCTAAACATTATGGCACGGACAGCAGCACACAGGGGGCTAACACCTTCAACACATTATCTGGGCTGACACCAATTGTTAAAGTTCACCTGAGAATATAACTTTTAAAAAAGGTTTTGTGATTTACATATGAAAGAAGTGTGTGGTCATTCTAACAGATGAGAGACTTAACAAACCATCAATGTATTTTTCAACGTATAATTTTCAGTTACATCACACTGTAAAGTTTTGCTATAAATTCTGAGTCTTACAATTGTGTACTCCACAACCACCTGATGAAGGAGCAGCGCTCTGAAAGCTAGTGCTTCCAATTAAACCTGTTGGACTATAACCTGGTGTTGTGTGATTTTTAATTTTATTTTTACACGACAGTTAAAATACTAGTCTTGGAGTTGTCATAGATGTGAAAATTTTACTGATTTGCCCAATTTTCCCTCATGCTTGAATTCAGGTTAAAAGAATATGTGAGTCAAGAGTAGAAATATATAGGGACCTAAATAATATGTGCTGTCATAGGAGGTGTAGTAGAATTGTGTGAGAAGTCCAACAATGTCTACCTCGACATGGGAACAATTTGCTGTATCTTTTAATTAAGTCGCAGGTATCAAGGCAAGATTTGCACAAGGTAGTTATGAGTAGTTTGTTAAGGTGGTTTATTGCTTGTTATTGACTGTGTTAACTGCTCATCTCTTCTCATTAATAGATAACATAGCACCAACTGTGAGCAAACTAGACAATGAAAATTTGAAGGCTAAGCAGATACAGCTCACTGCTGGCTGAGAACATTCATTTTGGCAACTATGCAAACGCATCTCAATTTGGATGAGAAGGGTACTATTAGGGCAAGATTGCTAGTTAATGATGAGAATTTGGTAAGATGCAGCAAGAGCATAACATATCCTTAGCTTTGCTAATAGGGATTTACAGCTCAGGAGCTGGAGGGAATGTTGAAATTATATAAGATACTTGCTAGATTTCAGCTAGTGCTTCCAAATAAAACTGTTGGACTATAACCTGGTGTTGTGTGATTTTTAACTCTGTACACTCCAGTCCAACACCGGCACCTCCAAATCATAGATTTCAGATGGAGTACTATGTGCAGTTCTGGGTGCCACATGATAGGAAGGATGTGAATTCTTTGGAGATAGTGCAGAAGTAAATTTTAAAAATTAAAAATCCAGGGCTGAGAAATTTCAGTTATGAGAATAGATTGAAGAAATTGAGACTGTTCCCCTTGGAGAGAAGGAAGTTGAAAAGAGACTCATTCAATGTTTTTAAGATCATGAGTAGGGTGGATCAACGAGATAAGGATAAACTATTCTTGCTTGTAAAAAGGAATAAAAATGAGAGGGCACAGATGTAAAATTATTTTCAAAAGAAGAAAGCTTGATATCAGAAGAAAAGGTTTTTGTACTCATTAGTACGCTTAGAAGTATGGTGGAAACATTCAAGGTGATTGGGTGATTATCTGGATTAAAATAATCCAGCATCTAGGGGAGAAGCAGAAGATTGCCATTAGGTAATGATAAATATTAGAAGAGCTGGTGCAGATGTGATTGGCTGAATGTCCTCTTGCTGCATTGCAAATCTTCTATAATTTCCACATTCTATCGGATTTTCCCTCTGGGACAAATGTGAATATTTCTTTGGGGAAAGGCATGCCCCACACTTATTTGTAATGCCTCATATGATTGCATTGCCTGCTATATATACTCAGTTAAAACTTACAAATGAATAATAGCCAGTTGTTTAAGCAACCACAGGACACAGTTATTTACATACATCATATGAGTCAGCGCCTCAGGAGAGGAGTGGAGGCTGAAATTAGGTGAGCCAAAATAATAAGTAATGCTTTGATTATATATATGCAGCTGTTGTGTAGCAGAACTATGATTCACTTTTTGTGTGAAGTTGTTCCATTAATCATGGAGAACTCAAAGTATGACAGACATTGGGAAACTGTAATGATATCAGAAAATACTGAAAATGGTAGGCAGGTCAGAATTGAAAGTTAACATTTCATGTGTACATTCTCTTTGAGACTAAAAAGATGTGGCTATATTAATAAAACCAGAAAACTGAAGGATAAGTATATGTGAAAATACAGACAACTCACTGAGAAATCATAAATATAATGGTGTTATAGAAGAACTACCTTTAGTTGGGTTATTCAGGAGGGCTCCAGCAAGACGTCATTGTCCACATTGGAACCAATGACATAGGAAGGGAAAAGGTTGAGATTCTGAAGGGAGATTACAGAGAGTTAGGCAGGAAGTAAAAAGGAGATCCTTGAGAGTAGTAATATCTGGATTACTCCTGGTGCTACGAGCTAGTGAGGGCAGGAATAGGATGATAGAGCAGATGAATGCATGACTGAGGAGCTGGTGTATGGGAGAAGGATTCACATTTTTGGATCATTGGAATCACTTTTGGGAAAGAAGTGACCTGTACGAGAAGGACAGATTGCACCTAAATTGGAAAGGGACTAATATACTGGGAGTGAGATTTGCTAGAGCTGCTCGAGAGGATTTAAATTAATAAGCTAGAGGGTTGGGACCCAGGGAGATAGTGAGGAAAGAGATCAATCTGAGACGGGAACAATTGAGAACAGAAGCGAGTCAAACAGTCAGGGCAGGCAGGGACAAGATAGGACTAATAAATTAAACTGCATTTATTTCAATGCAAGCAGCCTAACAGGGAAGGCAAGTGAACACGGGGCATGGTTAGGAACATGGTACTGGGATATCATAGCAATTACAGAAACATGGCTAAGGAAGGACAGGACTGGCAGCTTAATGTTCCAGGATACAAATGCTACAGGAAGGATAGAAAGGGAGGCAAGAGAGAAGGGGGAGTGGCGTTTTGGATAAGGGAAAGCATTATAGCTGCACTGAGCGAGGGTATTCCCAGAAATATATACAGGGACGTTATTTGGGTGGAACTGAGAAATAAGATGGGGATGACCACCTTATTGGGATTGTATTATTGACCTCCTAATAGTCAGAGGAAAATTAAGAAACAAATTTGTGAGGAGATCTCAGCTATCTGTAAGAATAATAGGGTGGTTATGGTAGGGGATTTTAACTTTCCAAACATAGACTGGGACTGACATAGTGATAACGGTTTAGATGGAGAGTAATTTGTCAAGTGTGTACAAGAACATTTTCTGATTCAGTATGTGGATGTAGAGAAGGAGCAAAAATTGACCTACTCTTGGGAAATAAGGCAGGGCACGTGACTAAGGTGTCAGTGGGGGAGCATTTTGGAGCCAGCGACCATAACTCTATTAAATTTAAAATAGTGATGGAAAAGGATAGACCAGAACTAAAAGCTGAAGTTCTAAATTGGAGAAAGGCCAATTTTGACGGTATTAGGCAAGAACTTTCAAAGGTTGATTGGTGGCAAATGTTCTCAGGTAAAGTGACGGCTGGAAATGGGAAGCCTGCAGAAATGAGATAACGAGAATCCAGAGAAAGTATATTTCTGTTAGGGTGATAGGAAAGGCTGGTAGGTATAGGGAATGATGGATGACTAAAGAAATTGAGGGTTTGGTTAAGAAAAAGAAGGTATAGATAGATCGAGTGAATTCTTAGAAGAGTATAAAGGCAGTAGGAGTATACTTAAGAGGGAAATCAGGAGGGCAAAAAGGGGACAAGAGGTAATTTTGGCAAATAGAATTAAGGAGAATCTGAAGGACCTTTACAAACACATTAACGACAAAAGGGTAACTAGGGAGAGAATAGGGCCACTCAAAGATCAGCAAGGCGGCTTTTTTGTGGAGCCGCAGAAAATGGGGAAGATACTAAACAAGTATTTTGCATCAGTATTTTCTATGGAAAAGGACATGGAAGATATAGACTGTAGGGAAATAGATGGTGGCATCTTGCAGAATGTCCATATTACAGAGGAGGAAGTGTTGGATGTCTTGAAATGGGTGAAGGTGGATAAATCCTCAGGACCTGATCAGGTGTATTCTAGAACTCTGTGGGAAGCTAGAGAAGTGATTGCTGGGCCTCTTGCTGAGATATTTGTATCATTGATAGTCACAGGTGAGTTGCCAGAAGACTGAAGGTTGGCTAATGTGGTGCCACTGTTTAAGAAGGGTGGTAAGGACAAGCTAGGGAACTATGGACCAGTGTGTCTGGCGTTGGTGGTGGGCAAGTTGTTGGTGGGACAGGATGTAAATATATTTGGAAAGTCTAGGACTGATTGCAGATAGTCAACATGGCTTTGTGCGTGGTAAATCATGTCTCACAAACTTGATTGAGTTTTTTGATGAAGTACCAAAGAGGATTGATAACAGCAGAGCGGTAGATGTGATCTATGTGGACTTCAGTAAGACGTTCGACAAAATTCCCCATGGGAGCAAGGTTAGATCTCATGGAATACAAGGAGAACTAGCCATTTGGATGCCGAACTGGCTCAAAGGTAGAAGACGGAGGGTGGTGGTGAAGGGTTGTTTTTCAGACTGGAGGCCTGTGACCAGTGGAGTGCCACAAGGATTGGTGCTGGGTCCACTACTGTTCATCATTTATATAAATGATTTGGATGCGACCATAAGAGGGACAATTAGTAAGTTTGCAGATGACACCAATATTGGAGGTGTGGTGGACAGCGAAGAAGGGTACATCAGATTACAATGGGATCTTGATCAGATGGGCAAATGAACTGAGAAGTGGCAGATGGAGTTTAATTCAGATAGATGCGAGATGCTGCATTTTGGGAAATCAAATCTTAGCAGGACTTATACACTTAATGGTAAGGTCCTAGGGAGCGTTGCTGAACAAAGAGACCTTGGAGGGCAGGTCCTTGAAAGTGGAGTCACAGGTAGATAGGATAGTGAAGAAGGCTCTTGGTATGCTTTCCTTTACCGGTCAGAGTATTGAGTACAGGAGTTGGGAGGTCATGTTGCGGCTGTACAGGACATTAGTTAGACCACTGTTGGAATATAGCGTGCAATTCTGGTCTCCTTCCTATCGGAAAGATGTTGTGAAACTTGAAAGGGTTCAGAAAAGATTTACAGGGATGTTGCCAGGGTTGAAGGATTTGAGCTACAGGGAGAGGCTGAACAGGCTGGGGCTGTTTTCCTTGGAGCGTCGGAGGCTGAGGGGTGACCTTATAGAGATTTACAAAATAATGAGGGGCATGGATAGGATAAATAGGCAAAGTCTTTTCCCTGGGGTTGGGGAGTCCAGAACTAGAGGGCATAGGTTTAGGGTGAGAGGGAAAAGATATAAAAGAGTCCTACGGGGCAACTATTTTACGCAGAGGGTGGTACGTATATGAAATGAGCTGCCAGAGGAATTGGTGGAGGCTGGTACAATTGCAACATTTCAAAAGCATTTGGATGGATTTATGAATAGGAAGTGTTTGGAGGGATACAGGCTGGGTGCTGGCAGGTGGGACTAGATTGGATTGGGATATCTGGTTGGCATGGACAGGTTGGACCAAAGGGTCAGTTTCTGTGCTGTACATCTCTATGACTCTATGACTCTATGGTAGAGATGTGGAGGAATTTCTTATTTCAGAAAATAGTGAATCTGTGAAATGCTTCATCACAAAAGGATATAGAAGCTGGATCATTTGGCATATTCAAGGCTGACATTGACATATTTTTAATCAGTAAAATAATCAATAATTATGAAATAAAAGCAGGAAAATGGAGTTATGGGTGACACCAAAATTGACAATCACCTGATGAAGGAGCGTCGCTCCGAAAGCTAGTGTGCTTCCAATTAAACCTGTTGGACCACAACCTGGTGTTGTGTGATTTTTAACCAAAATTGAAGGTGTAGTGTACAGCAAAGAAGGTTACCTGAAAGTACAAAGGGACCTTGATCAGATGGGCCAATGGGCTGAGAGGTATCAAATGAAGTTTAATTTAGATAAATGTGAGCTGATGCCTTTTGGAAAGGCAAATCAGAACAGGCTTTATACATTTAATGGTATGGTCCTGGGAAGTGTTGCTGAACAAAGAAACCTTGGTGGGCAGTTTCATAGTTCCTTTAAAGAGACAGATACAGCTCACTGTTGGCTGTGAACATTCATTTTGGTGACTATGCAAATGCTTCTCAGGGGTCAGGATAGTGAAGAAGGCATATGGTATGCTTGCCTTTATTGGTCAGTGCATTGAGTAAAGGAGTTTGGATTGTCATGTTGCAGCTGTACAGGACATTGGTTAGGCCACTTTTGGAATGTTGCATGCAATCCTGGTCTACCTGCTATAGGAAGGATGTTGTGAAACCTGAAAGATTTAGAAGGATGGTTGCCGAGGTTGGAAGGTTTGAGTTATAGGGAGAAACTAAATGGGCTGGGGCTGTTTTCCCTGGAGTGTCGGAGGCTGAGCAGTGACCCTTAATAAGTTTATAAAATCTTGAGGGGCAAGGATAGGATGGATAGCCAAGGTCTTTTTAACAG
>NC_057713.1:64396704-64487005 GCF_004010195.1 Chiloscyllium plagiosum
GGGATGGAGTTCAAAACTAGGGGCATAGCTTTAAGGTGAGAGGGCCAAGATTTAATAGGGACCTAAGGGGCAACTTGTTTACGCAGTGGGTAGTATGTGTACGAAATGAGCTGCCAGATAAAGTGGTGGAGTCTGATCCAATTACAACATATAAAAGGCATCTGAATAGGTATATGAATAGGAATGGTTTAGACAGACATGGAGCAATTGCTGGCAAATGGGACTAGATTAATTTACAATATCTGATTGGCATGGATGAGTTGGACCACAGGGTCTGTTTTCACATTGTACAACTCCATGACTATGGCTCTATATCAATCATAATCTAATTGAATGTGGAGCAGAATCAATGGGCAGAATGGTCTTCTTCTGCTTCCACATCTAATGGGTATCCATAGACCTTGAAACCTCTGCAATCAGCAATAAGCCCCTTCAGGATCAGACCTCACTCCAATTCACCTGTCCCATTCCCGCATCTGTCTTACTATCAAGGATGGTCTATGGAAGGTATATCAACATATTCATTTAGCATAGGCATCATACATCTCTACAGCCGTCTCCTGGGGCGAGGCAAACCATGCCAATACATCTTGCTGTATGGCATTGTGCCGCGTCAGTGTCAAACTTAGAATCATCATGGAATCATAGAATCCCTACAGTGTAGAAACAGACTGTTTGGCCCATTGCGTCCACACTGATCCTTTAAAGAACATTCCACCTAGAACCTACCCCTGTAGACCAACCTGCATTTTCCTATGGCTAATCCACCATCTTGCACATCCCTAGACACCTTGGGCAATTTAGCAGGCCAGTCTACCTGACCAACACATTTTTGGACTGTGGGGCGAACTTGGTGCAACAGGAGGAAACCCCCGCAGACATGGGGACAATGTGCAAACTTATCGCAGACAGTCACCTGAGGGTGGAATCAGACCTGGTGTGAGTCAGCAATGTTAACCACTGAACCACCATGCTGCCCCAAGTGACAGCAGTGTTCTTGTTAAACCTATTGCATTTGCAACAAGAAGTTGGCCAAGTCTCAATCACTTAGAGGAGTACACCTTTGTGAAGCTCGTGTGAACATCCATTAGTTAGGGTCGCCCATCAGTGTTAGTCAAGAACAATTTCCCAAACCAGTGCAGGGGTCCATGCCCCTGCATTCCAAGTATGAGTTACAGTCAGTCCATTGTACCCATAGCAGTTAGTCCAGGAAGGGGTGATGGTAGGAGGAGTTGGATGATTTGGTGTGGGGAGCACAGTGGAAGAACTGTCAAACTGGTGGACAGATGGTTAGCACCGTCTAGTCAGGTCACTTGAGGAAGTGTACTATGGTGTCTATCCATCGAAAATAATGAGGAAGACGAGAGGAGGGGGGTTAGTTGTGGGGGGCATGGTAGAAGGGATTCTTGTATGTTGGTGGCTTGGGTGAGGTTTTGAGAGAGGAGTGTGAAACCTGCAAGGTTGAAGAGATGGGTACCTAAAGATGGGAATGTGATATTTGGTAGTTTACTGGCACAGTGAGGCTAAGGCTACCGGCCACTGGCAGATACCACTTGTTGTCACCTTCTATTATGAAGCAAGGGGCAGAAAATGGTGGAGCAAATTACAGCAGATGCTGGAATCTGTACTGAAAACAACAAATGCTGGCGATCACAGTGGATCAGGCAGCATCCATGGAAAGAGAAGCAAGCTAATGTTTCGAGTCTAAATGACACTTCATCAGAGCTGATGTGAAGTGTGGAGGAGGCAGCATTTGTGCTATATTTGGGGGAGCACTGCAGCATGCTTAGGACAGATAAGCAGACATGTGAGGTGGAAGGTTGAGTCCTGCTTGCATACAGACTGGAGGTGTTCTGCAAAGCAGTCACCCAGTCTATATTTGGTTTCTTCAATGTAGAATAAGGTACATTGGATACAGTGAATACAGCAAGTCAGGTAGCATCCAAGGAGCAGGACAATCAACGTTTTGGGAATGAGCCCTTCATCAGTAATATTGTGGGGGGGGAAATGGACTGAGAGGGTGGGGGTGGTCGTGGGAGTGAGGTAGCTGGGAAGGCAATAGGTAGATACACATGGGGGTTAATGGCGATAGGTCGGAGAGGAGGGTGGAGCAGATAGATGGGAAGGAAGATGGACAGGTGGGACAGGTCAAGAGGGTAGTGCCGAGTTGGATCTGGGATGAGGTGAAGGGAGGGGAGATGAGGAAACTGCTGATGTCAATGTTGATGCCGCATGGTTGGAGGGTCCCAAGACGGAAGGTGAGATGTTCTTCCGCCAGGCATTGGGAGGCTTAGATTTGGCAATGGAGGAGGCCCAGTACTTGCATGTCCTTGACAGAGTGGGAGGGGAAGTTGAAGTGGTCGGCCACAGGGAAGTGGAGGTGTAGCATGTGTATGTCCCAGAGATTTCCCTGAAACTCCAGAGACAGTCTGCGCCCCCTACTTCAGCTTGACACCATATCCTAGCCCCCAGCCCTGCTGAGTTTTTACCACCCCACCCAGACCTCCCCATCACTGAGGAGGAACGATTAGTCCTCAGTAAAGATCTCACCTTCATCCCGCTATGCTCCCAGGTCAATGAATTCTATATGCATTGCAACATCGAACTTTTCTTCCGCAGCCTCCAACTCTGCTCTTACCTTTTCAATCAGGACTCCCACCCACCCTCCGAGGACCCCTTCTCCTGCCTCCTGCATACTCCATCCTCTTGGACACCTCTTGATGGTCTGTTACCCACCCTGAACTTCTTCATCTCCTACTGCTGCTGTGACATTGACTGCCTCAACCCATCCATCCCTCTCACCCACTCCAACCTCTCACCCTCACAAAGCGCAGCCCTCCACTTCCTCCACTCCAACCCCAACCTCACCATTAAACCAGTGGACAAGGCAGGGTGGGGACGCAGTGGTAGTTTGGCGCACTGACCTCTAAACTGCTGAAGCCAGGTGCCAACTCACAGACACCTCCTCCTATTGCCTCCTCAACCATGACCTCACCTCCCATCACCAAACCATTATCTCCCAGACCATCCACAATCTCATCACCTCAGGGGATTCCAATCCACAGCCTCCAAACTCACAGTCCCGGAACCCCACACCACTTGGTTCTACCTCTTACTCAAGATTCACAAACCTGACTGCACGGATCAACAATTTGTCTCTACTTGATCCTGTCCCATCGAACTTATCTCCTCATATCTTGTTAATGTCCTCTTGGTTCAGGAACTCCCCATTTACATTCAGGATACCACCCACATCCTCCACCTCCTCCATGGCTTTTGTTTCTCTGGCTCCCAACGCCTCATCGTCACCATGGACATCCAGTCCCGGTACACATTGATCTGCCATCCCTCTGTTTCTTCCTCTTCCACTGAACCAACCAGTTCAACAACTTCTTCTTCGAATCCTCCCACTTCCTTTAGACCAAGGGAGTAGCCATGTGCACATGCAAGAGCCCCAATATGCCTGCTTCCTTGTTGGATATGTGTGGAATAGGCCATCCTCCACAGTTACACGAGCAGCATCCCCCACCTTTTCCTCCACTACATTGATGACTATAATGGCACTACCTCGTGCTTCCACAAGGAGGTTGAACAGTTGATCAGCTTCACAAACACCTTCCCCCCTGATCTCAAGTTCACCTGGACTATCTCAGACACCTCTCTGTCTCCTTCCTGGACCTCTTCGTCTTCATCTCCGGCGACTGACTTAACACCGACATTTACTTCAAATCCACCGACTCCCACAGCTGCCTGGACTACATCTCCTCCCATTCCCCCCTCCTGTAAAAATGCTCTCCCTTACTCCCAATTCCTCCAACTCTGCCATATCTGCTCCCAGGAAAAGCAATTCAACTCCAGGACATCCCAGATGGCCTCCTATTTTAAGGACCACAATTACCCCTCCAGTGCATCTCCTCCACTTCCCACACCTCTGCCCTTGAACCGCACCCTTTCAACTGCAACAAAGATAGAACCCCGTGGTCCTCACCGTCCGCCTCTCTAATTTCAGATACAGTGCATTTTACTCTGCCATTTCCTACACCTACAATCAGACCCCACCACCAGAGATATATTTCCTTCCCCACCTCTATTGGCATTCCACAGAGACCATTCCTTTCAAATCAAGGGAGGCAAAAATGTGCTTGCATTGGGTCAGTCCAAAACTTTAGGTACTCCCTGATCAACATTCTCGAGTGTTCAGCTGGCAGGAGATGTAAAACTTGCACCCACATCTCCCCCCTCATTTCTGTCCAAGACCCCAAAGGAACCTTCTTCATCTGGTAGAGATTTTCCTGCACATTCAAACACCTCAGCTACTGTGTCTGTTGTTCTTGATGTGGTCTCCTCTACATTGAGGAGACAGGACGCCTACTCATGGAACGCTTCAAGGAACATCTCTGGTACACGCGCACCGACTTATCCCACCACCCTATAGCTGACACTTGAAATCTCCCTCCCATTCTGCCAAGAACGTGCAAGTCCTGGGCCTCCTCCACTGCCAGATCCATGCCACCTGATGCCTCATCTTCGGCCTTGGGAATCCTCCAACCTCACAGCATCAACATTGACTTCACCAGTTTCCACACCTCCCCTCCCCCCACCACATCCCAGATTCAACCTCCCAACTTGGCACTGCCCTCTTGAACTGCCCTACCTGTCCGTCTTCCTTCCCACCTATCCGCTTCACCCTCCCCTCCAATTTATCACCACCAATCCCACCTGTATCTACCTATTGCCTTCCCAGCTACCTCACCCCCACCTTCCTATGTATCTCCCAGACTCCTCCTCCCCTCCCTCACCCACATTCCTGATGAAGGGCTTAGACATTTCTCCTGTTCCTTGGACGCTGCCTGACTGACTGTGTTTCTCTGAAAAGTGTCACACTTTTCAACTGTGATCGCCAGCATTTGCAGTCCTCCCTTTCTCCTACAGCAAATAAAGTACAAAAGATTGGAGGAAGTTCAGGTGAAATGCAGCTTCACCTGGAATGACAGTTTAGTGTCTTGGATGGTGAGCAGGGAGGAGGTGAAGGGTGTTGGAGAGAAAGGATTTTGATAGTTCAGATTAAATAATTGGAATGTGAGAATGGCAGAGCAATGGTGTGTCTAATGCCAGACTTGAAAGAATAGGAAGTCCCATTAAGGTGGGGAGAGGAAAGGGAAGAAATGGGAGTTAGTTCACAATCTGAAGGTGTTGAACTCAATATTAAGTCCAGAACATTGTAAAGTGCTAAGTCTGAAGATGAAATGTTTACCTTCAGTTTGCACTGTGATTCAACACCTTCAGATTGTGAACTAACTCCCATTTCTTCCTTTTCCTCTCCCCACCTTAATGGGACTTCCTATTCTTTCAAATCTGGCATTAGACACACCATTGCTCTGCCATTCTCACATTCCAATTATTTAATCTGAACTATCAACATCCTTTCTTCCCAGCACTCTACACTTCGCCACCCCAGTGCCCAACTATAGCATGAATGCTGATCCCTCCACAATTTACGTTAGCTCTGATGAAGAGTCATCTAGACTTAAATGTTACATTGTGTTCTCTCCCTGGATGCTGCCTGACTGGCTATGATGTCCAGCATTCGTTGTCTTCCGGGAAGAAAATGGCTGTGGCCAAACGAAAAAGGGCAGGGCTGTAAGTTGATGTGTCAGTGAGGAGGCTGCATTTGTTGCTGATGATTACGCTCATACAGGAAAGGAACATTGACCAGGACTCCATGCACTGGTCATGACACAGGCACAAAGGGTGCCTGCTCCCTGACCATCCTGCAACATGGATCGTCTCTGGGTGTGACACAGTCGGTGCTGGTGAGCCCATTAAGAGTTCTCCTGTGGACATGGCCAGCTGAACACTCAGGAATGTTGATCAGGGAGTACCTAAAGTGTTGGACTGACCCAATGCAAGCACATTTTTGCCTCCCTTGATTTGAAATGATGTATTAGGTGCACAGCATAGTCCCACATCCATTGCAGCTCACTAGTGCCCATGAAATGAGGGCAGAGTGTGTAATGAAGCATCTGGGCTCTATACAGACACACAGATATCACATTTTTCAGGTCCCTGTTGGTTCACCCCAATGCATTATTATTGTAGTAGTCTGGAAGTATCTCACAACATTTTGGGGGAGAACTACTGAACCAGCAAGTGACACTGAGGCCAGAGGAAATTAGTGAAAAGGATGTAATGGGGAACTGTGAGAGCAGAGATGGGGTGGAGGGAAATCTATGGGAATGGCCAGGTGAAGGAGCTGTCAGAGAGGCTGCATACACAGCAAAAGCTCAGCTCTTAAGATTTGATCATTTTTGTCTTCAAGTTCACAACTTGACTTGGGATCTTGCCCCATCACCATCACCACCCCCTCCCCTACCCCCTCCACACCCTTTTCAACTCTGATTTAAAGAGACTCAGCAACACTAAATGCAAAATTTGCAGGCCTCATGGAAATGAATAAGTGAATTCCTACCTGGGTTGATAAAAGTACATGTGTAATCATACAAGCAGGGGTAATACAATATCAGTAAGACGATCAAATTATATATGGAAATGAACAATATTTCCAAACATAGAATCACCAGATTCAAATTTGTAATAATAATCTAGCTCATTAACAACAGAAACATTTTAGTAGAAAACAATTTCTATGCATTCCAGTTAATTTTCAATCATTTCATTCTTCTACATTTTTGCATCCTTTTTGAATTTGAAAAGCACTTGTGTGTGGTTTGGTTCCACGTCTAAATATTGCTTAGATGTCTTTGGGTAACTTCTAGCGTATTCCTGGGCTCGGCTTTTGCCTTAACCAGGTAATTTTACCTGGTATGACAATGGTTCTGTTCTCTTTCAGGATGTCCCTTGGTGCTACATGCTTTATAGACATTAGGAAATGCAGAGAAATCAGCTTCTGGATAGGTGGGACAAACTGTATGTGTTACAAAGTTTGTTGGTGGGTTTTGTTAATTGTACAGTAATGTTGGCTGTACATTAAGCTTTAAATGTTGTTGATCTGCTACTAAGATTTCATACTATGGTAGAGTTTTTTTTCTTGCTCAATATATACTTCTAAAGACTTTAACTAGTGTATCATATATTGGCCTGAGCTGCACTGTATCCTTCAGTTTTAGTTATAATTGTAACTTCAGCCTTTTATTTGGTTGGTCCTTGTGAAACAGGAAGAGTATTCTGACATTCAGCTATGCAGGAAGTGAAATGCAAAATACTCATTGCCAAAACCAGCTTCTCTTCTAAGGGCGCTGTATTGCATTTTTCATGGACTTTCTTTTCATGTATAAGAAGCAAATATCTTTTGGGAGCTCTGATAATTGTTGTCTTCAAATCTATTCTTCACTAGGGATACTGACAATGGGCAGTGCTGTTTGTTGGAGCCAAATTTGTAACCTGTCTAGTGTATAGTCACCTTCACATACTGTCGTCAAAATCGCCATTGCAGTTAATTTTTTTGCCATCTGTTAATTTACTTGTTAACAGTTGGCAGATCAGTGTCATATTAATATGCTTCTGGTTCAAAAAGAAAACTGGACACTTATTTGTTGGGTTAAGACTTCAATCATGTTCTTTGTGAAACAACATGTAATAATCACAAAAATGTTCATTCAATCAAAATTCAGTTGCTCGCAAATGCAGATACTCCTTGATGCTTTAATGGTGTGTCTTGAGACAGTTCACAATGTCCAAAGTAATAGAGGATTAAACAAAAGGATAGATAGCTTTTTGAGTACTAGATTACTTCTATCATTATCAGGATTGAGGTGGAACTCTGTTACTAGAATTAAAAAAAACCTCTCAGTCAAGTACAGAAGTGCAGGAATACAGTGGAAAGTTTACAACGTCGTCTCTCATGGCTCGACCTTAGGTATAAAGTACCTAGGTACAACTCTTAGATATCAAAAGAGGAATAAAAAGAAAAGTTGCATTACCTTACATTGATTCATATTATAAGTTAGAAATAAGACAGAGTTAAAAGGATGAACATTACAGTTAGAGAAATAAATCACAGATGAAAATTATATTGCAGTAGCTCAGCATAGCAGCTTCCACGTGTGGTCTGATAGGTCTTGCAAGCAGCTGACCACCCATGTCAGACCCCAACAACTGTCCCTGTTCCACTCCAGGCCACAAGCCCACTTTGTTCTGGCTCTCGCTCCTCCAATGTAAGTTTTTTTTAAAATCAGAAAACAAAACCTTAAAGTCTTAGAAAAAGAAAGAGAGGAAGAAGAAGGGGGGAGAACAAAAGCTGATGGATCAGTTAACTCTGGGCTATGGAGCCAGAATGCTGCCTACTCCACCATCACCATCTTGAAAATGCAAGGGCAAAAGGGCACAGATACAGACTGTCTAAAACTTCTAGTAAATTCTAACAAAAATAAGAGAAAGTTAAATCAGCATCTTTGATGACTGGACAGATCTGTAGGAGTCTAATTTTTAGCCTTGAGAGGATATTGTAGTTTATCAGAATCTGACGAGCATTTTCAGGGATGGCTGTTGTAACAAAGGAATCTATTTAGCAAGAAGGCTAGAGAATTAAGCCTACAGCAATGGCTGCAGAGGGGAAGGAAGACATAGTCAATTCCGATGTGTAGCCAGGCAGACTGATACTTCAAACAATGACACTTAGGACTTTCGGTTCAAAGCAGAAGTTTGAACTTTCATGAACTGCACTTGAGCTCTCTCTACAGGTTCTTAGCAACATGATAGCCCAAATCCCATTCATACATATTTCTCCATAACACTACTTTCAGTTCATCATAGAAATTTGAACCTTTCATTAACTGCTTTAGTTTGGGAAACTTGGTTGGCATTGTTGAGTTGGTCCGAAGGGTCTGTTTCTGTGTTGTATAACTCTATGAGGCTATCTGTAAGATAAAAGTCTGTAAAGGGAAACCTTTACTGAACTAGTTGTACAAATCAAACCCAATAAATTACTACTCAATTAGTTTACCCTTCATCAGCAAATGTAATGGAAGATGTCATTGACATAGGAAATAAGTAACTAGAGTAGGCCATTGAATCCATCAAGACTGCACTGCCACTCAATATGATTATGGCTGATCAAATGCTTTTACCCCATTCCCATAACACTGTATACAATTGATAGTCAAAAATGTATTGATTTTTACATTAAATAAACTGAAAGACTGAGTTTCTACAGCTCTTGGTGGTACAGAATTCCAATAGTTTACAACTCTTTGAATAAAAAAAACTCTTTATCTGAGATCTAAGTGGCAACCCCTATTTTTGAAAAGTTGTTTCCTCTCGTTCTTTCCCAAGTAGGGGAAACATCTTACCTGCTTCCACCCTGTCTATTCTTTAACAATTTTGTAAGTTGTAATGATAATACTTCTCATTCTTTGAAACTCTAGAGAACATAGCCCAGTTTTCCCAATCTCTTTTCAGGGAGGAATTCCACCGTCACAGGAACAAATCTGGTGAAACTTTGTGGTATTAATTACTCTGAAAATACATTTACTCAGCAATAAACTGTCCATTGGTGATCATTTGGGATTCCATAATGTAACTCATCTCCTTATTACAGCCTTGATACAAACATGAAGGATTGGTGAGAGTGCCTATCATTGACATCAAAGTGGCATTTGACCAATTATGATAACAATGAATCCTAGTAAAAATGAACTCAATGGAAAAACCCTCCACCCCAGTCACAGGTAGAGTGAACATGATAATTTTAGATACTGGAGGCTTTTATTTGAACTGCAAGACATCACTGCAAGAATTTCTCAGTAATGTAACAAACCCAACCATCTTCAAATAACACATCAATGATCAGATAAGGTCTATCATAAGGTCAGAAGTAAAAATATTTGTTGTTGATTGCAATTTCAGTTCCTTTGGGATACTAAAGCAATCTTTACCTGTTTTTAACAAGACCTGGACAATATTCAGGTTTGGGAAATTAAGTGAGAAATAAGATTCAAGGTGAGGCATTGGGTCTGGGTGGGATGCTCTTTGGAAAGTCAGTGTAGACCTGGTCGGCCAAATGGTATCTTTCTGCACTGAGGGGATTCTATGATGATTAGTGGCTTTGCTGGTGAGTTTCACTGACTGGAATCTTGCATTCACTTTGTTTTGTACTTGGAGTCTGGAGGGCTATATAATTAGGTCAAATAATGGTATAGAGGAATCTCAATATCATAGAATTCCTACAGTGTGAAAGCAGGCCATTCAGCCCGTACAGACCCACCAAAGAGCAGCGCAGCCCACTGGAACCCTGCATTCCCCATGGCTAATTCACATAAGCCTGCAATCTCTGGGGACTATGGGGCATTTTACCACAGCCATCTACCTAACCTGCACATCTCTGGACCATGGAATGAAACCTGCATGGGCAAAAAGGCAAATTTTCAAACCCCACACAGGTAGTCACCTGAGGCTGGAGTTGAACCTGGGTCTTTGGTACTGTGAGGCAGCAGGGCTAACCATTGAACCACCCATCTTTAGGTCAAGAGGGCCCATGCCTGATCTTCCAACCTACCAACAATCAAAGCCTTTAAATGGCCAATTATTGAGCACTTAAATACTTAGGGAACTATTTCGATTTGTCATCCAAGAATGAATAAGAACTTTAATAGTTTTCTGGTTTAACTTATATAATACTCTGAACAAGTTACAAAATTTAGGGCCTTAAATGATGATAAATTATTTTGTTAATGGGCTTGAGAAATTAGAATAGATTCTTCCTGAATGTAGAATTAAACATTCGAACAAATCCACATGTTTGTCAAGGTTTCATATTTTCTTTAGTTCTGAATTATAGGCCCTGCATCAACTTTAAATCAAGAGACAACAGAATCATAGCCCCAGAAGTTTGACCTACTCAGCCTGTAATATTGTCAGCAAGTTGAATGTGTTAATTTCCAACATAATGGGAAAGTTAAAGTATAGTTCTGGTTTTGAGATTTGTGAGTGTTGGTGCAGTCATATCCTGGAAGCAAATGGAGAACGTGCCATCATACTCTTCATTACATTGAATTAGATAGAACATAAAGAGCAGAAACAAGTCAGTGGGCTTACTTAATGCATGCAAACAGCTCATTTGGCACCATCCCCCTTTCCTCATCTAATTTAAACAGTGTAGATCTCCAGTCCATCTGTTTTCTGTGCCATCTACCTTACTCTAAAATGCATCTATACTCTTTACCTTGCCAATTTAACCACCTGCTGGGTGGTGGAAAGGCTTTAGAAGCTAAGAAACAAGTTACTCATTGCAGAATTCTCAAGTTCTGCCTCGCTCTGATAGCCATATCATCATTTTGCCTTCAACACTATAATTCCAAGCAAATTCACCTCTACATTCTGATACCTCGGTCTTGGCACTTCCCTCCGTAACTAGATCCTTAAACTTCCTGATTCACAGACCATAATCAGTGAGAATAGGCGACAACACCTTATCCACCATAATCCTTGACACTGGTGCCCCACAAGATCACATACTCAATTCTCTACTAAGCTCCTTATACATTCACGAGCATGTGACTAAATTCCCCCCCACATTCCATTTACAGGTTTGCTGACAACACCACCATTGTCGAGCGGATCTCAAACTACACTGAGACAGAACACAGGAAAGAGATTGAATTCTCAGCATCATGGTATAATGACAAAAATGTCTCCATCAAAGTCAGTGAACGAAGGAGCTGGTCATTGACTTCAGGAATTGGAGTGGAGGACAAGTCTGCATCAATGTGCTGTGGCAGAGATGGTTGAGAGCATCAAGTTCCTGGGAGTGATGATCACCAACAATGAGTCCTGGTCCAACCATGTCAGCACAACGGACAAGAAAGCACAACAACAGTTTCTATAAGTATAAAATGAAAAACAGTGGATAAGGTAAACATTTCTCCTTTAGAGGATGAGAAGAGAAATTTAATAATGAGAAATGAGGGATTTGAGGCATTGAACTGGTATTTTGTGTCAGTCTTCACAGTGGAACACACAAATAACATGCCAATAATTGAAGACAAGAACGCTGTGTCAGGTGAAAACTTAGAAACAATCATTATCATTCAAGAGGTAGTGTTGGGCAAGTTAATGGTTCTAAAGATAGACAAGTCTCCTGGTCATGACTGAATGCATCCCAGGATTCTGGGTTGGTTCTACAATTAAAAAACAGCAAATGGGATGCCACTGTTTCAAAAGAGAAGTGGACAAAAGGCAGGTAACATAGGCCTGTTAGTTTAGCTTCTGTAGTGGGAACGATGCTTGAATCTATCATAAAGGAAGAAAGAACTAGACATCTGAATGGAAATGTCTAGTAGATGTAGCATGTGTTCATGAAAAGCAGATCATTAGATTAGATTACTTACAGTGTGGAAACAGGCCCTTTGGCCCAACAAGTCCACACCGAGCCACTGAAGCGCAACCCACCCAGACCCATTCCCCTACATTTACCCCTTCACCTAACATTACGGGCAATTTAGCATGGCCAATTCACCTAACCTGCACATTTTGGACTGTGGGAGGAAACCAGAGCACCCGGAAGAAACCCATACAGGCACGGGAAGATTGTGCAAACTCCTCAGTCGCCTGAGGCAGGAATTGAACCTGGGTCTCTGGCGCTGTGAGGCAACAGTGCTAACCACTGTGCCACCGTGCCGCC
Source organism: Chiloscyllium plagiosum (assembly GCF_004010195.1). Classification (NCBI taxonomy): domain Eukaryota; kingdom Metazoa; phylum Chordata; class Chondrichthyes; order Orectolobiformes; family Hemiscylliidae; genus Chiloscyllium; species Chiloscyllium plagiosum. The sequence goes on from NC_057713.1 coordinate 64,409,342, forward strand.
CATCATGTTTAACTAATTTACAGAAGTTATTTGAGGACATTATGAACATGATGGACAATGGGGAACCAGTGGATGTGGTGTATCTGGATTTCAAGAGGTATTTGACAAGGTGCAGAATGTACAAAAGGCTGCTGCATAAGATAAAGTTACATGGTATTACGAGTAATATATTAGCATGGATAGAAGATTGGTTCACTAACAGAAAGCAAACATAATTGGGGATAAATAAGTGTTTTTCTGGTTAGCAATCAATGGCTACTAGTGTGCCTCAGGGATCGGTGTTGGGACCATAATTGTTTACAATTTATGTAGATGATATGGAGTTGGAGACCACGTGCAGTGTGTCAATATTCTCAGATGACATCAATATGAGTGGTAGAACAAAGTGTGCAGAGGACACTGAAAGTTTGCAGAAGGATATAGATAGGTTGAGTGAGTGGGCAAGGGTCCTACCTATGGTGTACAATATTGGTAAATGTGAGGTAATCCATTTTGGTAGGACAACAAAATCGACTATTATTTAAGTGATAAAAAATTGCAGCTTGCTGATGTACAGGGGGACCTGAGTGTCATTGTGTGTAAAACACAAGTTGGCCTGCAGGTGGAACAGCTAATTAAGAAGGCAAATTGAATATTGTCTTTGATTGCTAGAGGGATGGAGTTTAAAAATAGGGAGGTTTTGCTGCAGCTGTAAAGGGCCCAGGTGAGGCCACACCTGGGGTACTGTGGACAGTTTTGGTATCCTTACTCGAGAAAGGATATTTCAGCACTGGAGAAGTGCGGAGAAGGTTCATTAGGTTGATTCTGGAGATGAGAGGGATGGCTTGTGGGGAGACTGGGTAGAAGTGTGGCTATACTAATTCAAATTCAGAAGAATGAGGGGGCATCTTATAGAAACATATAAAATTATGCAGGGAATATGTAAGAAAGAAGCAAAGAGATTGTTTCCACAAGGGGGTGAAATTAGAACAAGGGGGCATAGCTTCAAAATAAAGGGGAACAGATTTAGGACTATGTTGAGAAGGAACTTCTTCACCCAAATGGTTATGAGTTTGTGGAAGTCCCTGTCCAGTAAAGAGTTGAGGCTACCTTGTTGAATATTTTCAAGGCAAAGATAGATTGATTTTTGAACAGTAAAGGAATTAAAAGTTATGATGAGTGGGTGGGAAAGTGGACCTGAGTCCATGAAAAGATCAGCCAGGATCATATTGAATGGCAGAGGAAGCTTCATGGACCAGATGACCTACTCCTGCTTCTAGTTGTTATGTAACAACATTGCTGCATCCTCAGGAGAGTAAGAAAATTCAGCATGTTCACAATGACATTTACCAATTTTTATAGCTGCACCATGGAAAACATTTTATCCGGATGCATCACTGTGTGATTTGGCAATTGCTCTTCCCAAGACTAGATGAAACTACAGAGAGTCAAGAACACAGCCTAGTCTATCTCGCAAACCAGCTTTCCATCCATTGACTCCAACCATATTTGCCATTACCTCGGGAAAGCAACCAACATAACCAAAGGCTCCTCCCACACCGGTTACACTCTTCCGTCAGGCAGAAGATATAAATTTTGTATACACGTCCAAATAGATTCAAAAATGGCTTCTTCCCCACTGTTATTAGACTTCCGAATAGACTTCTCAAATTTTAAATTTAATATTGATCATGGTCCTTATGGCACCTTCTCTGCAGCTATTATGTTGTATTCTCTGCTCTTTTCTACTAAAACAAAACTCTTCACATGGATAAATATGGATATGTACATGGATATGTACATGGATAATAAATAATAATAAATCAATAATAAATCAATAATTTATAATAAATCAAATAGCATCATCTGTTCTGATGTATTTGAGTTTGTTGTCAATAGTAAGCCTTGAAAACATCCCTTTTGTGCTACTTAAGATTTGTGTTCCAGAACTAGACACACACAAATTAAAGTGCTTCTGTACGTTCACAACATAGGCAACCATTCCCAAAAAAGTGAAAGATAGTATGTCCTATGTATACAAAAAAAATCTACCATGGACAGTTATCCCACCAGTAGACCCAGTTTAAGTTCCATCAGGACCATAAGCTTCTGAGATCATTAGAGCTTTGGTCAAAACATTGTCAAAGACCTAAACTCAAAAAAATGAGAGTGAATAGCTGTGTGATCAAAGAATTTGACCAAATGTGGTATCAAGGAACTTAGGCGAAACTGGCAAAACACTGTCCAAGAACCACGTGGAAAGGTTATTTAATAAAGTGTTTACTCCACTAATTAGGATCAGGCAAGCACAGAAGGAATGGTGAGTGTTCAGAAGTTTAAAGAGATTGGGCAGATAGTGTAGGAAACCGCTGAGGCAATCTTGCTTACTAAGCAGTTTTGATTTTGGTTACTTGGGAAAGGATTAGTTCCTCTGCGGCATGTAGCAGGAATTTACTATGGGGAGGTTTGTTAGGGGTTATTTAAACTAGCTTTCCAGGAGCATGCAAACTGAAGACAGAATCCAGGAAGAATAAAAACAATTTGGTTATGGGAAGTAGAAAATCTGTAAATGAAAGAGGAATTCATTAGAAACAAATCTGAGAATGAATCATGTGATGCATGCAATCTGAATGAATGCAGCATTTGCAATAATGTAGGTGTATTGATGGTACTTGGAGATGTCAGAAGGAATGGCTTAATTGCCATTTTGGAGATAACGTTTAAGGATGACCAAAACATGAACTGAGTATTAGAAGTATTGGACAAACAGATAAAGGAGGTGAGGCAGTGCTGACATTAAAGTACAGGATCAATGTATTGGCAAGAAAGGCACTTTGATCTGAAGTACAAAATGTTAGAATCTGAATGGATATATCTGAGAAACAGCAAAGGGCAGCAAATATTAGTGGAATTGGCTTTTAAGTGACCAAAGAGTGGTGGTAATGCAGAGCATGGTACATATCAGGAAATTGGAAATGTATGCTACAAGGAGAATGCAGCAACCATTGGTGGCTTTGATCTATTTATGGTCTAGGTAAATGCATTGAGTATAAGTGCTGTGAATGATGAGTCCCTGGAAAGTGATCAAGACAGTTTTCTGTAGAAATGTGGTGAAGAACCAACAAAGGCTATTTTGAATCTAGTGTTATGGCATAAGAAAGGGTTAATTATTAATCTTGTTCAATAGGAACTTGTATGGGATAATGCATATTGTATGACAGAATTTTCTATTAAGTTTGAAAAATGATGTAGGGTTCATGTTCACCTGAAACTGACATTTTAAATCTGAGCAGAATCACAGAATTGCTACAGCACAAATGAAAACCATTTAGCTCACAAGTGTTCCAATGAGCATTAATTCTTAATGTTATTCCCCTGCCTTTTCTCTGTACTCTCAAACATTGTTTCTATGAAAATTATCGTCAGACAGGGATGTTCCCTCCCAGTCAGGGAACACTTCAGTGGTCATGGACATTCAGCCTCAGATCTTCGGGTGAACATTCTCCAAATTGGACTTCGGGATACACAATAACACAGATTGGCTGAGCAGAGGCTATTAGGTAAGTTTGGTACCCATGAGGATGGCCTCAACTGGGATCTTTGTTATGAAGGTGTAGATGTGTACTGTACCTTTAAGAGAGCTGAAAAGCTAGCAAGGACTGACTGAAAGCAGAGACAGTCTTGAACAAAGGAAAAATGTAACACTTGTTTGAAACAAATAGCTGGAGTTGTGTTGGTATGGAACAAAAATAAATTCAAATTTGGCCAATCCATTTAAATTATACCCCAGAAATCAAAATCGATTCAAATTTGAATTTTACTGTTTTGGATGACATGAAACCAATGAAATGATCTGATGTTTTGGCATCAGACAATTAGACATTTTGAACAGTTAAAGGGAGAACTGCCAAAGAGATCCATACTTATAGACTGCGAGCTGAAGAGCTCTCTGAAAGGTACCTGTGTATAAGAAGTTTGTGCAGCAAAATATCAAAACTGACCTAGAGAAAAATCTACAGAGGAAAATCTACAAAGGAGAAGCAACAAAGCTGACTGGTTTCAAAACATGATTTTTTTTTTGTAAATCTTATTTGGCATTGTTATTGTACCAGCATTGTAGAGTGGGTGGTAAAAGATAGGTTTAAGAGAAAGGTGTTGTAAACAGTTGTTAGTTTTCATGTTGTCTATTGGACTTAAAGAATAAAATTGTCAGTTTTTAGTTTAAGTAGTGACCTCTGGGATAATTCTTTGCCTCTCAAAATTTAACGAGGTGAGCTTCTCTCTGTGTCGGGTTTAAATTAGCAGAGGGATTTACAATGTGTCAGAACACCTTGGATTCATGTCACACTACAGATGACCCCACTACACTATACACTATCACACAAATACGAACATGCACACTCTTATATACTCACACACTCACGCAGACCCTCTCTATTACACATGCTCTCTGTCAGACACACAGATACACACCCCAAGGGACGCACACATGCAAACACACACTCTCACAAGCACTCGCTTTCTCTCGCTCACACATGCACATGCGCACATATAAGTCTATGTGGTAAATTTGCATTTGCAGAATTGTAATTACAGATACATTCTATTTTGTTCAAAAGCACAGAATTTGCAGGCAGTCAATGCATGTGACATTTTATAAACTCCTGTCTTGGAAATAGAACCAGTCTGACTCAAGATTGGGATACAGACAGATCCTAACCTCACACCTTTAATGCATTGTCCAAGCTGAGATGTCACTTTTTAAAATAAAACCTTGTTATCTCAAGAATGTTATTTGAAAGAGGCTCTGGGATTTATATATTAATGAAATCTAATGCAACCCACTCTAAAAAATGAAAGACTTGAAATATCGCATTCAATTCTGGTCTCCTTCCTATCAGAAAGATGTTGTGAAACTTGAAAGGGTTCAGATTTTCCTTTTAGAGATTCATGCTGACTCTTCAAAAACCACCTAATTTTTTCCATGCGACTACTATTTCTATCCCCCACAGTTCTTTCTAGAAGCTTTCACACCATTGAAGCTAAAATGACTAATCTGCAATCGGCTAGCTATTGTTACAGGCTTTTGTTTTAAAACAAGAACATAATGTCTGCACTTTTCTGACCTCTTGCATTTCACCCTTCCTACTTAAGTCTTTTGGCTGTCCACCATGCCCACGAAGAATGTCCTACAATAACTTCACGATCTCCTTGATGTTGATACCAGGGAAGCAACATGCTATACTGAAATCATGGCTGTGGATCCAGAAACATCTCACATCATCGTTGCTTTTCCTTCATACTTCCTCTCCTCAAATACATAAGCTATTCTTTGTGCCAGAATCTTGGTATGAGTACATTTCTATGAGGATCCAATACCCTCATCAACTTCTAAAATTCCTACATAACCTGCCTGCTTCTATTGAACTGTTGAGAGGAAATCCATTTCCTTTTTGCCTCCAGGCCTTTAAGTTGTGCAATAACCACTTCACTGAGTGTGTGATCCATTAACTCTCAACCTCATGTTTATACCATAGTGATGCCAACTACTGCCTGAGCTCTGAAATTTGGAGACCAAGTTTTTGCAGCTGGCAGCAGTTCTTGAACATGGGGTTTTCTAGGATTTTGCTAGGATCCATGACTTCTATTACACACATTAAAGGCCATACATTCTAACAAACAAGCAGAATTGCCATATCTTAAAATCATGTCTCTTACATTAACTTTCCTCAGCCTTAGATTACTTGTGTTACTGTTGGTTGCAGGTGCGCCCACTTGGACCAGTCTGCTTTTCCAGGGTATAGTATAAGTGCACTGAAGGTTGCCAGGATTGTGGTGATGCCTTCTTGAAAGTGCTGAAGTCTGACGTGTGAATGTGCGTGCAGTTATTACTCTGATCTCCATTTTGTCTGTGGTCAACATTGATCTCATGGAGAAAGTGATGAGTTGAACCCTCCAAGAGCGATTCTGCTTTCCCTGTCATTTTCCCAATGGCTAGTTTTTATGGCAGATTTTGGAAGCTCATAGCCCATAGTGAGTTGGGCTATTAACATGGTGTTCTAAGAAAAGTAAACAGTGTCAGTTGGGAACTTGTTACTCCCTGGCAAGAATCTCACTTCAGAAAATGGGCAAAATGATCTCAATGTTCAGACTAAGATTTTATGTGGTCCTACCACTTACCTCACCATAGCTCTCGCTCTTCAGAAATGGTAAGATTTCACCCACCAAATTTTTCTGCTATAATTAAGGTCCTGCACTAATTAATTAAGGACTGATGAAAATATGGAACTGAAAAAAACATTAGTTTTAATTTTAAAAAATGAATGGAAAGAAGAATGGAACTGAAAATTGACAACTCACCCAACACGTAGAAAGAGATGGCGAGAGTTGCTGAATTTATTGATGATCAGTTTTAACAATTCTAGTAATGCTATAAAATCCCTGCAGATTAGAAGGTGTAAACATGACCTGATTATTTAACAAAGGGGGAACAGAGACATCAGGGAACTACTGACTAGTTATTCTGATGTCACTAGCATGGAAATTATCAGAATTTTTGTAAAAGATGCGATTACTAGATATTTAGAAAATAATAGTCCAATTAGAAAGATACAAAATGGATATATGAAAGGGAAATCATGTTGATGAACCTGATAATTTTTTGTGAGTGTCATTAGCAGAATGATAGTGGGGAAGACAGTGAATATGGTGTATTTGCCTTTTCAGAAGGTTTTTCATAATCTTCCACCCAAGAAGTTAGTAAATTAAATGAAAGATGCAGGATTGGGGATAATACACTAACATGGACTGATTATCTGTTGGCAGGCAAAAAAAAGAGGAAGCAGGAATAAATGGGTCATTCTCAGTTTGATAGGCTGTGACAAACATGTTGCTGAGGAGTGCTTCCACCTGAGATGTTCACAGTCTGTATAAATGATTTAAATGTGGAAACCAATTCTTCATATTTCCAAGCTTGCAGAGGTCACTTGGTGAGAATTATGCAAAAATCATTCAGTGAAAGTTAGAAAGCTAAATTAATAGACAAAAACATAGTAGATGCAATACAATGTCAAAAAGTGAGACTTTGGTCAGAGAAATAAAGGCGTACAGTATTATTTAAATGTTGAAATGTTGGCCAACGGAGCTTAGCTGTCCTTATTCAGAAATCATTGAAAGCTAGCACTCAGATGTAGCAAACATCAAAAGGCAAATTGTCTGTCTACTCTTACAGTAAAAAGCATTTGAGTAAAGGAGCAAAGAAATCTGATTTGATTTGATTTGATTTATTTTTGTCATATGTATTTAAGTACAATAAAAGTTTTGTTTTGTGAGCAGTACAGCCAGATCATAACAATTAAGGACATACAGATCATAGGGTGCTCAGACAGAGGAAGGCATATAAGGTTAAGACTGCACAGAAGGTGAACAATAGCAAGGTTAGATTACATTTGAAATTAGAGAGGTCTATTCAGCAGCCTAATAACAGCAGAGAGGAACCTGTTGGTAAATGTATTCAAGATTCTATTTTTTTGCCTGGTGGAAATGGTTGGTAGAGAGCATTACCAGGTTGTAAGGGTCTTTGATGATGTTGGAAGCCTTTCTGTGGCTAAGGAGAAGTGTAAATTGAGTCCATGGATGGGGGTGGTGGGGTGGGGTTTGGCTTCCATGCTGGTCTGGGCTGTGCACACAACCTTCTGTAGTTTCTTATGGTGCTGGGCAGAGCAGTTGCTGTACCATGCCATTATGCATCCAAATATAACGTTTTCCAGGGTGCATCTGTAAAGTTGGTGAGGATTCTTATAAACATGCTGAATTTTCTCAGCCTCTTGAGGAATTATTGACAAATCAAGAAGGGGCATTACTGTCCTTTTTGACCATTGCATCTATGTGGGACGTCCAGGGTAGGTTGTTGGTTATCACCACTCCTAGAAACTTGGCACATCTGACCCTCTCCACCCATGCTCCATTTATGTAGACAGAGGCATGTCCTCCTCCTTCCAGAAGTCAAGGATCAGTTCTTTTGATTTGCTGACATTAAGACAGAGATAGTTATCATTGCATTATGACACCCAGCACTCTATCTCCTTTATGTATTTTGACTCATCAATGTCTAATATCTGGAATACAATGGCAGTGCCGTCAGCAAACGTGTAGATGATGTTCGTATGGAATTTGGCCACACAGTTGCAAGTGTGCAGAGAGTACAGTAGGGGGCTGAGAATGCATCCTTGCAGGGCACCAGTGTTGAGGATTATCATGTAGGAGATCCTGTTGTCTATCTTAACTGATTGCAGTCTGTGGGTCATGACGCTAAGGATCCAGTTGCAGACCTAGAACCAGGACCTAGTTCTCGGAGTTTTGACATTAGTTTGGTGGGGATTATAGTGTTGAAGGTGGAGCTGTGGTTGCTAAGTAGGAGCCTGACATAAATATCCATATTATCCAGATTTCCACAAATAAGTGGAGGGCTGAGGAAATGGCATCCGCTATGATTCGTTTTCGCTGATAAACAAATTGCACGTGATCAAGGCAGGCTGTGAGGCTAGAGTTAATGTGGGCCATGACTAACTCCTTGAAGCACTTCATGATCATAGAGGTCAGAGTCACTGGGCAGTAGTCATTGAGGCATGTTGTATGTGTTTTCTTTGGTGCTGGGATGATGGCAGTCTTCTTGAAGAAAGTGGGGACTTCAGATTGTAGCAAGCAGCGGGTGAAGATGTCAGGGAACACTTCCGCCAGCTGGTCCATACAGAATCTGTGTGCCCAGCTGGGGACTCCACATGGCCAGTCGGGTTTACTTCAAGAAGGCCCAATCTGATATCTGCAGCTGTGACGGAGGGAACAGAGCTGTTGGGGCAGGTGACACTGGCATTGTGCTCGAACCAGGCTTAGAAGGTATTGAGCATATCAGGGAGGGAGGTATTTTTGTCCGGTATTTTGTTCTGCTTCATTTTGTAACCTGTTACGTTGTGTAGGCTTTGCCACAGGCTGTGGGTGTCCATGTGGGTAATTTGGGTTTCCAACTTGGTTGGTACTGCCTCTTGGCATCTCTAATGCCCATGTGGTGGTCTTATCTGGATTTCCTGTAAAGGTCTGGGTCTTGTTTCATTTTGCTTCAGTTGGAAAGAGTACTGGTTAGATTATGTATTGTATAGATTATTCTCCTACAATGCACATTTGTCAACGCAGTTTGGCTGTAATGTGATTGGGGAATTGGGGAATGATTTTTTAAAAATACATGGACTCCCATTGGCTATTGCGTGATTCCATCCCTGGTTACCTTATGTCCACTCTAGGTGTTTACTTTAGGTCAAGTAAAAGAGGTTGGATGATGGGAAAAGACTTACATTCAGGAAACAGATTGCAGCTACTGAGGGAGATATTGGAAGGCTTTAATATTAAAAATGCTATTGACATCACTGTGGAGGCCTAGGGTGCTGTCAGTAAGGACTGCTTCCTTGCAGTTTGGCGGAAGCTTAGCCCAGATTTTCTTCATAATTTTAAAGGCTTTGAATCATCAGAGGTGCTTCCAAAAATCAAAGAGTATTGTGTCACTCTTGCAAATCAAGTTGCATTTGAAGAAGTTGAGACTGATCTACAACAACTTGTTGCTTTGAAGGAATTGAAGCTCAAGTTGAAGACATTATGATGAGACAGTTGACGAACAGTGGAGGACTTTCAAAGTACTCAACAAAAGTATACCAGTGAAAAGAAAGGACTGTAGGAAAAGAGGTAATCTGCCATGGATGTCTAAGGCAATAAGGGAGGCTATCAAACTGAAAGAGAATGCATACGTAGTGGCCAAGATCAGTGGGAACGAAGTTTGGGAAAGCTATAAAGGTCAACAGATCCATGAGAAAAGCTGTAAAGAAAAGTAAGTTAGATAATGAGAATAAACTAGCTCAGAATATAAGGACAGATAGCAATAGTTTCTCGAAATATATAAAATGAAAAAGAGTGGCTGAAGTAAACATTGGTCCTTTAGAGGATGAGAAGGGGATTTAGTAATGGGATATGAGGAAATGGGTGAGGCATTTTGTGTCAGTCTCTGCAGTGGAGGACACAAATAGCGTGCCAGTAATTGACAAAGAGATGAAGGTAGGTGAGGTCCTGGAATCAACCATTATTATGAAAGTGGTAGTGTTGGCAAGTAATAGAACTAAGAGTAGACAAGTCTCTTGGTCCTGATGGAATGTATCCAGGCTACTAAAGGAGATGGCAGGAGAAATAGCAAATACACTCATGGTAATTTTCCAAAATTCATAGGACCATGAAACAGTTCCAGCAGATTGGAAAACAGCAAATGTAATGCCACTGTTTAAAACAGGTGGTAGACAAAAGATGGGTAGTTATAGACCAATTATAGTTTAACTTCTGTGGTGGGTAAAATGCTTGAGGTGATTATCAAAGAAGAAATAACATAGCATCGGGATAGAAATTGGCCTGTTGGGCAGATGCAGCATGGGTTCATGAAGGACAGATCATGCTCAACCAATCTACTGGAATTCTATGAAGACATTGCTAGCACGGTGGTAGCGGAGACCCAGTAAATGTAGCATACCTCGACTTCCAAAAGCATTCAACAAGGTGCCACACAAAAGGCTGCTGCTCACGATAAAGATGCAAGGTATTAAGGGCAATGTCTTAGCATGGATAGAGGATTGGTTAAGTAATAGGAAGCAAAGAGTGGCGATAAATTAGTGCTCTTCTGCTTGGCAATCAGTGACTAGTGGTGTGCCTCAGGGACTGTAATTATTCACCATTTACAGAGATGATTTGGAGTGAGGAACGACGTGTAGTGTGTCAAGGTTTGTGGATGGTATACTGGTATACTTCCTACAGTCCTTTCTTTTCACTGGTATACTAAGATAAGTGGCAGAGCAAAGTGTACAGAGGACTGTGAAACTTTGCAAAAGGACAAAGATAGTGTAAGTGAGTGGGCAAAGGTCTGGCAGATGAAGTACAATGTTAATAAATGTGAAGTTATCCATTTTGGTAGGAATAACAGTAAAAAGGACTATTACTTGAGGGTAAACATTTACAGCATGCTGCTGTGCAGAGCGACCTGGGTATCTTTGCATGAATCATGGAAGGTTGGTCTGCAGGTGCAACAGATAATTAAGAAGGCAAATGGAATTTTGTCCTTCATTGCTAAAGGGACTGAGTTTAAAAGCAGGGAGGTTATCTTGCAGCTGTACAGGGTCCTAGTGAGGCCACACCTGGAGTACTGCATGCAGTTTTGGTCTCCTTACTTGAGAAAGGATATATTGGCACTGGAAGTGTGCAGAGGAAGTTCACTGGGTTGATTCCAGAGTTATGGGGGGGTTGGTTTATGAGGAGAGACTGACTAGACTGGGATTATATTCATTGGAATTTAGAAAAATGAGGGGGGCATCTTACAGAAACATATAAAATATAAGATAGAACCACTGGCAGGTGAAACTAGAACAAGAGGGCACAGCCACAAAATTAGAGGGAGCAAATTTAGGACTGAATTGAGAAGGAACTTCTTCACCCAGAGGGTTGTGAATCTATGGAATTCCCTGCCCAGTGAAGTAGTTGAGGCTTCGTCAGTTAATGCTTTCAAAGCTAAGATTGATAATGTTTTGAACAATAAAATAATTAAGGTTTATAGTGAGAGGGCAGGTAAATGGAGCTGAAGCCACAAAAAGATCAGCCACGGTCTTAATAAATGGTGGAGCAGGCTCAAAGGGCCAGATGGACTACACCTGCTCCGAGTTGTATGTTCTTATGATGAAGCACAGTTTAGCAGCACCACAAGAACATTCCACTTCTCTTTGGCCTTCTATCCTGAGGGAAGTTGAGAGGCAGTTGCAGTTTTTAGAAGACAATGACTGCAATGCAGAATGCAGCAAGACAGCAGTTTATGGTATAAAGTCTCATCTGGCACCTTGTGGGTAGCTTATTCATGAAAGAAGAAAGATGGCAAAGCAGCAAAAACTAAATGCCAATTTTAAGTCAACCCCCAATAAATAGTCTGAGGACAATGAACCACAGCCATTCACTTCTGGACTAGATATTTTCTTTTGTCATAACCCTGCACCCAGAATTGCACCTGAAAGTAACGCTGATGCTAATGATGACCCTCAGCCCCGGTCTTAATACAGTACTATAACTCAGCAAACTCAGAAACCCCTTAAAATGTTAAATATTTTGTATTGTTTCATTAAAATATATGATTTTAACATTTGCTTAGACTGTGCTATTGTTTGTGTTAAGTTGACTACTATTTTTGTTTTGATCATTGCTGATATCTTTGGTGGTTCGTCCCTAACCCTATTTTTCCCAAAGCTCCCATTATTTCTATTGCGCGATTTTCTATAACATAAGGTCGCATGAGAACACAACTACCGCGTTATAGCAGAATGGACTGTATGCAGTTTTTGACTCATTGCCTGAGGAAGAATATACTTGCAATAGAGGGAACGCAGCAGAAATTTTCTGTACAGGATTAGTCATTAGGTAAGTTCAAGGTGGAGATTCAAGACGGAGCAGACTCAAATGACTGAATGGTCTACTTCTGCTCCTATATTCCCATGAAGGCAATGTAAATCAGAGGAAATGTTGGAATCATACCTAGCACAAAGGAAGATGGTTGGTATTTTTGGAGGCTAATCATTTTAGATCCTCGACACTATTATAAGAATTCTTCAGAGTAGTGGAAACATCTCCAACTACTTCATCAATAACTTTCCTTTTGTCATAAAGCCAGAAGTGGGAATGTTCACTGATGATTGTACGGTATTCAGTATTGTTCACAATTCATTAGATGCAGAGGTGACCTAACCTATGTATTGCAAGAGGATTGTCCTGTTAAGTGTAAGACAATAGTTATGTTGTATGTATGCCAGGGGATGACAACTTCCTTTGATATTTAATGGCATTAGTGATGCTGGATCGACAAACACCATCAACATCCAAAAGAAGCTGAATAATCGGACAAAGCAGTTACTATCCACCATCTTCAACAGTCACTCCCTCCACCACTGGCAAGGACAATATGCATGGCACCAACTCATGAGGCCTCCTTCCATGACACCTTCGAAACCCATGGCCCTATGCAACCAAGAAGGACAAAAGTGTGGGGGCAGATGCTTGGCAATGCACCACCACCTGCAATTTCCCCTCCAAATCCCACATTATTCTGACTTGCAACTGTACTGCCATTCTTTGCACTTCTGCTGGGTGAAAATCCTGCCACACTCTTCCCATCAGCACTGTGGGTGTACCTACGCCATGCAGACTATAGCACCATCTTCTCTCAGACAATTGAATATGGACAATATATTTTGACCCTGTAATCAATAGTGATATATTTCAATATTCAGGGATAAATAATTACGCAGTTGTTGTTAGAGATAGCTACTTTTGGATATCTGTGTGACATGAATATTACTTGGCGTTTACCAGATTTAAGTTTGATGCTGCCCATGGATTGTGATATTTAAATTGTTGCACAGTGACAATGACTAATATAAAACTTTAAAATGTTTTAACTTACAAAACTTCTAGATTCAGTGGAGTCTTCTTACAGAAATTTGTTTTCCAATGCTGAATGTAGTAAGGTATTTTGTACTGGTTAATCAGAATCAATTGTATCCACTGTCATGTGAAAGTAGAAGATAAAAATATTGGATTAAGTTTTTTTTTATAGCTTTAGCTGAATCATATTCCAAGAATCTGGATAGCATTAAGAATGCTGATTTTGAGGCTGAAAATCTTGAAAGAACTGGTCACAGAGAGAAATGCACTCGAGCACAAATTGTATTGTAGAGGCCAGACCATCTGTAAAAGATCTAAGGCAAACAGAATGCCAATACCCTGTCAAAGAAACATTCCAAATAACCTATTGTGTGACAAAGGATCACGGCATCTTGTCATGATTATGTTATATAATTTCTTTAGTTTGAAACTGCAGACACCATACTCCATTGTGATTTGATTAAGTTACTTCATGTGATAATTACTTTCCTTTATAACCGAGCAGCTCAGAAACATTTCCACTTACAAAAGCCATTTAGTTTGATGAGAAACTTACAGAAGCACATCAATACAATTGACAATCCAGTTTAGTTTTGAAAGTAATGCTTAAAGAAATAAAATCAAGAAGATTACATTGGGCAGAGTGTGCAGGAAGTCATCCTCACCATGATGCAGCCTAGGAGCAGTGTGCAACAATCTCCATTACTGTAATGCAGACTGGGAGAGCTGACTTGTATGGGAATGGCACTCATGATGGGAGATAAAAATCAACAACTGAGAGCTCCTTCAAACTGTTTCCATCTGTTAGAGACACAGTGTGAAGTCACAGGAAAGCACTTAGGTGATTGGATTAGATGGGTATTTCTCCAATACTGTTATGGAATACAGAGCCATTCAAATGGAGGGAGATAAGTGAAGTGTACAGGTAATAAGCGATGATATAATTAGATGGATACTGTTCTCTGCAGTAAAAATAGTCATGAAAACTGTGTTGTCTACCTAGCATTTTCTGTATCTCAGCTAAACTTTGAAATTGGCTAAAGGCTGCCACTTTCAGATCTGTAAAGTGCTCAATGTACCTCTTGGAAAGTCTTAGAAACACTAAGTATCTTCATAATTTTAACAGATTAAACAAACATGCAATGACTACAAGATTATTGTCACCAACAAGATAATATCATCAAGCCATAAGATTCCTATCTGCTACATAAATGTACAACTTTGCGCATGAACTTCAGTGCCAAGTATGTAGGTTGTCTTTTCCATTATTGGCTGATTGAATTAAATAACATATAGCTCTGATTATTCATAACAGTAAGAGAACAGGCCATATTCAACCGGACTGAACTTGCAAAGACAAGATGCCAACTGTTGGTTATGAATCTGCAATTGAGCAACATGTTAAAATACATTGATAGTTACACTAACAATTGATGTAAGATAATCAGTTGCGCTCATTTGGAGACTCATTTGTACTCACTAGAAGCAATGTAATTACATGGATGCTCAACTCTGCAGACAAAAAGAATATTATCAAAACTTGCACAAGTTTTGAATTATCCAGAAGCATAGCGAACCTTTTTGCTCATTGCTTTCTCTGTGATCAACATCTTGATCAATCAGAGTTGATTGGCAACAAATCAGCACCATCCTTCTGTAATATGAATTGGTATGACTGTTTGAAATTTGGTATTCATATTATAATATTGATGAGTGGAGATGAAAGTTATCAGCAATCAATCTCTCTCTCCACAGAAATCTTACAAATATTTATCTTTTTAGGGTGGCACGGTGGCTCAGTGGTTAGCACTGCCACCTCATAGCGCCAGGGACCTGGGCTAAATTCCAGCTTTGGGCGACTGTCTGTGTGGAGTTTGCACATTCTCCCCGTGTCTACGTGGGTTTCCTCCAGATGCTCCGGTTTCCTCCCACAGTCTAAAGATGTGCAGGTCAGGTGGATTGGTTGTGCTAAATTGCCCATCATGTTAGGTGCATTAGTCAGAGGGAAATGGGTCTGGGTGGGTTACTCTTCAAAGGGTCGGTATGCACTTGTTGGGCCAAATGTTTCCACACTATAGAGAATCTAATCTAATCTAATCACAAGCACACTTTCAGCTTTATTAATAAAACTGCACTATTTAAATTCATTAATATTTTTGACTAAATTAAAAAATATATAAACCATTATGTAATGTCAAATAAATAAGATTTTTTGAAAAAGGAGTACAACAGAAATATGATTACCCTATATAATCTACTCCTGTAAGGTACATTTTATCAAGCATGAACATTAAACACCCTAAGGACCCATGTTAGCAGTAATGACTGGGCAGGAACCCTGAACACTTTAAAGCCTGTATCAGCCTCAGGAGCAGACTAGAGATTATAAACAGATTATTATGCACAGAATAAAAGAAATACCTAAGGGGAAAGATTTATGTTTATTGTACAAGAATGAAATGGAAGCAATATATGTGTAAGTGATCATGGATGGTTCAAAGTTGTTGGGTGTCTGAATGTATCATATAAAAAGACAGCAGTGTTGATCAGCAACAGACAGACTATCAGATAGACTTCTGTTTAGCCAGCCTTTGACACACTGTCTCTCTCTCTGAGATTATTTGGATAACACAAAGTTAATTTGTATCATTGTGTCCTCTTGTGTTCTGTGTAAGAGATTAGCCAGAACAGATATGAGTTGTTTGCAGCCCGACTCCACTGGTTTATGCAAGATTTTGCATTTATGAGTGGACAAATGCCTTTGAACAGAAAGTTGGTTCATACCTTTGCATCAGAAAACCAATGCAGCTTCAAGAACAAGTTACATTGCTCAAGAACAAGTTACAACCACACTGCTCATTGTGGTTAAAGTGCAAAATTGACTGCAATACTTACAGCTTATTAACTGATCTGTGTAAACATACACTATTTGCATAATATAAATTAGACTTTGTGAACTTAAAAAAAAATTTATGTTTACCTTATCTCTCAAAGACTATTTTGAAAGATAGCTTTCTGAATGTTTTTCCTAGCATTTCTTCCACTTTTCAGTTTTAACTTTTAACTTTAACTTGTCTCTCTGATAAAGCCTCAGCTTAATAATGATCACTTTATTTTTAAAACTTGGTTATTACTAACTGGAACTTTCCATATTGGCTGCCCTGGCAATGTAGGAGATAAGGAAATTGAATTTCCTTGAATCCTGTTCTATCATCAAAACATGGTGCAATGTTTGATGCTAGCTCTGGTTGTGCACAGAAACTGGTTTTCCACAAAATGACCATTGAATTTATGGTGGTGAATCAGGAGCAAGCTGTAAGACAATACCTGATCAAGTTTTGTATTTTTTTTTGCTGCAATATTTCCAATGTCGTATTATCACTGTGTTCATTTAATTTAGAGGATAATTGGCTTTCCTACTATTTTTATCAGTGAGAATTAATAGAATAAATTTTTGAGGGGCAATTCTTATTCGTGGGCGGCACAGTGGGCGGCACAGTGGCAGGTGGGTGGCACAGTGGTTAGCACTGCTGCCTCACAGCGCCAGAGACCAGGGTTCAATTCCCGCCTCAGGCGATTGACTGTGTGGAGTTTGCACATTCTCCTCCATGGGTTTCCTCCAGGTGCTCCGGTTTCCTCCTACAGTCCAAAAATGTGCAGGTTAGGTGAATTGGCCATGCTAAATTGCCTGTAGTGTTAGGTGAAGGGATCAATGTAGGGGAATGGGTCTGGGTGGGTTGCGCTTTGGCGGGTCAGTGTGGACTTGTTGAGCCGAAGGGCCTATTTCCACACTGTCAGCAATCTAATCTTATTCATGTCTTTTTTCTCAAGATGAATGACTCCAAATACATAGACAATATTATCTGGCACAGGCTGAGTAAATATTGAAATTACTTAAACATCTTTCATAAAGCTGTGAATATTTTTCTTTCCATTCTTTTTGTATCCACTTTAGTTTAAGTCACTGCAGGTCTTTAAGTTCGGTCTGCAGTGATACTGTTAAGTATTTGCGTTTAGGATAGCCATCTGTATAATTTTATTGCTTCAAATCCAAAGGGGTTCTTGTAGCAGAGTGGTAAGGTCCCTATCCCTGAGCCAGGAAGCCCAGGTTCAAGTCCCACTACTCCAGAGGTGTGTAATCACATCTCTGAGTGGGTTGTTCAGAAGTTATTTGAGGCTATAGTGGTATTGGGCAAAAGTCTCTATTGTAGAAACCCCAAACTAATGCTCTCTGGGATAGGTTCAAGTTGTACTTATCCAATGGTGAAATTTAATTTTATTAAGAGAACAGTGGCATTGTCCCTAACAGGTCAGAAGGCCTGGGTTTGAGTCCCACCTACTCTAAAGGTGTGTCATGACATCTTTCAGCAGGTTGATTAGAAAATATCTAAAGCTTCAAATCAAGATTTTTGGATAATTGTATCTCAGGACAATTGGGTAAAATCACCAGCAATCAAGATGTTAAGTATTGTTTAGATGGAGAAATAGAATGGAAAACCAAATGAATTAATATTTGATTCTCAATCCGCACTAATGTGATTTCATATTTCCCATCTGCCCAAATTCTATTTATTAACCTCCTGCATGTAATGTTAAGAAAATTTCTGAAGATCCAAAAAAATCACATCAATTGATTTTTCCTTGTCAATGCTACAAGTACCATCCTCAATAAACTCAACAAGTTTGTCTTTTCATAAATCCATGTTGACTATCCCTCAATTTCACCATTCTCCTCTATATGTCCAATTAACTCATTCTTTATAATGGATTTATAATAAATCTATAGTAATAGATTGTGAAGTTATCAGGTCTGTAGTTATTCATTATCCCTCTTGTAATAGTTGCTACTTTTCAGTCTGCAGGAATCTTTCCATAAGTCATGAAATTTTGAAAGATAACCACTAAGGCATTCACTGTCTCTTTGGCTAGTTCCTTAAAAATGCTGGAATTATCTGATCTAAGCTGCAATCCAGCTAACGTTTCAAGTACTATCTCTGATCATTTCTAATTTCTCCTTCGTAAGTCCTTTGGTAACCTACACTTTCTGGAAGATTTTCTGTATCTTCTGTGAGGACAGATGCAAAGGAACAGTTTAGTTTATCTGCCGTATCCCAGTTTTCCATTATAAATTTCACTTTCCCTACTGCTTTCCCTGTTAATTTTTGATAGGATTTGATTTCATTTTTTTGTCACATGTATTGAGATACAATGAAAAGTATTGTATTGCATGCTAACTGAACAAATGATACCTTACTTAAGTACATCAGGGTAATAGAAGAGAATGCAGAATAGAGAATTACAGCTATAGAAAAGGTGCAGAGAATGATCAAATCTAATATATGAGAGGTCCATTCATATGTCTGATAATAGCATGGAAGAACTGTTTTTAAGATCTGGCAGTAAATATTTTCAAACTTTTGCATCTTCTGCCCGATGGAAGGTGGAAGAGAGCATAGCCAGGGTGGGAGGAGTCTTTAATCATGTGAGCTACTTTCCAACAGTGTAGATGGAAACAATGAAAGCAAGGTTGGTTTTCTTGGTGGACTGGACTGTGTTTACGATGCTCTGTAATTTCTTGCGGTCTTGGGCAGACCAGTTGCCATATCAAGCTGGGATGCATTTTGTATGGTGCATCTGCAAAACCTTGTAACAATCTCCATAGACATATTAAATTTCCTTAACCTTGTGAGGAATTAGATGTGCTGGTGTGCTTTCTAGACTGTATCAGGATAGATTGTTGGTGATATTTACTCCTCAGAACCTGAAGCTCT
Organism: Chiloscyllium plagiosum; assembly: GCF_004010195.1. Lineage (NCBI taxonomy): Eukaryota > Metazoa > Chordata > Chondrichthyes > Orectolobiformes > Hemiscylliidae > Chiloscyllium > Chiloscyllium plagiosum. Next base: position 64,428,595 of record NC_057713.1, read on the forward strand.
CAACCATCTCCACCTTTGCACTACAGGGGCATGTCCTCCACCAAGCTTCCTGAGGTTGATGACCAGCCTCTTCATTTTGCTGACACTGAGAGAGAGATTGCTGTCTTTACACCTTGCCACTAAGCCTTCTTTCTCCTTTCTATACTCTTGTCATTGTGATATATAGGTGTGTGATATATAAGTTTGTGATATATAGGTGTGTGATTTATAGATGGTCAATATCACCTATTTTAGCATTTGATGTTAATCTAGTGACTTTTGGATGTTGGTCAATTTTTGTGAAACAGTCTTAAAAATTACTCGGCCAGTCTTTCCAGTATTCTACTTTTGAACTAGTATTTGTCAGACTGCATGGAGTCCTGTCGTGTTAATGGAAGTTTGTTTATGCTGTAGAGATTTGTGATGAGAGAAAACAAACTTTAAGCCATAAGCTTAGCAGAAGCTAGGATGAGCAAGTTTTTCTTTTACCTTAGTTTAAAAATTTGTGAGTGCAATTCAAAGGAGACAAAGGAAAATGAGTTTGTTCAGAACAGTAAAGGAAATAAGTTACCAAAGTGAAAGTGTGTAGTTTATAAAAATTTCAGACCAGGAGTGTTTGGTTAGGGTGTATTGGTTATTCAAAGCTGCGAAAGTCTCGGATCTCAATTAGACCATATAAAACCATAAGATATAGGAGCAGAAGTAGGCCATTTGGCCCATTGAGTCTGCTCCACGATTCTATCATGGCTGATATATTTCTCAACCTCATCTTCCTGCCTTCTCCCTGTAATCTGTGATTGCCTTACCAATTTGTGGGCGGCACGGTGGCACAGTGGTCAGGTGAATTGGCCATGCTAAATTGCCCATAGTGTTAGGTCAGGAGTAAATGTAGGGGTATGGGTGGGTTGCGCTTTGGCGGGTCGGTGTGGACTTGTTGGGCCGAACTGTAATGTAATCTAATGTAATCTAATCTAATCAATCAAGAACCTATGTATTTCTGTCTTAAGTACATTAAAAAAAACTTAGCCTCCATAGTCCTCTGCAGCAATGAGTTCTAGAGGTTCACCACCCTCTGGCTGAAGAAAGTCCTCCACATCTCATTTCTCAAGATTGTACTTTCATTTTGAGGCTGTGTCCTCTGATCCTAGTCTCACCTACCAGTGAAAACACCTTCTCCACATCCGCCCTATCTAGGCTTCTCAGTATTTTGCAGGCTTTAATGAGATTCTACACCCCCCACCCCCCTTCAATCCTTCTATACTCGACTGAATTCAGATCCAGAGTTCTGAACCACTCCTCATATGACAAGCCCTTCATCCCTTGAATCATTCTTGTCAACCTCCTCTGGACCCCCCAATGTCAACACACCCTTCCTTAGATGTGAGGCCCAAATGTAGTATGACTGCATTTATTGTGTGTCAATTGAGACAGGTACCCACTTATTCTCCTTTACTGTTTACATATAACTGGTGTGGGGATTTCTGATAGCTTTTTAGTATTTACATTATTCGAACAGAGTTACACTCTTGACAAAGCATTGGCAATTACATTGTTTCCTGATAATGTGAAGAAACTTTGAGTGCTATGGTACTAATATCAAACTGCATTGAAACTTGTTGTTTTTGTTTATTATATTTTTTCCCAAATGTATAAAGGGTTATGGTGAACCTACACCAGTGTTTCTCTGTAGCCAGGGAATATTTACTTCAAAATATATCAGCCAGTAACAATCCCAGGGTTTCCTTTTCTCACTGTCAAGTATCTCTTTTGGCATTGATTTAACGTTTTGGAAAATGATCCCACTGGCTTCTCTATGGCTGCTTATCTTCTTGTACATTGTACCCATCCCAAATCACGAAGGTCAATAGCCACCTTGAAAAGTTTATTGAATAAAAATTGTCCACAATTTCTCAAAAGCTGTCTGGCATTCCCTTGTCTACATTACCTTGGCTCTGCTTTACAGGAAACCTGTCAGTAGAGCAGCAAAGAAGCTGAAGTTTGTTAAAGACAAATAATAAAACCAACACGTTCTTTGAAAAATTATTGTTTCCCATTTAGTTGTAGGGAATTCCACTAATTAATGTACTTATTCTGATCTTTGTACCACTTCTGTTTGCCCTACTATTTGAACCTTTACAAATTCAATTTTGACAAGGTACATTACCAAATTAGTCATGGAGTCATAAGGTCATAGAATTATATAGCACAGAATCAGATCCTTCAAACCAACTCGTCCATGCTGACCAGCTATCCTAAACATATCTAGTCCCATTTGCCAACATTTGGCCCATATCCCTTGAAAGGCTTCACATACCTGTCCAGATGCCATTTAAATGTTATAGTTGTACCAGCCTCATTCCATATACACACCATCCTTTGCGTAAAAAAATACCTTTTTTAAATCTTTCCCCTCTGATCATAAACCTATGCTGTCTGGGGAAAAGACCATGTCTATTTACCCAATCCATATCCTTCATGATTTTATGAACCTCCAAAAGATCACCCCTCAGCCTCTGACACTCCAGAGAAAATAGTTGAGATTGTGGTGCTGGAAAAGCACAGCAGGTCAGGCAGCATCCGAGGAGCAGGAGAATCTTCATCAGGAATCGGGCTTATGCCTGAAACCTCAATTCTCCAGCTCCTCGGATGCTGCCTGACTTGCTGTGCTTTTCCAGCATCACACTCTCGACTCTGCATCTGCAGTCCTCACTTTCTCCCATTGCAGAGAAAATAGCCTCAGTCTATTCTGCCTCTCCCTATACCTCAAACCCTTGAACCTTGGCAAACTCCTTGCAAATCTTTACTGATTTCTTTCAAGTTTCAACGTTCCTATAAGAGACCAGACTTGCATTCAGTATTCCAACAGTTACCCAACCAAAGTCCTGTACAGCCACAGCATGACCTCCTAACTCCTATGCTCAATTCACTGACCAATAAAGGCAAGCATACCAAATACCTTCTTCACTATCCTGTCCACGTGCGACTCCACTTTCAAGAAATTATGAATCTGCACTCCAAGATCTCTTTGTTCAGCAACACTCTCCAGAACCTTGTCATTAAGTGTATAAGTCCTTCCCTGATTTGCCTTTCCAAAATACAGAACCTCACAGTTATCTAAATTAAACTGCATCTGCTAAACCATGGCCCATTGGCCATTCTGTTCAAGATCCCATTGTGCTCTAAGATCATCTTCTCTGTTATTCACTGCACCTTCAATTTTGGTGTCATCTGCAAACATACTAACCATACCTCCTATGTTCACATCCAAATTATTTATATAAATGATGAAAAGCAATGGACCCTGTAAGATCATGTTCAAATAATGACCAAAATCGGTAAGTGGTGAAAATAGCCTCTTTATTCAGCAACTGCAGTAGCACAAGTTCGAGGTGGCAATAGAATCCCAAAATATAGTTTTTACAGTAGCCTCTTTATACACAGTTTTTACAGATATTAAAATTCCATTACTGTGGTGTTGCATAGCTTTGAGACAGGAGATGGGTTAAACATCTGTGAAATGGGGCTGTTACTTCTGATGAGATTAAGAGTGTCTATCCGGTCTGCTTGCATAACAAAGAGGTATTAGTCCTTTTGCCTTCTAAGTTAGTAAATGTTTGAAAAGTACAGGCTTATATACACTAAATAAGTTAGAAATTATATCTGTACTTAATAAGTGAATAAAGGATATTAAACATAACTGATTTGTGAGATTTGTTTACTATTTGCCAGTGTGAGTTTCATTCATTCATGCAATTTTACATAAGTGCTGTTTTGTCAATTAAGGGGATAGTGGCTCTCTTAAAAGGTCTTCAACAATTACATACTAATTGGGATTTGGAGGAGTCGTTGTTTGTCTGGGGTGGACAAAGTTAAAAATCATACAACACCAAGTTTTGTCCAAAAGGGTTATTTGGAGATACTAGCTTTTGAAGCGCTGCTTCTTCATTAGGTGGTTGTCGTAATTAGGGAAACTGTTTGATGTTTTGTAATCTATTCAGGTCCAAGAGAAAGTTGGTAAGGGCTGATTAATATTATAATATTTAGTGGAGACTTGATGGGGATGGTATTGTTTACGATACTGACACCTATTCTGGGGTAGCTTTTGATGTAGAAATAAACCTGGTAAGGGTTAAAGGTGAATGGGTTGAACGGGATGTCTTAATTTTAGTTTAATTGTAATAATAAAATATACTACAGAACCCCAGTTTTATGAATGAATGAATTAAACCATGTTATGGTCAGGAGTTATGAATGAATGAAATGGGAATGCAGTGTTATTAAATATAGGCGCTTATGAGTGGGTTACTAAAGAGTTATGAATGAATAAATGTAAAATGCTTGTAAGTAAGTTAGTAACGAGACCTATAATACAATATCTCACAATCCAGTAGTGCTCCTTATGGCACATTGCTGGTCACAGGCCTCCAATCTGAAAAGCAAGCCTCCATTATTGCCGTCCGTCTTCTCCCTTCGAGCCAGTTCTGTATCGAGTCTAAAGTGGTCACATTCCTTGAAGTCTAGCACTCCAACTGGAACTCAATCAACAGACACATTGAACTGGACCCCACATACAAACCACTCAGCTCCAGAACCGGAAGTACCAAAAGACAGAGATATATAAATACCAAGCGGGACAGACCTCCAATACCTTATCAAAGATGCAAAGATGATATCACCTGGCAAGATGACTAAACACTTGCAGAAAAACACACTAGCTCAACTGATGAATCCATGACTTCAATTTTGTAATCGTACTAGCCTCCACCACTTCCTCTGGCAACTCTTTCCATACACACACCATGCTCTGAGCGAGATGGTTGCTCCTTCAGTCCCTTTTATATCTTTCCCCTCTCACCCTAAACCTATGCCCTCTAGTTCCCCAACCCCAGGGATAAGACCTTGTCTGTTTATCCTATCCATGCCCCTCATGATTTTTTAAATGTCCCTCAGCCTCCAACACTCCAGGAAAAGCAGCCCCAGCCTATTCAGCCTCTCCTTACACTCAAAACCTCCAATTCTGGCAACATTCTAATAGAATTATTCCAAAAGTAATCTAACCACTGTCCTGTACAGCCACAATGTGACCTCCAAACTGTGATACTTTCAAGGAACTATGAACATGCACTCCAAGGTATCTTTGTTCAGTAGCACTCTCCAGGACCTTACCATTGCATTTGTAAGTCCTGCCCTGATTTGCCTTTCGAAAATTCTGCACCTCACATTATCTAAATTAAACTCCATCTGCCACTCCTCGGCCCATTGGCCGATCTGATCAAGATCCTGTTGTACTCTGAGGTAACCTTCTTCACTATCCACTACACCTCTAATTGTAGTGTCATCTGCAAAACGTACTAACTATACCTCCTATGTTAACATCCAAATCATTTATATCAATGACGAAAAGCAGTGGAACAAGCACCAATCCTTGTGACACACTATTGGTCACAGGTCTCCAGTCTGAAAAGCAACTCTCCACCATCAACGTCTGTTTTCTACCTTCGAGCCAGTTCTGTATCCAAATGGCTAGTTCTTCCTGTATTCCATGTGATCTAACCTTGCTAACCAGTCTATCATGAGGAAACTTGTCAAAAGCCTTACTGAAGCCCTCATTGATCATGTCCACCGCTCTGCCTTCATCAATCTTCTTTGTTACATCTTCAAAAAACTCAATCAAGTTTGCTAGACATGATTTCCCACCCATGAAGCCATGCTGACTATTCTTAATCAGACCTTGCCTTTCCAAATAAATGTAAATCCTGTCCTTCAGGATTTCCTCCAATGGCTTGCCTACCACTGTTGTCAGGCTCACTAGTCTAAAGATCCCTGGCTTTTCATTACCACCTTTCTTAAATAATGGCACCATATTAGCCAACCTCCAGACTTCAACTATAATTTCCTAAACTAAGCTACTAGTTGATCTTCCTAAATGTTGACATATACCAATATATCAACAGGGTAAACTGCTCATTTCAAAACACTGCTTACCACTTTATTAATCAATGTCTGGGAAGTTACTGAAGAATATTTTAACTGGAATGGCTTCATTTAGCACTGGAAAAGTGCTCTGGTGTGACAAAGGCTGATATTTCTTCAGTCATGATTTTAAAGAAATTGTAAGTATCTCTTTACCAAATCTGCTTTAGTAAGAAATATAGCACAACAGCTTTATCAACAAGGAGACAGTGAGGTCTGTAGATGCTGAAGATCAGAGTTGAGAGTGTGTTGATGGAAAAGCACAGCAGGTCAGGCAGCATCCGAGGAGCAGGAAGGGTTGCAGTCCAAAACATTGATTTTCCTGCTCCTCGGATGCTGCCTGACCTGCTGTGCTTTTCCAGCAACACACTCAAATTTATCAACAAGTAATCCAAATGTTGAACTGGGCAGGAGTCTGCCTTTGTTAGTGCATTGAACTTTCTGTAGTCTAAGCTGAATTGGATTGAACCATTAAGTTGAGATACTAACATGACTACCATGTTATGTTGGGTACAATTAAATGGTTTTCTCGTGTGTGTAAGATTTCTGCTTTCATCTGGGCCTAATTTGCTGGACCTAAACAATAAGCAACACAGACGCACTCACACACACATGCACACATACACGTATACGTTTATGGGGTGAATTTGTACTTGCAGAGTTACATTGTATTTTGCTCAAAAACTGCATGAATCCATCAGTCTAAACATTATGGCACAGACAACAGCAAACAGGGGGCTAACACCTTCAATAGATTATCTGGGCTGACACTAATTGTTAAAGTTCACCTGAGAATGTAACTTTTTAAAATGATTTTGTGATTTAGATATGAAAGAAGTGAAACTAACATGGGCATTTGAACAGATGAGAGACTTAACAAACAATCAAGGTATTTTTCAATGTATAATTTCAGTTACATCACACTGTAAACTTTTGTTACAAATTCTGTGTTTTACAACTGTGTCCTCCACAACCACCTGATGGAGAAGCAGCGCTCCGAAAGCTAGTGCTTCCAATTAAACCTGTTGGCCTATAACCTAGTGTTGTGTGATTTTTAACTTTGTACACCCCAGTCCAACACCGGCATCTCCAAATCATGATACCTAACTTGCGCCTTGTGGATGATGGACAGACTTTGAAGAGTCAGAGGTGAGTTACATGTTACAGAATTCCCTGAACTCATTATTGCAGCCACACTATTAACTAGTGTGTTACAGTTCAATTTTTGGTCAATGGTAATCCTGCAGATTATTGATCATTGAATATTCTGTGATAGTAATGTCAATAGATATTAGGGAGAGATAGTTAGAGCCTCCCTTGTTGGAGATATAATTGCTTGGTACTTGTGTGGAGCAGGACTACTCTATGAGGAAAGCTTGATTCGACTTAATCTGTACTCATTAGAATTTGGATGAATAAGATGGGATCTGATTGAAATACATAAAAATTCTAACTGCAGTGGACAGACTGGATACAGGCAGGTTATTTTCCCTCATTAGGAATGGACCAGGGGACACAGTCTCAGGAGACATGGTAAACCATTTAAGACTGAGATGAAGAAAAATGTCTTCTCTCACAATGTGTTCTCCTCTGCATTGGGGAAAGGAAGCATAGGCTGGGCGATTGGTTTGCAGAACATCTACATTCTTCCCTCTAAGATACCCTGAGCTTCCAGTTGTCTGCCACTTTAACATAATGTACCTTGGCCAATACCTCTGTCTCACTCTTGTTGCAGTGCTCCAGTGAAGCTCAGCGCAAGCTGGGAGAACAATACCATATTTTCTGCTTGGGGACCCTGCTGCCCTCCAGATTCAATTTCGAGTTCTACAACTTTAGGGCCTGAACTCTCCCATTTCCTTGCCCCCTACCGCACATACAAAGCCTTGTTATCATATAGTCTGCCATTACATGTTGCCTATTGTTAGCCACCAACAGTCTCGGTTAACAGCTATTCACCCTCATAGCCAGATCGTTATCCACTCATTTGTCAATCCAACTGTTCTTCTCTCTGTTTGGGCTTTATGCCCACCTATCATGTACTCCTTACTCACTCTCTCCACCTTGTCTTTTTCTGTAAACCAACATTTTCTTAGCTACCATCAGTTCTGAGGAAGGGTCACCGACCCAAAAGTTAACTCCGATTTCTCTTCACAGATGCTGCCAGACCTGCTGATCTTTTCTAGTAACTTCTGTTTTTGTTTCTGATAAATCCCTGGGCCCAGATCATGTGGGAACTTTGTGGGAAGATAGGGAATGATTGCTGGGCCCTTTCCTGAGATGTCTCTATGATCAATAGCCACGTGAGGTACCAGAGGACAGGATGGTGTCTGATGAGGTGCCGTTATTTAAGGAAGCTGGTCAGGAAAAGCAATGGAACAGTAGATTGGTGAGCCCAATGTCAATGTTGTTGAAAGTGATTCTGAGGGACAGGACTTACATATATCTGGAAAAGCAAAGACTTATTACAGACCAGCAACATGGCTTGGTGTATGGAAAATCAGTCCCACTAATTGAATGAGTTTTTTTGAAGAAATGACAAGGAAGATTGATGAAGGCAGAGTGGTGGACATGATCTATATGGACTTCAGCAAGGCTTTCAACAGAGTTCTGCATTGTTGACTGGTTATCAAGGTTATTTCAAATGGAATCCAGAGAAAGTTAGCTATTTGGATATAAAGTTGGCTTGAAAGTAGGAGATGCAAAGTCGTCGTGGAGTGTTGTTTTTTGGACCGTATGCCTGTGACAAGCAGTGGGCTGCAAAGATCAGTGCTGAATTCACTGCTTTTTGTCATTTATGTCAATAATTTGTATTTTTAAAAAATATTTATTCGTTTTGTGGGATGTGGGTGTCGCTGGCTGGCCTGTATTTATTGCCTGAGAAGGTGGTGGCGAACTGCCTTCTTGAACTGCTGCAGTCCATCTGTTGAAGGTTGACCCACAATGCTGGGAGGAAATTCCAGGATTTTGAACCAGTGACAGTGAAGGAATCATGATATATTTCCAAGTCAGGATGGTGAATGACTTGGAGTAGAACTTGCAGGTGGTGGTGTTCTCATATATCTGCTACCCTTGTTCTTCTAGATGGAAGTGTTAATGAATTTGGAAGGTACTGTCTGAGCATCTTTGGTGAATTTCTGCAGTGCATCTTGTAGATAGTATACACTGCTGTTACTGAGCATCAGTGGTTGAGGGAGTGGATGCTTGTGGATATGATATCAATCAAACAGGTTGCTTTGCCCTAGGAGAAAGTGATGACTGCAGATGCTGGTTATCAGAGTCAAGAGTGTGGTACTGGAAAAGTACAGCATGTCAGGCAGCATTCTAAGAGCAGATAAATCGACGTTTCGGGAAGGGCTTATGCCCAAAACCTCGATTCTCTTGCTCCTTAGATGCTGCCTGACCTGCGGTGCTTTTCCAGCACCACACTCACGGGCTGCTTTGTCCTGGATGGTGTCAAGCTTTTTAAGTGTCAGTGTGCCTTTAGATAGTGGACAGGCTTTCAGGAGTCTGGAAGTGAGTTACTCGCTGCAGTATTCCTAGCCTCTGAACTGCTCTTGTAATGCATCTGTAATGCTGGGGACCACTGGAGAAGCCAAGATGGGTCATCCACTCAGCACTTCTAGCTGAAGTGGTTTCTGGTCAATGATAATGCCTAGGAGGTTGATCATGGGAGATTCAGTGATGTAACACCATTGAATGTCAAGGGGCATTAGTTAGATTGTCTCTTATTAGTGATGGTCATAGCCCGGTATTTGTGTGTTGCGAATGTTGCTTGCCAAGCCTGTCAGAATGTTACTCATCAGCCAAGCCTGGATATTGTCCAAACCTTGTAGTATTTGGACATGGAATGGTTCAGTGTCTGAAGAGTCATGAATGGTGCTAAACATTATGCTATCATTGGCAAACATCCCCATTCTGACCTTACAATGGAGGGCAGGCCATTGATGAATCAGCAGTAGATGATTGAGACTAAGACTCTACACTGAGGAACACTTGTAGAGATGTCCTGAAGCTGAGATGACTGACCTCCAACATCCATGACCATCTTTCTATGTGTCAGATATGACTCTATTCACTGGAGAGTTGCCTCCTAATACCCATTGATTCCAATTTTGCTCGGGCTCCTTGAAGCCAACTCAGTTGAATGCAGTCTTGATGTCAAGGGCTGTGACTCTCATCTCACCTCTGGAATTCAGCTCTTTTGTCCATGTTTGAACCAAGGTTGTACTGAGGTCAGGAGCTAAGTGACCCTGGCAGAACCCAAACTGGGCATCACTGAGCATGTAATATGTGATAGCACTGTAGATGACATCTTCCATCACTTTACTGATGATCGACAGCATGTTGCTGGGATCGACAGCATGTTGCTGGGATGGTAACTGGCTGGGTTGGATTTGTCTTTCTTTTTATGTATAGGGCATACTTGAGCAATTTTCCACATTGTTAGGTAAATGCCAGGACTGTAACTGTTCTGGAGCGGCTTGGCTAGGGGAGCAATAAGTTCTGGAGCACAAGTCTTTAGTACTATTTGCGGGATGTTGTCAGGGCTGATAGCCATTGCAGTATCCAGTGCCTCCAACCCTTTCTTGATAGCATATGGAGTGAGTTGAATTGGCTAAAGACTATAATCTGTAATGCTGGGAATGACTGGAAGAGGGCCAAGATGGATCATCGACTCAGCATTTCTGGCTGAACATTGCTGTGAAAGTTTCACCCTTATCTTTTGCAATAAAATGCTGGACTCCTCCATCATTGAGGATGGGGATATATGAATATAAGAAGAATGGTTATAAGTTTGCAGATGACACCAAAACTGGTGGTGTAGTGGAGGATGAAAAAAGGTTATTTCAGATTACAACAGGGCCTTATTTTAAAGGCAGAAATGAAGTGGATATTCCAGGTGTGATGCAGCTGGTCAAAGCACTCAGCTTTAAGCAAAACAGAATTTATTTAAACACAACAGTTGAAACATGAACAAAAGAAAATGGAATTTAGAATAACTTAACTATTGGAAAACCAAATCAACCTGATACAGCAATTTAACTAAGGAACTGTTCCAATCCAGTAACATCCTATAAGTAACATCCCTTAGCAAAAATGTAAATTGAAGCACAGATTCTTACAAGCAAGAGGAAACAATATCTAAAGAGATTTCAGAGAGAAAGTCAGTTAGGAATCATTCACTGAAGCTGCAAACTTTCATGGACTTCAGCACCTTGTGACTGTCACAGCTGAACCAAACTAGAAAAAAACCTGAACTGGGAGAACTGGCCACTGCCCTGCCATTGTTAAGCTAGGCCCTTTTAGACTCCCCAGCACCTCTGCCTTTATAACCTCTCAAAAAAAACAAGGATAAAATAACCTTGTTAAAGTGACAGTAGCTCAATCTTTGAGTATGTTTAAGCTAGAGATTGATAGATTTCTGATTATCAGTAACATACAGAGTTATGGGGCTGATAGATAAAAGACATTGAAGTGTTTGATCAGCCAATATATTAAACGGTAGGGCAGGCTGAGTTAACTGAATGGCTTGCTCCTATTTCAATGTGACAATTTTCCCTGCTTGCTCTCTGCAATATCAGTTTAGCTAGTCCTGCTGTCTGGTCCGTTCATTATAGCCCTGCAATGTGTTTCCCTTAGGTACTTGTTCAATTTCTTTCTGAAAGCTACAATTGATTCTGCTTTCAACATCCTTTCACGCAGTGCATTCTGATTGTAACCGCTTATTGTGTAAATGAACTCATCCTGCAATGAGCAGTGGTTCTTTTGCCAATAGCTTTAAATCTTTGTCCTCTTGTCCTTGTCCATTTCTCTCGCTCTTCTCTGTTTAGCCCTTACATCAATTTGAACAGCTCTATTTATCCTGGAGGTAACATAAATACATTTTTCAACATAGCTGCTGACAGAATGACCATGCTGTCAGTTCGTTTTTTGATGTGGTGTGCAACAGAAAGATGACAATGAGGCTAGATTGTGATATATATTTCATAACAGCAGTGAATTAAAACTTCAAAAGTAGATTGTAACACTTTTTTAAAATTTGGAATGAAATCTTAAATTTGGCCATCACAATGGAAACAGCAGAAAGAAAAAATTGCAAATTGCATGGGAATTCTTTTCCTTAGGCAACAGAGGTGGTGCACCAGATTTCAGGAAACTTGAGACCATAGCAATGAAGTTCACAGATTGAGAAACTGAAATTTAGATGTTACCATTGAAATGATTTCCATCAATGCATCTTCGCTCCTGGTTAAAGTGGTACATCTCTTGGAAAGTCAATCATATTGAAATGGCTTGAAGTGAAATACAACCTCAAATTACAGTCAATCTCCAGATTAAGGTTGTGGTAGATTTAAAGCCGGTTTAAAAACCTGGAGGTTGTTATTATCAAGCAGGAAAATGCAGAGTTGCACTTAATCAAAAGGAGAGAAAACAAAGTGTTAATAATTTTGAAGATATAATCCCAGCATCCACATCAGAAATGAAAAGGTTAGGATTCATAACTTACTTTCACCATTGATCCAGCTGCAATTGTATTTGTTATCTTGGAAACAAAATACAAGAAATTCCTCAGTCACATTCTCTGATAAAAATTGACTAGTTAAACAGCATTAAATCCAGTTTTCCCAGTATTGAATCAACTTATTGTTACGGTGATATAACTAGTTAGTTGTGGTAAGTAGGAAGTGCCTTCCCAGGGGAAGTAATTGGCTAAAGAAGCCAGGACTAAATTGGGCTGAGTTATTTTCAATGGAGATCACTAATAGTGAGTAAGTTCTAAATGAATATAAAATGTTCCTTAAGAAAATTACAAAATCATGTATTTAAATGCTGAAGTTAGGATAAAGGCAATGCACAACTAATATTTCATAAGACTAGGCAAATGTCTGCCAGAGAAATTAGTAAAACACCCACATGGATGTGATTTTCCATAAAGTGGTTAATTATGTTGTGAATAACAGGCCTCAAGACAAGCTGTTGAGAAATGATCAACCAAAAATTTCTTTTCAATTTAGCATCAAGTAGAAGAAATCTATGACAATGAGTATACATTGAGTACCTTGAAGTGGAAGAGGAAATGTGTGTCGTTTGTTCAATAGCTATCTCAAGAGGGTAAATGTTGAAATTATGCCACAGAACAAAAATTATTGAGGTGTTGAAATGTCGTTTTGAAATTTATGGGTAGAGGTATTCGTATTAGGCAGTGACCTAGCATTTAGCCATAAAATATTGAATATTTTTGGGGAAAAAAAAGACAATACAGTTCAAAATTCATAAATTGCCACATTAAATGACAGTTTAGAAATATGCATACAGAATGTGAAGAGATCTTTGCAGATGTGTTTGCTAATTACTATGGGTGGATTCTTCTGTCTTGCTGGTGGGAGTTGGAGGTGGGAAATGCATATGTGAGGAGATGACATTGCTGAACTCCATTGCTTTTAGCTCCACTAAACCTATGTTCTAGATGGGAAGGTTCATGGTTGACCAACCCATTGCCAATTGAGACACTTAAATGGCCAATTAATGAACATTTTTAGTCCAGCTGCAGCTGGTAGAGAAATTCTAAAGACTCATAACTCTCCAAGTAATAACATTTTTCCTAATCTTGGACCTAAGTGGTATCCTCCCTATCTTTACATCGTGTCCTCTGCTTCCCCAACCATTGAAAGAGTAGTCACCTACGTGGAACATTAGAAGCAACTGGAAATCAAGTGTAAACTAGTCTCACTTGCAGCCTGCCTATGATGAATAATAACTCATTAAGGATGAAGAAATATTTTGCTGTGACCATTTAATATGTCACTGAGATGCAAGAAAGTGTTCTGTAGTTTTTGCAAGGAGTGAAAACTGGATGTAGCATGAGAAAAAATGAAGAAAGGAGACATTGAAGTGAGACTGTTCAAAACACATTCATTTCTCACCTTCAAACATCTCCCCATCTGCCCCTCAGTCCTTCAAAATCGCACTTTAATGTTGTATGTTATAATATTCATGACCAGTTTGTGGTTCTGGTCGAACGTTGCCACCAATCTTCCTTTCTATACTATTTAAGAGCCCATTTGTTTAGTAGTATTAAAGAAAAGATAAGTCTGAACAAGTCTGATAAGTCTGAACAAGATGAGATTCTTGTCTTAACAGATAGCAACAGGTACAAGTTACATGGTTTGTTAGTAATTATCATTAAGACAATTAAATCCAAAGATAACACCTCTAATACCATTGAGATCTGGAGATAGATTCCACAATACTCTACATAAAACTGTATAATCTCATGAGACTAGATGGATCCTAATACATTCTTCAGCAGTAACCATTTCTAAACAATTTCCTTATGCAACAGTTCTGTTGCTGCAGAAGGATATTATATGATGAAGTCTTCTTAAATCTTCAACTTCATCCCCAAACATCTGAGCAGTCACAGCAGAGTAGCCACTCTAGATAATGGTGTTATCCTTTCAGTTTTCAAACTCATTTTTATGCAACATAAGCATTATTTTAAAGTTCAATTCTCCATTTTTATAAATTTTATATGCTGGTTGTCAAATGAACTTCGGGTTTTCAACGACTGGCAGAATAAACATTAAATATGAACAATGGGTGCTAGTAAAAGGGATGAATTATTGAATATAAAAGTGTTTTATACAGTGGTCTGGTCGTGTGGTTTAGATTCTGTGCACTGGATACTGTTCTGCCTCTGTTTGGCTTGGATCATTCCCACATTGACAGGCAATAGGGTCTCTGCTGTTGACCATATATATTTTGGAATTGGGAACCAATTGTAATAGCTACACATTTGAGGATAATACAAAATTATGTGGAAGTGTGTGTGAAGGGAAGACATAAAATGATTTCAAGAGTATTTGGGCAGGCTTAGTGAATGAGCAAGTATATGGCAGATATAGTATGTGGAAAAATGTGAGGCCATCCACTTTGATAGGAGAAATAGATGTGCAAATTATTTCATAAATGGTGATTAGTTGGAAGCTTTGGATATACAAAGCAACCTAAGTGTCCTTGTCAATAAAACAATGAAGGCAAAGACGTCAGCACAGCCAACTATTAAGAAGGTTGGTGAAATGTTAGCCCTTATCACAAAAGGATTTAAGTATTCAAGTACTCAGTTGCTTCAATTGTAAAAGATTTTAGTTAGATTGCAGCTGGAGTACTGTGCGCAGTTTTGGTCTCCTCATGTCAGAGAAAATATTATTGCCACAGAGAGAATGCAGTTAAGTATCATCAGATTTGTTCCCGTGATAATAGAACACAACATCAGCACAAAAACCTGAGGAATCTTTTATCATCTCCACAAATACAAGGAGGGTGGAGGTAGCAGACTGAAATGAAAGCAAGTAGCTAAAGATGAGAAGGGACAATTGGAAATGCTCTAGGATGTCCTCCTTAGGGTAGAAAGCAAGGTACTGTGGGTGAAAGTAATGCCCAAAGAACTAATGCTTTCTTTGTCTCAAGGTGATGCAGATTGCAGGAGAATTTGTATAGGCAGTCACCTCAAAGATACAAACCCTGACTGAAAGGGGAACAGGCCAAATTGGAATTCTAACTGCAGCTGTGAGTTTAAGTATAAACACTGCTGTGAGTATGGAGGAGTTAAATATGATCCATGAGATTTATAAGCAATTCTTCCAAAAGGAAAAATAATTCCTTATTTCTCAAAGTAAGTAACTTAAATTGTTAGTTTTACTAATGGATATAGGAGTCACTCAAATTCTTTTGCTGGTTAAAGGCACACCTTTTCCCACTGGAGAATGTGTTGAAAGCCAAGATTTTAATGGATGGGTTAACTCTCACCTAACTCTATCACAGGGAAAATAACTGTACATTTTTTTCTCCTGTTCCTTGGATGCTGCCTGACCTGCTGCGCTTTTCCAGCAACACATTTTCAGCTCTGATCTCCAGCATCTGCAGTCCTCACTTTCTCCTGTACATTTGTATACACTTGTAGTGTAACCTTATGTCTAAAATGCTTCTTAGAGGGGGGTGTCTGCAGTTTGCCTGCTGACAGAATCAATCTATTCCCAGACAAAGTTTTGGCAAATGTTAAGTTAGAAACTTGTCTAGCCGACACAGAAATGTCAAGTGAGGTCAAGGACACATAACACTGCAGAAAATGTTTCCAAGAATTTTTGCTTCATGTGCAAGTAGTGGAACAATGGCTAAACATGTTCTGTCATTGGAGGTCAAATTGGAACCACAGGCAGATATTTGGTTATCTGAAACTTTTGGATTTGAATAAACCATAGGAAATGTTCAGCAAGTCTTTTCTGATTGCTGCTCAGCAAGCTGATCCAGAAATAAACCAAGTAGCATTGTTGATTCAAATTAAAGCTGAAGACAAAAGGGTTTTGGTATGGAATAGATAGAGTCAGTAGCCAGAGACTTTTCCCCAGGGCAGGATTGACTGGTACGAGGAGTCATAGTTTGAAGATATTAGGAGGAAGGTATAAAGGAGACATCAGAGGTAGGTTCTTTACGCAGAGAGTTGTGAATGCATGGAATGTGTTTCCAGCTGTGGTGGTGGAAGCAGAGTCACTAGGGACATTTAAGTGACTGCTGGACATGCACATGCATAGCAGTGAGTTGAGGGGTGCGTAAGTTAAGTTATTATATTTTACATTAGGATTAAACCTCGGCACTGGACTTTAATATGTTCTATGTTCTATGCAAATGTATTAAAAATTGGGATTCTGATGAGGAACTAGAGGATCCCCTGTAGTTCTATGGGTAAGAGTTGGTTCTGATAACAATGTCACCAAAAGTCATCAGGAAACATCAAGAATAATCAAATAAATTATGTCATGACATCGGGAAGTCCAGCAGGCCTAAGCACACAGAAGTTGATATTTTACTGAGTGTTTGAAAAAGGATGTGGCACAGTTTTGTAAAACATGCCTATGTTTTTGTAAAACAGGCTATGAATATGCCATACATCTTTTTCTTTACCTTCAAGGTGAAGGTGACCATGTTTATCATCTGGAGTATTTGGGAGCCTTTCAGTGGCTATGCAATTGTTTTCTGAGGCTGATCGATGGCTGGAAGAATCTGCTATATTAGGACAGAATGTCACAGTGATTGATGTTTTAAAATGAATTGCTGGTATGGGGCCTCCCCTCTCTGCAGTTTTGATATGGATATTTTTTTAAATATCCTATTCAGAGATCTTGTGATACATCTCTGGAGCAGTTGGGACTTGAATCCAAACCTCTGGCCCTCAGAGTCTCTGATGTATGCTTGTTTCCGAAAGTGGCTTGCTCAGTTGTATCAGATGCAAGATCCTGGGCAAACTCCTCCCAGGACTCAAAGTTGATATCAAAACTCGCAAGTTAGGCATTCAGAGTACCTTTTGATCACCATACGTGTGCAGACTTAAATACTACATAGAAAACATGGCACAAGTATAGAATACCAGAAAGCATTTTTCATTATTTCTATAATTTATTCCATAAATTGCTCTGTAGTATTCCAGTCTTTGCATTATCTACATTATTTGCAACATTTTACATGAGTGCCAGAACCATTGGTAATTCATAATAGCTACAGGATATGACTCCAAAGCATAGTTTGAGCTTAAATTCTCAATGTGCAGTACATTGCAAAAGAACTTTAGAACTAAAATAACATACCAATATTGTTTGTTACTTTTTGTAAGGAATAATGATTATTTTACACTCCTATTGAAGGTGAATTGCATTGCATTCAAGATCAGTGCAAATAATGAAAACAAGTCTAAGCAAAATTGTAGAGTTAAATACAATGACATAAATTGTCGTAAAACAAAATCAGCACAACATCTTAGCTGATTCAAAATTGCAAAAAAATTTAAAATACAATAATCAAACACTGACTACCAGCTGTGAGGAATGTTTTAAATTAGCAGCATGAAGACAAGTCACTGAAAAGGGATAAACCATTGACATCAACTGGGGAGTGTATAAAGAGAACATGTCTTCATGCATTAAACTTTTACTATGGTAACTACTGTGCCTTCATTTCAGTTGATCTAAAGAAGCTTTGAGAATCTCATAAATCTCTTTACTACACAAGGAAGAATGGAAGAATGATTTATATCTCCATAATTTTACCACTCTCTCTAATTCGAATACTGCTGTTTATTTGGCACTTCTGTTAAAATAACTGCTGACACTGGAACTTCACAGCCTTGATCTACTGCTGGCATGTTTTAAGCCACAACAATAAAATGAGAACCTATAAAGGCTACCACTTCATATCACAGAGATTTTCTGTAATTGATTACAATAGCTCATCAGTGCAGATCATTAAATACAAAGTATTTCAATAAATAATTGGTTTATTTGAATTCTATGTGATAATATTATAAATCAAGATATGTTTAATTAACATGAAAAGTGGAATGTTTTTGCACAAATATGAAAATAAAAAGCATTTAGTACTTTAATAAACAATGCTGTAAACCAAAACAACATCAGCGATAATTCAAATCCATCTTGGGAAATTCTCAAGGCACTTCCTAGGCAAATCACATTTCCATCTTCAATGATTTCGTCTGCAAGAAAATGAAAATCAACAATTTAGGGTGTAACACTAGTTACATATTTTTAATTTGCGTAACCTGTGCATGCATTTATTGCACTGCCTTTTTTTATAAAGTAGCACCAAAATGTTAACTTAGTTGGGATCTCTGAACACAGTGCTGGTGGGATTTCTGAGCTAGCCATCTTGCTATTCAGAGTTGGAAACCAATTGGAGATGAAACTGGATCATCTAGTAACTAATATATTTTGCCAATATTTCCTATGCTATAATTCCATCTGTTTTTCTTTTTTCTATTCACATGCCCTTTTTTTAATGTTTCCTCTGCCATGTTTTTTCATCATCTACAATACTTGCAAATTCTTTTGTTTGTTTTATTTCTTTCCATCATCTTCCCCTCAAGCTTCTGTATTATCTAAGAGCTTTATTGGAGAACAACTTATTGGTCAATTAATTCATAAACCTTCTGTGACAAGAGTACTGACTATTCTCTTTTCATCGAATTCATGGAGTCAGAGAGATGCACAGCATGGAAACAGACCCTTCAATAAACTCGGCAGAAGTGGGTACTGCAGATGCTGGAGATCAGAGTGATGAAGGGCTTTTGCCCGAAACGTCAATTTTACCTGCTCCTCAGATGCTGCCCGACC
The DNA here is from genome assembly GCF_004010195.1 of Chiloscyllium plagiosum. Classification (NCBI taxonomy): domain Eukaryota; kingdom Metazoa; phylum Chordata; class Chondrichthyes; order Orectolobiformes; family Hemiscylliidae; genus Chiloscyllium; species Chiloscyllium plagiosum. Next base: position 64,447,728 of record NC_057713.1, read on the forward strand.
TGCTGTGCATTTCTAGCACCACTCTAATCTTGACCCTTCAATAAACTCATCCATGATGACCAGATATCCTAAATTAATCCAATCCCATTTGTCAGCACTTGACCAATATCCTTCTAAACCCTTCCTATTCATGTACCCATCCAGATGCCTATTAAATGCAGTAATTACACCAGCCTCCACCACTTTCTCTGGCAGCTCATTCTGTACATGCACCACCCTCTTTGTGAAAAAGTTGCCCCTTTGGTCCCCTTTTAAATCTTTCTCCTCTCATTCTTCCTTTCCATACTATATTCCAACTAACTGTTCTGGTAAGGAGCTTAAGTGGGTAGATAGAATTGAGATACTGATCAAACAGATTATATCAATCAACTAATCCAATGGCCTTCATTAAAGTAGAGACTTATATCTGATATAATAGAAGTATTGAAAATTATGAAGGATGGACCAGAGTAGAAAGGGACTAATGAATATAAACTGGATTTGCACAGGAAGGCAGCAAAGATTGGGTCACAAGCCAATAACGACACCCAAGTCTGAATGTCTGAGGGTTACTGGATATTAGAAATGTAAGAATAGAAGTAGGTCATTCAGGACCTGAGCCTGCATTGCCATTCAATGAGACCTTGGTTGATCTGTGGCATAACTCCATTTGGGCCCATATCCCTTGTTTTGATTGCTTAATAAAAGTTTTGTCAATTTCAAATTTAAACTTAACTGTTGATTTAGTATTGGCTGCTGTTTAAGGAAGAGATTTCCAAATCTCCACTACTCTTTGCATGTAGAAGTGTTTTCTAACATCTCTTTTGAATGGCCTGGTCCTAATTCCCAGACTATGCCCCCAGGTTCTACAATTTTCAACTAGTGAAAATAATTCGTCTTTATCTGCCCTGTTTTTTTCCCTGTTTATATCCTTAAAAACCTTAATGAGATCACCAAATGACTTTCTAAATTCTTGATAATAAAAGCTTGATTTGTCTAATCTCTCTTCATAACTTAACTCCTGAAGTCCAGGTATAATCCTTTTAAACCTGCGCCAAGCTCTTCCCTGGGCCAAAAGACATTCTTCCTAAGGTATGTTATACAGATCTGCTCACAGAACTCGAAATGGGTCTAATTATGGTTTTGTATAACTGCAGCATAATGTCTGCATTCTTATATTCCAGCCTTTAAATATGAATGCCAGCATTCTTTTAACTTTCATGACTATTTTCACATCTGTTCGTGGCATTTTAAAGAGATATGCATCTGAACCCTCAAATCTCATTTGCGATCCACTGAATTTAACTTTGTGCCTTCTAAAAATACCCCGATCTATCCTTATCTAAAGGCTTCTAGAAGTACATATAAATTTACCTCTGTCCACCACCTCTGTTACCACTTCAAAAAATTCAATGAGACTTTTTAGGCATGACCTACCCTTCATGAATCCATGCTGACTCTCCCTAATTAACTGAAATTTTATGAGGTTCCTTATCTTTGATTATGGACTCCAACAATTTCACCAACCAGAGATGTCAGGCTAACTGGTCTGTATTCCCTGGTTTCATGCTGTCAACATTCTTAAAGAGAAAAATGAAATGAACAAATTTCTAATCCCCTGAGGTGCAACTCCTAAATCCAGGGAACTCTGAAAGATTATAGTTCGGACATATTTGTCTTTAGGTCTCAAAAGTGTAAAACAAATGAGCTGCATATTGTTCTCAGGATCACCATTCACGGTCATCACAAAATCTGCGAGCTTTGATATTAGGTGAGTTCATAGATAAGCTCTGAGTAAACAGAAAAAAGTGAGAGAAGAGAGATATTGGCTGTCAGTTCTTTGAATGGTCATAAATTTGCCTTTGAGAAAAATATATTTAAAATTGGTCGTAACTTTGAAATCATTGACATGCTGTTTGCAGTCCTGTGTTTATTCCTCAAGATTTAATTTCTGTAAACTTTTTCAGTTCTACTATTGTTTGCTCAGTAACACCATAGACAGAAACGTCTCAATTCAGGGCCAGGGGATAAAACATTAGAGAAACTCATACTACTAATATAACCATGCTTATTGCAGCATCATTTTTAGGGTGTGGTCTTTTTTCTATTACACTACTATACATTATTTTTGCAATATTATCATAGACATTTTTTTGTAATCTGGAAAATCATAGTTACATCATTGTAATTCTGTGAGAACACAGGAAGATAACATTTATTCATGTAAAACCTTGGCCAGAACTTTCCTCAGAGCTGTAATCACCACGGTAGCCTTCCCAGGGGTGGTGTGGAAACCTTATTTTCAAGCATGTCTTTCCTAATCCCTGCCAAGAAAAGACACATCCAAAGCAAATGTGTAACATAATGGTCTGATAGCCTCTGTTGTGCAGCTACTAGAAATTCTTTGGAAAATACCTTCAAAAGATGGCAGAGAGTTAACGACACAGAAATAAGACTGTTCAGTCCATCTGATTTATGTTACACACATACTTCTTTCCACTCTGCCTCAGGTAAGCCTTCATTAAATCAATCAACTGCCAAATGTTGTAAATGTGCTAAATATTGTTAACTTTTAAAATTACCAGCAATAACTCATTGCTTCAAATTAAAACAAGATAATAGAGGGAAAATCCTTAAAGCAATCCTTAAATCATAATGCTGCACTAACTGAGGATCATTGTTTATGTTGCTGACAGTAGGCCAAAGTTATGCATTGGCAGCTGCAATGGTGATATCTTTTAACATGGTCGTACTGAGTAAAGCTGAAATTACTAACATATTATTCATCACTGAGGTTCAGGGCAGAGAGATGCTCTCAAAACACCTCCTGCTCTCAAAATACCTCCTGCTTTGCATTTCCTCTGTTCTTGTACCCCACCATTGAGAAGTCAAAAAGGAATGAATACCATTGTCTGGGACCAACCACTTTGTGCACTAAACCTACTTCAGATCTATTGTCATGTAGTATCTTAAGTATGCTAATAACTTGTTCAATCACCCATCCAATAGGAACATGATACTGCTGCAATTCATTGGTCAGATTTATCATGGGTGTTTTTCTTCAAGTTTGAAGCAACATAATGTATCCCTGGTTTCCTTACAGCCAATTCTATTAACATGTGCAGGTTCAGGATGCCAGTGGGATTGATCTGCCTAAGCATAAAAGCATCATGGCAGCTTCCCAGGAATTTTGTATCTACCTGCATAAAGGAAAAGGCACTTTTTTTCCCAAAATTGAAAGCTCTTATTGAAGGCTAGTCAGACACAAACCAGTGCATTTGAACTGGTGCTATCACAAAGTTCAAATAATGGGATATGTGGGATAATAAACTTTTAAGTACTGTGGGTGCTTTCACGAGACCTGGATGTGTCTCCAGCATACCTTGGAAGGGTCCAGAGGTTAAAAAGTTGGAGATGTTGCAGATTTTGACAAACATTGGTAATGTGTAGTCAAGTCCAGCAGGGAGTAGGTCTTTTTCTATATAGCTGCTCACCAGCTAACATTGTGCCTTTGGAAGCACTGTTGTTTTAACAAATCAAAAGAACTTAAGCCTTGACTTTTGAACTGTTGGTTGTGAATATGGATAGTGCCTCTTGTGAGCTTCAGCTCTCTGTTCTTTACTGCTGCAAACTTCTCAAGAGCAACTGATGCTGTTGCTGCTGTGTCTAGTGTTGATCCGATTGCTCTTCGCTGAGGGTCCAAATTAGGCTCTTAAGTAGCCGAGGAAGTACACCCACTTTGCTGTGATTCAGAAAACCTCATGAACTACAGAAAGTAAGCTCTCCAAAAATATTGAATAAACTGTTAACACCTATTGGCAATGAAAGCAATTGCAAGTACTGAAATATTTAGTGCACTATGAAAATGCATTCAAATCAATCCCTCATTTGCTGCTACATTCTCACCTTGCTTTCAACAATGCGTTTTAAGAAAGTTGGGATGCCATGTGAAATTTACATTGATGTTAAAATGTCATTCCAATTAAGCAACTCCCTTGTTAATAAATAATTTTACTTGCGATTTTTGTGAAGACTTGTTGCTCAAGTTGATGATCTGGTATAAGTTAGCTTGCAGAGCTTGAAGACGTTTTGTCACCATACTAGGTAACATCATCAGTGAGAGTCTCCAGTGAAGAGCTGGTGGAACTTCCTGCCTCTCTATTTATAGGTCCTGGTTTCTTAAGGTGGGTGACGTCATTTCCAGTTCTTTTTTTTTCAAGGTAAAGTAAATGGGGTCTAAATCGATGTGTTTATTGATGGAGTTCCAGTCAGAATGCCAGGCCTCTATGAATTCTTGTGCATGTCTTTGTTCGCTTGTCCTATGATGTGTTCATTGTCCCAGGCAAAGTGGTGTCCTTCTTTGTCTGTATGTATGGAAACTAGTGATAGTGGGTTGTGTCTTTTGATGGCTAGTTGGTGTTTTTGTATCCTTTTCTTGCATGGTATTTTGTAAATGATGCTAGTTTTGCTGGTAGTATTTTATTCTTCCAAGGTGATTACAAACAGCCTGACACAATCAAGTCAAGAGTGTAACTTGGGGTGTTGAAACCTGATTCCCAGTGTTTTCTTTGGACTTAACTTCCCACCATACCCAAACCAATTACTTCAAAGTTAACACTCTGCAATGCCTACAGAATTCTGCTCACAGTGTTCTGCCTACAGTGTTCTGATATAGGGAGAAGTAGTATATCAAAATCTTCTATGTTGTCACATATTTTTCTCTCATGGTTCCCTGCTCAGTGATTTGTCTGCTTGATGCTCTTCTGCTCAGTAACTCCTGGAATATTAGATTGCAGAGTGAATTTGGATATGAGCACATTACAGAATGTGTGCACTGCAATTTATGCCTTCTAAATGTGTAGGTTCTTTTGGGAGTTTACATGGTCCAGTTTGTAGCCATGTTCTGGTCAAATGAAAAGAGTCATACAGAGTAAACAAGATGTAGTGTATTGGATCCATGCAATTACTTACTTGTTGCAAAAGTATGCTACATGGAGAGGGGAGGGATGGCATTTTCTATTTTGTGTGAGTGTAGGAATGAGCATGTTGGATGGTCACTAACACAGTGTTCACGCTGATGAGGTAACTCACCAAACAAAGACAAAGAAAACAATACAGCACAGGAAAAAAGCCCTTCAGCCCACCAAGCCTGCTCCAATTTCTAATCCTTACTTAGACCCACTACTTATTGCCTATGCACTGTATCTATCCCTCGGTTCACCTCACATGTATGGGTCAATCAGGATACACATTAAGCATTGCTAATGTGCCTGCTTCCACCACCTCTACTAGCAGTGAATTCCAGGCACTCACCACTCTGTGTGTGAAGACTTCTCCCTGCACCTCTCCCTTAAATATTCCCCTTCTCACCTTGAATCTTTGCACTGTTGTAGTTGACCTTTCCAACCTTGGAAAAAAAAGACTGACTATCCATCCTATCTGCACCTCTCACAATTTTGTTAAGTTCTATCAGGTCGGTCCTCAGCCTTCATTTTTCCAGTCATTCAAGTTTATCCAACCTTTCTCCATAACTGTAACCCTCCAGGACCAGGCAACATCCTGATAAACCTTCTCTGCGCCCTCTCCAAGGCATCCATGAACTTCAGGTAGTGTGGCGACCAGAACTGCACACAATATTTCTAATGTAAACTGTGGATGTTTCAGGTGGCTCACCATGTCACCTGCTAATCTGCTCATGAAGAGCTAACAAATGAACTAAGGTTGCTGAGTCATAAGCATTGACACTATGATCAGATCTCAGAAATTGTCAACTAATCAGAGCTAACAGATTCTTAGTCCTAATGACTGCTATTCATGGTTGACTTTTCTTATGGTCTATTAACGCACTGCTTAGTTTGAAGGGTGAGGGCTGTGGACAGGATGGAAGGGGTGGGGGGAAGTCAAAGAAGTCAAAGGTTTTCAAAGGTCAACCATTTTCCTTGCATTGTGCCTTGAATTGCCTTTCACCTGCTGTCATTCACCCCCAACTCTGACATCACTATCCTTGTATGCCCTCTGCACTGCCCAATCAATACTGAGCTATTTACATTCATGTCTTGAAATACCTGCCACCTTCTCATTCTAGGTGGAAAAAAGAAAATTGGATGTAAGAACTGCTAAGAGTGCTAGTGAGGCGAGTAGGGTAGATGAGAGATATGAAGAGTATTTTTTATCAAAAGGGAGAGCACGTCCTTCTTGTTCAAATGACACTACTAAGCTCATACAATTTTAAGGGTCGTGGGAGCTACTCAAACTCTTCTGTGGAGAAATATATAATCTTTTCTCCAGAGAATGTATTGTAGTGGCAGTAGATGGAAGTGGAAAGTATATATCAGTTCCATTGTATAAATTAAAATTAGAATGTGACATGCTGTGCAGAATAGTGACAACACAATGGTTGTTAAGAAGTCACCCATGGATGGAGTTGACTGATTTGGCTGGAGTGAAGGTTATAGCTTAATCTGTATCCATGGTAAGTTTGAATGATAAGAGATGGCATAGTTACAGGAATGCATTCCAAGTATATTTCCATGGCTCATGTTGACCCCAGTAATGGCCTAATCGTATTATTGTTGGACTATTAATCCAGAGACCCAGGTAATGTTCTCGAAACCTGGGTTTGAATCTCACCATGGTAGATGATGAAATTTGAATTTAATAAATATCTGGAATTAAGAGTTTAATGATGGCATGAATATATTGTTAATTGTTAAAAAAAACCCATTTGGTTCACTCATGTCCTTAAGGGAAGGAAACTGCCATCCTTAACTGGTCTGACCTACATTTAACTCCAGACACACAGCAATGTGGGTTGACTCTTAACTGCCCTCTGGGCAATTAGGAATGGGCAATAAATGCTGGCCAGGCCAGCAAAGTCCTCATCCATGAATAAATTTTAAAAATCAGAGATTGAAACAATGCCATAAGCAGATACTAGAATTAGGTTTTGAGGTTGTTGACTTGCCTGCTGAGCTGGTCAGCTGTTCACAGACAATTTGTCACTATTCAAGGTAACATCATCAGTGAACCTCCGGTGAAGCCATATACTAGAATTGTTGAAACTATTTTTAGGGATGGGGATAATTTGCAAAAAAATGTTTCGTCTGTCTTTGTTAACTGGGGTTTAGAAAGCAGATCCAGAGTTAGCAGGTTAACATAGTCAGCTTACATCAAGACGGAGACTGGAAGAGATCCAGAGTGTTAATTTATGAAAAACAGACTTCTACTGAGGAAGTGGGACACCCTTACTGACCTGATGAGGAATGGATAGTTGTTTATCTGATAGTGGTACTGCCCAAATATCCTAGGAAGACATTTCAAAGAGCACATAAAATTCCTATGGCAGACCAATTTGGAATACAATCATTTTACATGGCCAAACGTTCCTAAGTGCACTTTTGGAAAACATGCCATTCATAGCAGGTAGTGGTATGACATTATGACTGGATCTCAGAAACTGTTAACTAATCAGAACCAGCAGTTTCTTAGTCCTAATGTCTGCCATTTGTGGTTTACTTTTCTTATGGTCTATTAACCCACTGCTTAATTTGAAGGGTAGGGTTTGTGGATAGGGTGAAGAAAGCATTTGGTATGCTTAACATATGATCAAATTAACATCTTTAATATCCATGCCATACTTGAAAAACTGTTCAGTCAAATGTTAGTGGATTGTATAGGACCATTACAAAATGAAACATAACATTAGTCTATCCTAACAGTTATGGTTGACAATTTGATTCCCAGAAGCTATTCTGATAACAGCAACTACAGCTAATGTAATAATGGTAGGATTAATTCCATTTTTAAAATATATACCAATTCATTACAACTGTATTAGAAAATTTACTTTAGGTCTAAATTTTTTCAGGACAAAAGCGGCAATCTGAATCTGAATCAGTTGAACTATACTGTCTGTCATCTGCAAACACGGAACTTTACTGCGTTACAATTAGTCTCTGAATAAGGTATGTTGTCACAAATACATGATTAGGCAAAAGAGTAGATTTCTGGTTCTTTGTTACCAGAGATTCCCTGATTGAATCTGCTAGACTTAGTCCATTTAATTTGATCTATGGTCATAAGTGATTTGTTAGAATTGATTCATGAGAAATTCTCAAGGCAAAGAGGTGACTCTTCCATGTTGAAAGATCTGTCTACGTATCTAGAGAGTCATTCTACAGTGACACTAGTGCTTATCCTTCAGGGAGAATACTGATCTAGTCCGTATCCAAAATAAAATATAGTAAATTTACAACCTTTCAGAGTTTTTCAAATTAACACCCCCAATATCTCTGAATATTCCAGCAGCTTTGCCCATCATTAGGATTCCAGGTTTACTGGGTTTACATGACAGAATCAGGGAATTTCAACACTTATAGCTAAGATCATAGTATACATATATACTTACGTGGCAATATTCAGTGTTGTGCACACAATGGGCTCATAGCTAATCTTGTTAGCAACCTTGCACATCTTTTATAGTCTGAAACAAAACACAGCATGAAATTTTAATTACTTAGACAGCAATTACTTCTATGAACAATTTTATTCAAAATCTAGTGGAATTCTTGAACATTTTTAATCAGTTGCTAAAATTTAATGTAAAACTGAGCCTGGTCCAGAAAGCTAAGAAGTTATGAATAATCTTCAATATTGGTTTTTTGTCATCTAATATTTTGCGTCCAATTCCAGACACCACATTTTAGGAAGAGAATAAAGAAGAAAGGGTGTAGAAAAATTTCCAAGAATGTTCCAGATATGAGGGATGTCAGTTACAAGTATGGATTGAATAAACTGTGGTCATATTCTGTTGAGAACTGAACGTTGTGAGGAAATTTAAACAAAATGTTCAAACTCATGAGGAATTTAGATAAAATACATGAGGAGATACTTTTCCTATTTGCAGAGTGTTTAAGCACCAGAGAATGGACATCAATTTGTAGTGCTTTACAAAGAACCGTAAACAACATGAAGAAAAACATTTTTATATAACAAATGGTTATAGTCTGAAATGCTGTATCAGAAAGGGTTGTGGAGTCAAAGTAAATGGGGCTTTTCAAAGGGTATTGAATAAATAATTAAGCACGTGAAAGAAAAAAATGCATGTTAATGGGAAGAGACTGAGAATTTTTAGTTGAATAAACTATCTTAAACATAAAGTCACCATAGTCTTACTAGACCACAGGGCTGCTCTCTAAGGTCACTACACCTCAGGTGAGGGGAAAAGTTGAAGATAATCCTTCATAGTAATTTCAGCCAGTCTGGGAATTGAATCCATGCTATTGGCAGCATTCTACCTTGCAAACTAGTTGTCCAGCCAACTAAGAGAAAGTGAGGACTACAGATGCTAAAGATCAGAGTCGAGAGAGTAGTGCTGGAAATACACAGCTGGTCAGGCAGCATCTGACGAGGAGAATTGACCTTTCGGGCAACAGCCCTTCATCAGGAATGAGGCTAAGTTAACCGACCCTCTAAATTAATGAACAGAATGCAAAACAGAATATTTTTAAAAATTAATGTCAATGGATTAAGGCCTTTTAAATTTGAAAACAAGATATTTATGTAATAACTTTCATACGCTCAGAATGTCCCAGATTGTTTTTTAAATGAAGTAATTTTTAAGTGTGGTTATTATTATAATATTAAATCGGCAAAAGTTCTTTTTCAACGATCATGAAGGAAATGCAACTTACACCTTATTTCCAGCAGAAATTATATGATGCACACAAAGGTGTCAGCCTGAAGTCCAATCTAAAATCATGAAACATGAGAATTTTGTCATTTATATAAATGATTTGGACATGGACATAGGAGGCAGATGACACTAAAATTGCTGGTGTAGTAGACAGTGAAGAAGATTCCTCATATCACAATGAGACCTTGATCAGATGGACCTATGGGCATCTGGATGGATATATGAATGAGAAGGGTTTAGAAGGATATGGGCCAAATGTTGGCAAATGGGACTAGATTAATTCAGGTTATCTGGTCAGCATGGGTGAGTGGACAGAAGGGTCTGTTTCCATGCTGTATATCTCTATGACTCAATAACTGTAAACACTCATGTGTAGTGTAACTTGTTATTGAAACTGGCAAATTCCAGCCAATTCTGTCTTCATCTGTCTGGTAGATCTTCAGATGGGAGGAAAAGAATTGGCAAGGGAGTCTGGCGTTGGTTAAAGTATTTTGAAATGCCAGATGGAGCACTCTTACTCTTTCTGGCTCCACACAAAAGAAAGCATAAGTATGATCCAAACATTTTGAAATGACCTTCTCAGTCACTTTAAGGTTAGTGGGTTAGGATACTGAAAATCTGCGCTGCCCGAGAGTTAACTAATTTCAATTAGAGTCAAAGAGATGTACAGCCTGGGAATAGACCCTTCGGTCCAACCCAATCTAGTCCCATCTGCCAGCACCCGGCCCATATTCCTCCAAACTCTTCCTATTCATGTACCCATCCAAATGTTCCAATTGTACAGCTTCCACCACTTCCCCTGGCAGCTCATTCCATACACATACCACCCTCTGTGTGAAAAAGTTGCCCCGTAGTTCTCTTTTATATCTTTTCCCTCTCACCCTAAACCTATGTCCTCTAGTTCTGTATTCCCCGAACCCAGGGAAAAGACTTTGTCTATTTACCCTATCCATGCCCCTCATAATTTTGTAAACCTCTATAAGGTCATCCCTCAGCCTCCGACGCTCCAGGGAAAACAGCCCCAACCTGTTCAGCCTCTCCCTACAACTCAATCCTCCAATCCTGGCAACATCCTTGTAAATCTTTTCTGAACCCTTTCAAGTTTCACAACATCTTTCCAATAGGAATGGGACCAGAATTGCATGCAATATTCCAACAGTGGCCTAACCAATGCCTTGTACAGCTGCAACATGACCTCCCAACTACTGTACTCAATACTCTGACCAAAAGAAAGCATACCAAATGCCTTCTTCACTATCCTTTCTACCTGCGACTCCACTTTCAAAGAGTTATGACCCTGCACTCCAAGGTCTGTTTGTTCAGCAACACTCCCTAGGACCTTACCATTAAATGTATAAGTCCTGCTAAGATTTGTTTTCCTGAAATGCAGCACCTCAGATTTATCTGAATTAAACTCCATCTGCCACTTCTCAGCCCATTGGCCCATCTGGTCAAGATCCTGTTGTAATCTGAGGTAACCCTCTTCGCTGTCCACTACACCTCCAATTTTGGTGTCATCTGCAAACTTACTAACTGTACCTCTTACGCTCACATCCAAATTATTTATGTAAATGACAAAAAGTAGATGACCCAGCAGCGATCTTTGTGGCACTCCACTGGTCACAGGCTTCCAGTCTGAAAAACTACCCTCCGTCTTCTACCTTTGAGCCAGTTCTGTATGCAAATGGTTAGTTCTCCCTGTATTCCATGAGATCTAACCTTACTAATCAGTCTCCCATGGGGAACCTTGTCGAACGCCTTACTGAAGTCCATATAGATCACATCTACCACTCCGCCCTCATCAATCCTCTTTGTTACTTCCTCAAAAAACTGAAATCATGTTTGTGAGACACAAAGCCATGTTGACTATCCCAAATCAGTCCTTGCCTTTCCAACTCCATGTATATCCTGTCCCTCAGGATTCCTTCCAACAACTTGCCCACCACCGACATCAGGCTCACTGGTCTATAGTTCCCTGGCTTGTCTTTCAACCCTTCTTAAACAGTGGCACCACGTTAGCCAACTCCAGTCTTCCAGTACCTCACCTGTGACTATCAATGATACAGATATCTCAGCAAGAGTTCCAGCAATTACTTCTCTAGCTTCCCAGAGTTCTAGGGTACAACTGATCAGGTCCTGGGGATTTATCCACCTTTACCCATTTCAAGACATCCAGCACTTCCTCCTCTGTAATATGGACATTTTGCAAGATGTCACCATCTATTTCCCTACTGTCTATATCTTCCATATCCTTTTCCAGAGTAAATACTGATGCAAAATACTCATTTAGTATCTCCCCCATATTCTGCGGCTCAACACAAAGGCCGCCTTGCCGATCTTTGAGGGGCCCTATTCTCTCCCTATTTACTCTTTTGTCCTTAATGTATTTGTAAAAACTCTTTGGATTCTCCTTAATTCTATTTGCCAAAGCTATCTCATGTCCCCTTTTTGCCCTCCTGATTTCTCTCTTAAGTATCCTCCTACTTCCTTTATACTCTTCTAAGGATTCACTCGATCTATCCTGTCCTTACATATGCTTCCTTCTTTTTCTTAACCAAACCTTCAGTTTCTTTAGTCATCCAGCTTTCCCTATACCTACCAGCCTTCCCTTTTACCCTGACAGGAATATACTTTCTCTGGATTCTTGTTATCGCATTTCTAAAGGCTTCCCATTTTCCAGTCGTCCCTTTACCTGCGAACATCTGCCTTCAATCAGTTTTCAAAAGTTCTTGCCTTCTACCGTCAAAATTGGCCTTTCTCCAATTTTAGATTAGATTACTTAGTGTGGAAACAGGCCCTTCGGCCCAACAAGTTCACACCGACCCTCCGAAGAGCAACCCAACCAGACACATTCCTCTACATTTACCCCTTCACCTAACACTACGGGCAATTTGGCATGGCCAATTCACCTAACCTGCACATCTTTGGTTTAGAACTTCAACTTTTAGATCTGGTCTTGGGTCCTACATTCTCATTTTTTGGATCCCAAATGCCTAGTTCAAACAAACACCCTGCAGCCTCAAAGGTTGTCAGCTCCCAATTTGCTACCTAATGTATTTCTAGAAGTGAGTGAGCAAGGATGAACAATGACCAGAACTTAAAGAACCAAGAAAGTATCACACAGAGCCTCCAACCAACATTAACAGATTATAAGTTAGAACTCATTCAGTTGTTTAGACTTTTTTTTAAATTGCAAACTCTTACTGCAAAACAGATAAAATGCCAATGACACAAGTTGAGGAAAATACGCAACTCCACACCCTGAAGCATTATTACTTAATGAGTTGGATTGTATGATGGACCAATAAATCTGGATTTTGACATTATGTGGCAGAATCCATATGAAAAAAAGCATTCACCATGGTAAATTTAGCAAAGCACAAGACAATTTAAAGGTTCTGCCCCATATCTGCAGACACATAAGGAAGGAGAACCAAGTAGCATCATCAGGCAGTGAAAGACTCTGGATTAAGGCTAGGTCTCTTCACAGCAGTGGGTTCAAATAAAAATCCAAATCACATCTGTCCCAGAATCATGTCATAACATGCCTGAAAAGTAATTTAAAAGGCAGGAGATGAATTCCGTATGGGGTTTTCAGTTTGTTGATCAGATTTTTCTTATCAACATGTTCAAGTATGTCAGGAGTAGGATGAGATTTGGACCCTAGTTTTCGAGCCCAAAGGTAGAAACCACTACTACACCATGGAGGCCCAGAATGTTTTGTATTCTGTTAAATTGCAAGAAAAGTTTTTTTTTAATTGCATTTACCGGAACTGTTTCACATTGACAATGGCACCCAGATGTTATGTTGCTGTTATGCTATAGTACTGCTTGACAACCAGCATTTAGTCATTACAGCAGACTGAAACAAGTTATAGTGCCTGTTTGTTTCAGTTTATCGTGGGAAAAGCAGGCATAAGATCCTTGTATGATCCTTCCATTTGTATTTGAATCATAAAAAGCTCCAGAACAAGAGACTAATTGGTACATCATGTGCAGTCCATTCCTGCAAAAACTATCCAACTGTTCATACTATCCAAAGCATTGTTTGTTTCCCCTTATACCAGGTAAAAAAAACTGTGCACTGACTAAAATAAACCTAAGAACTGCAAATGCTGGAAATCTGAAACAAAACAGAAATTACTTGAGAAATTCAGCTGATCTGAAGAAGTGCCCCTGGACTTGAAACATTAAGTTTTCTCTCGAAAGATACTGCAAGACATGATGAGCTTCTCCAGTGATTTCTGCATTTGCTTCTGCTCTCTGACTTCTGACTGTTGCAGGGATTTCTAATGTTAGAAATCAGCACATTCCGAAGATTAGAAGCAAAAATGATTCCAAACATAGCCAGTACTCTTTTGAAACTATTTGGTTTAAACCATTCCTTTCAAAGTGTAATGATATTGTAACTATTTGAAACTGGAATAATGTGACAGCATGTCCTACTTTATACAATACTTTTGACCAAACCATAATTACAATACAAAGGAGAATTCATTTGCAATGTACAACTTTGCATGTAAAGTGGGAGGAGGACATATCAATTTTTAAAAATTATACAAGGACATTGTCCCTTCACAAAATGGAATCTAATAGGTCAAATGAGTTCCTTTGTGATTTCTATTCAGACAGGGACAATATACCAAGGACATTACTTAAAAATGCAAACAGAATTCTGAGGTACTGACTGCCCCTCACCATTTCAATGAGAAGGATTTTGAAAATAATGACTTTTGAGACTTGCTGACCCCATGAAGCTGAAACTTCAATGAAGTCATTCTGCGAGGATGATTCTAACTGCAAAGCTAATTGAATGTCAAGCATTCAATCATTGTGTTTCAATAACATTGATTCCAAACAACCGTACGGACTAAGGCCTATGCCAGAGTGGAACTTTAACAGCCTTGAGTATCCTATTCATTGCTGATAAGGGCCGGGTGGAAAATCTCTCAGGCTGAAGCAATGTTCCCTCGAGTATATAATGGAGAGAAGGTCAATAGTGAATCACACAGGCGTGTCTTCTATCTCCCAGGTGGTCGCTCTAGCCCTTGTATACATGGCTGTATGAATGAGGGGCAAACATGTCGTAGCTCTTTGGGAGGGTTTGCATGATAGAAGACAGAAGATAGAACATAGAACAGCACAGCACAGATCAAGTCCTTCAGTCCACGATGTTGTGCCAAGCATTTATCTTAATCTAAGATCAACCAACCCTAAACACCCCTCAATTTACTGCTGGGTCCATGTGCTTTTTTAGCAGTTGCTTAAATGTCCCTAATGTCTCTGACTCTATTGCCACCACTAACAGTGCACTCCACGTACCCACCACTCTCTGCGTAAAGAACCAGCATCCGACATCTCCCCATACCTTCCTCCAGTCACCTTAAAATTATGACTCCTAGTGACAGCCATTCCTGTCCTGGGAAAAATCTCTGGCTATCTACTCTACCTATGTCTCTCATTACCTTGTACATCTCTATCAAATCACCTCTCTTCTTTCTTCTCTCCAGTGTGAAAAGCCCCAGCTCACTCAAACTCTCTGCATAAGACAAGCCTTCCAAACCAGAGAGCATCCTGGTAAATCTCCTCTGCACCATCTCTAAAGCATCTACATCCTTTCTATAATGAGGCAACCAGAACGGGACACAATATTCCAAGTGTAGTCTAACCAGTGTTTTATAGAGCTGCAGCAAAACCTCATGGTTCTCAAACTCAATCCCCCTGTTAATGAAAGCCAAACCACCATATGCCATCTTAACAACCCCATCAACTTGGGTGGCAACTTTGAGGGATCTATGTAAGTGGACCCCATGATCCCACTGTTTCGCCACACTACCAAGAATTCTGTCTTTAACCCTGTATTCAGCATTCAAATTTGACCTTTCAAAATGAATCACTTTGCATTTATCCAGGTTGAACTCTCTCTGCCACTTCTCAGCCCAGCTCTGCATCCAGTCAATGTCTTGTTGTAGCCTGTAACAGCCCACAACACTATCTACAACACCAGCGACCTTTGTGTTATCGGCAAACTTACTAACCCACCCTTCTACTTCTTCATCCAAGTTATTTATAAGAACTACAAAGAGCAGAGGCCCAAGAACAGATCCCTGCAGGACACCATTGGTCACCGACCTCCAAGCAGAATGCTTTCCACCCACTACCATTCACTGTCTTCTTTTGGCCAGCCAATTCTGTATCCAGACAGCCAAATTTCCATGTATCCCATACCTCCGAACTTTCTGAATGAGCCTACTATGGGGAACCTTATCAAATGCTTTATTGAAATCCATATACACCATATCCATCGCTCGATCTTCGTCATCTCATCTCATCATGTCCTCAAAGAACTCAATAAGACTTGTGAGGCGTGACCTACCACTCACAAAGTCATGCTGACTATTTTTCATCAAACTATATTTTTCCAATCTTCATAAATCATATCTCTCAGAATCCTTTCCAGTACCTTGCTTACCACGGATGTAAGACTGACTGGTCTGTAATTCCCAGGGATTTCCCTATTCCATTCCTTGAACAGAAGAACAACATTCACCTCTTTCCAATCAGTCATTACTACTCCTGTGGAGAGTGTAGATGCAATGATCATCACCAAAGGTGCAGTAATCTCATTCCTCACCACCCTTAGTAACCTTGTATATATCGATCTGGCCTTGGGGACTTATCTATCTTGATGCTTCCCAAAGTTTCCAGCACATCCTTTCTTACTATCAATCTGTTCAAACCTATTAACTTGGTCCACATTGAAATATGTGAAATTCAAGATTTGACCAGATGTCCCATTGACAAAAGTGTTCAGGGTTGGACAGGGAGCTGCAAAGTATATGCTAAACAAATTAATCCCTGCAATTTATTCACAGCTCACCTCATGCATTTTTGAGGGTCAGTCACATCAACTCAGCACATTTACTGCTGGGGGCATCTGAGTACTAGACAAAGGTGGCCCAGTGTTACATGTAGCAAAAGCCACAGCATCAAGATGCATCAGCCTCAGAGAAATGATAACAGCATGGACACTACCTGATGGGTTGGCATTTACAAGCCAGAAATTCACAACTTATGCCCAAAATACATTTCTGCACAAGGTACGGTGGTCAGAAATGCCATTGTTGATGATCTGGCACCATAAATCTGGCACCAATTTTACAACAATGTGTCAAGCATTGGTCTTGAATGTTTATTAAGCAACAGATAACAATGGTATCCTCACTGGATAGCTACAACTCTCAGGTCTCCACATCAACCACACTGCCCTGTGGCCCAACATTTCAACTCTCCCTCCTACTCTGCCGAGGACATGGAGGTCCTGGGCCTCCTTCACCGCCTCACCTATTGTACTCTATGCTGCTTTCTCCCCACCCCCACCCTCCTCTCACTTATCTCTCCACGCTTCAGGCTCTCTCCCTGTATTCCTGGTGAAGGGCTTTTGCCCGAAACGTCAATTTTACTGCTCCTCGGTTGCTGCCTGAACTGCTGTGCTCTTCCAGCATCACTCTAATCCAGAATCTCCACATCACTGCAGACTCTGCCTCAGACCTGCATGGCAATTCTTCTGCCTCTCCTCAAAGAAGTGGAGATTTGTATGACAGGTTAACTCCCTCCTGTTGTGACTGTTCTTCTCCATCGTCTGAGCTGAGATGTGTCACCTTTTTCTATAAAACCTTAAGTTAACTTGAGGACGTAACTTGAAAGAAGTTCTGGGATTTACAAACTTTACTTATTAATCACTCGAAACCTGCAGCACTATTCTAAGTGATTAAAGGCTTAACAGAAATTTAGGTTTGCTCAATATTTCGCATCAGTTGTATGACACTTTGATCCTTTACCATAAATTCTGTGTCCTATGATCCTGCCCCACTAGCTATTTGTTGAAGGTGCAGCGCTCCGAAAGCTTGTCCTTCCAAGTAAACCTGTTGGATTATAACCTGGTGTTGAGTGATTTTTAACATGAAGTACAAATAGTCTATCCAATACCTCCTTTTTTCTGCCTCACTAGGACTCAGTTAGTAATTCCCTCCATGATAAAAGCAGATGCAAAGTATTCCTTTTGCGTTAGCAATGCCTTCTGCTTCCATGTTTTAAAAGCTGTTTTTGAACCCTAATAACGCCACTTCTTTTGCCACTGTTTTGCTATTTATACGTGAATGAAAGACTTTGAAATTCATTTTTACATTAGTTGCTACTTTATTTTCATATACATTCTTTGCTTCTCTTATTGGCTTTTCCAATACATCACTGTACCTTCTATTTTGAGCCTAATCATTGACTGTATCTTTTTAAGCACATTGTATAAAATTATGATAAGGAAGAAACATTTTTATTATCCAAATGGCTCTGGATTTATTTGCCCTACCTTTACCATGTAAGGAATTATGTCTTCAAGCTGCCAGAGAAATATCCATTGGCTGATTGAGGCTATCATGGCTGATCTACCTCAAATGAATTTTTTCTGTACTTTCTCGGTGTGCCTTAATGGTCTTTGGCTTCAGAAATCTATTAATTTCTATCTTGAACATGCTTGAGTCGGGAATGCCAAAGATTCATCACTTAAGCTCTACGCAATTGCAGCAAGACATTTTTACTCTTGTACTCAAGTCCCCATGAAATGGATGCCAATATGTTGCTTCCCTTCTTAATTGCTTGCTTGCAGCTGCCTACTAGGAATACGTACAAGTGACACATCGACAAGGATACCTAAACCCTGATATTACATACAACTCCCAAACTCTTAACATTTAAGAAATATTCTGATTTTCTGTTTTATGTGGGCAAATAATTGACTTTACACTCATTCACATTGTATTCCATTTTTCATTTTCTAATCCATTTACATACCCTCCTTGCATGCTTCTCGCAATTTAGGTTTCCACTCAGTTTGGTATTATCAGCAAATTTGAAAACATTAAAATTGGCCTTATAATGATTATGTTATTAATAGACAAATCTGACCTTAGAATGAAATCTAGCTCCATACATAACCTTCTTTTTGATTTGTGGTCATTCATTGAAACACAAATACACTGTGTTGTTGAGTCTGTTTTAGCAATGATACATATGTTTATTATGCAAAAGAAATGAAGATTAAATGGAATAAACCAACGTATTTACATATATCACACAGTTTTAAACATTTTGAAACACTTTGTGAAATGCAATTACATTCATCCCAAAAAATTCTGTTATAGTATTCAAACACCAAAACGAATTCTCTTCTTTATCACACAAAGGGTTTAATTTTGCTATGACTGCAATTCCCAGTTTGGTGTGTATGATTGCCTCTTCCTTGAGTCTTCATGCAATTGAGCTGAAGTTTCTCAGCTTCAAATAATGCTTCATAGTTTTAACCAAACACTTTTAATCTGGAACTTTCAAACTAAATTGCATACACACAGGTAGCCCATTTCTTAACAATTCTAAGTCAGCTCCTTTTTCAGGAGCAATTGCTTTACAAATGCAGCTTCAGCAAAGATTTTTGAGAAATCTCCAAACTGAAAGCCAAAAACCTTTTTCAAGCTATATGTCTATTTCCTGATCAAATTTTTTTAAAAATCACTGATCTCCTAAATTGAAAGCTTAATGCACAACCATTTACTTTGTTTGATGGCAAAACCTCTCCCATTGACAACAAAACCCAATAACTCACCAGAAACTCTTTCTCATTGTTAAAAAGAAATCACTATAGCTACAATTAGTCATGAGATCCCTTCAAGCAAACAGAACATCCAGATGCCAACATCACAAATCCAAACTAGATAAATTATGTTAAAATATATATAAATTGCATACCTTACCTCAAATTCCCCACATTGAAATGCAGTCACAGAGTCAAAGAGCTATACAATTCATCTGTGCTGACCAGTTAAATCTAGTCCCATTTGCCAGTATTTGGCCCATATCCCTCTAGACCTTTCCTATTCAAATATCTATCCAGATGCCTTTTAAATAATGTAATTGTACCAGCCTCCATCATTTCTTCTGGCAGCTTATTCCATACATATACTACCCTCTGCATGAAAAATGTTGCTACCTTAAATCCTTTTTAAGTCTTTCCCCCTTAAACCTAAGCCCTCTAGTTTTGCATTCCCCCAGCCAGGGAAAAAGACCTTGTCTATTCAACCCATCCAAGCCCTTCATGATTTTATAAACCTCTAAAAAGTAATCCCACAGCCTCTGCTGCTCCAGAGAAAATACTCACAGCCTAATCAGGCTCTCCCTATGGCTCAAACCCTCCAGCCTTGGCAACATCTCTAAATCTTTCCTGTACCATTTCAAGTTTCACACCATCCTTCCTATAGCAGGGAGACCAGAATTACACGCAGTAATCCAAAAGTGGCCTAACCAATGTCATACAGCCACAACATGACCTCCCAACTTCTTTATTCAATACACTGACAATGAAGACAAGCATACTAAACAGCTTCTTCACTATCCTATTTATGTGGGACTTCACTTTCAAGGAACTATGAGCCTGCACTCTAAGCTCTCTTTGTTCAGTAACACTCCACAGGAGCTTACCATTAAGTATAAGTCCTGCTCTAATTTGCCTTTCCAAAATGCAGAACCTCACATTTATCTAAATTAATCGCCATCTGCCATTCTTCAGCCCATTGGCCCATCTGATCAAGGTCCCATTGTTCTCTGAAATAACATTCTTCGCTGTCCACTACACTCCAATTTTGGTGTCATTTGCAAACTTGCTAAGCATATCTCAAATGTTCATGTCCAAATCATTTACATACCTAATGAAAAGCAGTGCACTCAGCACCGATCTTTGATGCACACAGGCCTCTATTCTGAAAAGCACCCCTCCAACACCACCCTCTGACTTCTACCTTTGAGCCAGTTCTGTATCCAAATGGCCAATTCTCTCTGTATTCCTTGTGATCTAACCATGCCAATCAGTCTACCATGAGGAACCTTATAGAATGCTTTGATGAAGTCCATGTAAATCATATCCAGTGCTCTGCCCTCATCAATCCTCTTCGGTACTTCTTCAAAACACTCAATCAGGATAGTGAGACACGATTTCCCACCCACAAAGCCATGCTGACTATCCCTAATCAGTCCTTGCCTTTCTGAATACATGTAAATCCTGTCCCTTAGGATTCACTCCAACAACTTGCCCAATGATGTCAGGCTCACCCATCTATAGATCCCTGGCTTTTCCTTAGTACCTTTTTAAAATAGTGGCACGTTTGCCAACCTCCAGTCTTCTAGCACTTCATCTGTGGCTATTGAGGATATGAATATCTCAGCAAAGGTCCTTGCAATCACTCCCCTAGCTTCCCACAGAGTTCTAGGGTACACCTGATCAGATTCAAGGGATTTACCACTTTGATACATTTTAAGATGTCCAGCACCCCTTCCTCAGTAATACGGACATTTTTCAAGATGTCACTATTTATTTTCCCACATTCTCTACCTTCTATATCCTTCTCCACTGATGCAAAATAGTCGCTTAGTATCTCTCCATTTCCTGCAGTTCCACACATAGACCTTGTAGATCTTTAAGGGGCACAATTCTCTCCCATGTTACTGTTTTGTCCTTAAATATTTGTAGAATCCCTTTGGAATCTCTTTAATCCTACTTGCCAAAGCTATCTCATGTTCCCTTTTTGCCATCCTGATTTTCCTCTTATGCATAGTCCTGCTGCCTTTACACTCTAGGGATTCACTCGATCCCTGCTATCTATACCTGGCATATGCTTCCTTCTTATTCTTGACCAAAACCTCAACTTCTCTCATCATATCGCATTCACTAAATCGTGTATATAGATTGAGAACAGTTGTGAACAAAGTATTGACGCTTGCAATCCCCTTAAGTGCTTACCATTATGAGAATGATCTATTTATTACCACTTTCTGTTTTCTGTTAGCCAATTCTCAATTATATTGGTGTACTTCCCCCATCCTATATGCTCACTAACCTTATGAAAAGCCTTCTGAAAATCCAAAAGTGGTGCATCCACTGATTCTCCATTGTCTATGCTAAAAGTAGCACCCTCAAAAGGTTCAGCAAGTCGATCAATATAATTTCCTTTGCATATATTCATGCTAACTATGCACAATTTTGGCATTTTCTTTCTAAAATATTCTATTTTGAATACTTTCCCTATGACTGTTATCAAGTTAACAGGTTTGATGTTCTCCACTCATCCTCTTCCTCCCTTCTTAAATAATGAGGTTACATTCGCTAGCTTCTACTGTTAGAATCTATAGAATTATGAATGATTATTATCAACCCATTCTTTATCCCTCTAGCGACTTTCATCAACTCTTTTGGATGAAGCTCATTTGGTCCTGGAGATATATTAACACATAATTCAGCTAATTCTTCAAGTAAAGCTTCTTTGCTAAAACTAATTTCCAATTAAACAAATCTGTATATAATGGTAATTAAATCATACGCATTTATCTAAAACCATGAATTAAAAATCAACTTTGTCACAAACGGTTTAAGCAATTAGATTGGGTACCTTTAATTCAGTCTTGTTATGTTTTTCTCTATTGTGATTCTTTTTGATGCTTACTTTTGTTTCATGCATTTTTTCTGCCTACAATCCTTTGACTTCCTTTGAATAGTTTATCTTTCCTTGAATCTGAGCTGTCTTTTACATTCACAACTCCCTGCCAAACTGTTTAAATGCTCCCCAGCACCACTAGCAAATCTCCTGGTGAGGATATTAGTTCTGATCCTAGTAAGATGCAGCTGATTGTACAGCCCACAGTTATCCCAAACCAGTGCCAATGCCAAAGGAATCTGATGCTATCTCTTATGCACTAATTCACCAGCCACACATTCAAGCACAACGTTCTGCTTCGATGCTCACTAGCATGTGACAAAGAATAATTCTGATGTTATTGCTTTGGAGATCTTGCTTTTCAATGTACTTTTCAGAGCCTCATTCTCTTCCTACCCAAGTCGTTGGTCCCAACTAGACCAACCTCTGGCTACTCACATTTCACAGAAGAATGTCCTGCAGCCAGGACTTGTGTTTTCCTTAAAATGAAAGCAATGTTGTCTTTTTCTTAACTTTTGTCCTTGTATCTTTGCTGCCTTTGTTACATTTTGCTGGTGAGTCTTCCAATACTTTGTTTTGTTCCCTTTTCATAGTTTATATTGGTTTTGACTGTATAACATGTGCAATTTACATCAAGTTTACATTAATGCAAATCACCTTATTTAAATATATAAAAAGATATGTTCATTCATCCACAAAGTAAAATGTACATTTCACAAATATATTCATTTTGTCAGAAATCAGACCTCACTATTGTAATACATCAGGGTAAAAACATTTGACATTGATTTGAGTGCATGAACAGTGAGTAAGTTCATATCATATTCACCTCTCTGCAATTAAGTGCAATTTTTTGAAAGTGCTTCACTTATGAAAGTAGGTCAAATATTGTTACTCCATCTGGAGGACATCTTCTTTAAGGTACCACAGCTGCCAAAGAAAACAATGTGCCAAATGTGTACTATTAATATTGGCAATAGTGTCTACCCTTAAGGTGTGGTGTTTGAATGTCTGGGCTAATCAGAAATAAAGTGAGCAATTATGGGATCTCAAAACCTGAGACTTCAAAAAATGTTGGCATCCCCCAAAAGCTCACAAACCATTGAAAACAAAACAATGGAAGAAAATAGTGCCAAAACGGAGTTATATTCCAGTTAATCAGAAACCACTGCAAATGGAATAAATATTTAATCAACACGCCAAAAAGAACTGAAGGCAGTTTTGTAAAAGTTGAAGCTTCTGAAGCTAATTGTGATCAAAGCTTAAATACAATTCCAAACATTTAAGTTTCACCCTGAAAGTAACCATTTCATTCAATTGAATTTTCTTTAAAAACACATCTGTTGGAACCACCCATGTTTATTGTTTATGCTTTAATGTTTATTTGCTCCTGTAGGTTTTGGAATATTTCAGTTTTATACATCAGCATGCCCTTATGTTTTACAATAAATAATGATGTGCAGATTATAGAAGTTAACCTCTTGGATATTTAGTAAGACCACCTGCTGTAGCATCCATGTACAGCAAAATGATACTTCGCCACAAAAAACTTACTCAATAAAGGTTGACATTCCTATCTACTAAAACTGGTGAATGATCCTCTTCCTGTGAATGCAAGCAACCTACCCAGTCAAATATTTTACAATTAATGTAATCAGTCATAGTTATTTAGGTTTTTTCCATTAGTGTTTTGCACTTTCGCAGAATCCTACATTGATTCTTGGATAATTGCAAAAATGTCAAATGGTTTAAATCAAGAGAGAGCTCGGGCCAAGGAAAAGGATCTAGTGTAGAGGGCCACAGCAATAAGTAAATATAAAGAGTATAAAAACTATGTACTTCAAATGCTGGAGACCTAAAATAAAAGCAGAACGTGTTAGATAAACTCAGCATCTACACTTTAAGTCCAATCAAGTTTGGAACTCTGAGGAACAGCCATACTGAACTCGAAAGGTTAACTCTGTTTCTCTCTCCTGCCAGTTCTGCTGAATTTCTCCACAACTTTCTGTATAATTGTAAAGGGCTTTATTTCAATCATTTATAGATCAAATAGTGACAATACTGCGTGGCTCTCACAGTATTCAGATTCAGAGGCCTCACCATATAAGAAGTTTTAGACCTTCGTGTCTATCAATAATTAATATCCCATTGAGCTGTAGAACTTTGTCTCAACCCCAAATGGTTTTCTTCAAACTGGCAAGTTACCTTTTTTATGCCTAATGTATGCTGAGGCTCTAGGATGAATTTCAGTTAGTAGAAGGTAGAGTAAGGGAGGTGCCCTGGTAAATAGTATTGACTTAATCCAAAACAGATTATCTGGTTGTCAACAAATTGTTTGCAAAGCCTGGCTGTGAATAAATTAGTTTTTGTTCATTGACAATTAAGAATAACAATGCGCCAACAGTAGTCAATTGATTAGATTAGATTAGATTCCCTACATATGGGAACAGGCCCTTCGGCCCAACAAGTCCACACCGACCTTCTGAAGAGTAACCCACCCAGACTCATTCCTCTACCCTATATTTACCCCTGACTAATGCACCTAACACGATTGGGCAATTTAGCATGGCCAATTCACCTGACCTGTACATCTTTTTATTGGCCCTGACATTTGGTCCGGCCTCAGGACATTGGCTCTTGATGTTTTTTTCCAAAAATTGCTTCCAAACCAATTTCCTGCAAACTTTCTTCAACAGAGGTCTTATTTCATAAGTATGCCTGATTACAAATATAAAGTTTAATTGGGGTACTGTGTATGATGGGAGTAATAGTGGGTTCTAATTCTAATTTTTGCCCAAAACATCTATTTTCCTGCTCTTTGGATACTACCTGACCTGTTGTGCTTATCCAGTACCACACTCTCGACTCTAATTCCAGTTAATTGAGTTTCTGATGATGCTGAATATTTTTCTAACAAAAATATAATCAGGCTTCTGAATCAAATCTAAAAATCAAGAAGGCTTAGATCTTTATTTCAAAGTTGTATATTAGAATGTAACAAGTGCGAGTAGATTCCAGATCCCACTCTTGTTTCTGTCAGTATAAAGTACCTCAAGTTTACTTTTCAAGGTTCACTGTTCACCACTTGTAAATACATAAACCATACTTGCAAACAAGGACTCTTTTAAAGTAAATTTGTTGTTTGTCAGTTATATAAATGATTTGGGTGAAAATATAGGAAGCATGGTTAGTAAGTCTACAGATGACATCAAAGTTGGTGGTATAGTGGACAGAGAAGAAGGTTATCTAAAAGTACAATGAGATCTTGATTAGCTGGGCCAATGGAATGGAGTTTAGTTTAGATAAATGTGAGGTGCTACATTTTGATAAGACAAACCAAGGCAGGACTTAACACAGTTAATGGTAGCAGTCTGTGGAATGGTATCGAACAGAGAAACTTAGGGATTTGGGTACATAGTTCCTTGAAAGCGGTATCACAAATGGACAGAGTGGTCAAGAAAGCATTTGGCATGATTGCCTTCATTGGTTGGAGCACTGAGTATAGAAGTTGGGCTGTTAGGTTGCAGCCATACAGGACATTGGTGAGGCCATTTTTGGAATACTGCATACAGTTTTGGATACCCTAGCATACGAAGAATATTGTTGAATTGGTGAGGGTGCAGAAAAGATATGCAAGGATATTACCAGGACCAGCGAGTTTGAGTTAAAAGGATAAGCTGGGACTTTTTTCCATCGATCTTAGGAGATTGAAGCATGACCTTATACAGGTTTATAAAATCATGAGGTGTATAGCTAAGATGAAGAGCAAGGGTCTTTTCCCTAGTCATAGAGTCATGTAGTCATACAGCACAGAAACAGATCTTTGGTCCAACTATACTGAACATAATTCCAGACTAAACTATTACCACCTGTCTGTACCTGGCCTATATTACTTCAAACTTTTCATATTCATGTATTTATCCAAATGTCTTTTAAATGTTGTAATTGTGCCCACATCCATTACTTCTTCAGGAAGTTCATTTCACATGCGAACCATCCTTGTGTAAATCATTTGTCACTCATGACTTCTTAAAAAATCTCTCCTCTCACCTTAAAAATTTACTCCCTAGTCTTGAAATTCCACATCCTAGGGAAAAAAAATCAACTACCATTAACTCTGTCTATACCTCTCATTATTTTATAAACTTCTATAAGGTTGCCTCCCAACCTCCTACGCTCCAGTGAAAAAAGTCCCAGCCTATCCAGCCTTTCTTCATAACTCAAACATTCCATACCCTGCAACATCCTGGTAAATCTCTTCTGAAGTCTTTTCAGCTTGATGATATCATTCCATAACTGGGTGACCAGAACTGCACACAGTATTGCAGAAGAGGCCTCACTAATGTTCTGTTCAACCTCAATATGACTTTCTAACTCCTATAAGTGATAAATGCAAGCATTCCAAATGCCGCTTTAACCAACCCATCTATATGTGACGCAAACTTCAAAGATTTATATACCTGAACCATGGTGGGGGAATTCAAAACTCAAAGGCATAGTTTTAAGGTGAGAGGGAATGGTTTAAAAGGAATCTGAAGAGCAACATTTTCTCATAGATGGTGTACATACAGAGAATGAACTGCCAGAGGAAGTGGCAGATGTGGGTACAGTTAAAACATTTATAAGACATTTGATAGATACATGAAGAGGAAAGGTTTAGAGGAATGTGGGCTAAACATAGGCAAAGAGCACTAGTTTAGCTTGGGAAACCTAGTCAGCGTGGGCAAGTTAGGCAGAGGGGTCTGTTTCTGTATTGTATGACCCTATGGCTCAATAACCTCAATATAAAACTCATGTTTTCCATCTGTTCAGATTAACACAAATGAGACAAAATAAAGTATAGTGACTGGTGTAAGTTCAAACTAAAAGTTCGAAGGACCAACAGAAATAGGTTGTTAGATTGAGGGTAAGCTGCTAGATCAAAGAGAAAACAACATTTAGAACCACTACCAGCAGTTGTTTCTGGGACAGGGGTTACAACAGACACAGTTGAGATGAATGTCACACTCTTAGAGTCAGGGATCACAGGGTGTTTGAGGATGAGAGCAATATTGCTTTACCTGATTTCACAAAAAAATTTAATCATCTCTTCATCAGCCATATGAAGAATTTTTAGTCCTGTCTTTGATCATCAAGTCATTGTTGTAAAGGAGTCCTTTAAATAGTCTTTACAACACTCATTAGTATCTTAGAGGTTTAACGCTGATGTTAGACATACACTAAAGAGGCCTTAAGAAGGGACATATGAATTTAGTAGTGGAACCAACACATGTGGAGAGTCAATGCAGACTCTCATTGTTAAATTAAAAAGGGAAGCAATGGCCTAGTGGTATTATCACTAGATTATTCATCCAGAAGCTTAGCTAAGGCCCCAGGGACTTGAGTTCAAATCCTGCATGGTAGAATTTGCACTCAATAAAGAATCTGGAATTAATGATGATTGTGAAACCATTGCCAATTATTAGGGAAACGCCATCTGGAATACTAATGTCCTTTAGGGAGAGAAATCTACCATCCTTACAAGGTCCAGCCTACGTATGACTCCAGATCCACAGCAATGTGGTTGACTCTTAAATGCCGTCTGGGTAATTAGGGGTGGGCAATAAATGCTGGTCTAGCCAGAGATACCCATATCCCATGAGTGAATGTAAAAAAAAATTGGCAAGCTCTACAGACACTTAACACTCGACAAGTAAATACAATGCTTATCAACAGCTACAAATCTCTGCTGGTACATTATATTTTGTTCAGTCTTTTCTTCCTAGTAACTATATATTTATGCAAGAATGATAGATCATGTTTTTAGATGTATTTTCCTTTATGCCTTATATTTCGCAGTGGAGCATGTTCCTTCTCAGCTGTATTCAATAATACAAGATGCAGAAGGACAGATGCAGCTGGCACTCCAGCTTATACTAATCTCATTATTGACTCAGACTAAGCCATTGGGATGCATTTAGTGAATTCTTCAGTATAAAACGGCTGAATTACAGCAACTGAATATGTAGTAGGATGCACGATATCTTCTATTAGATCTTATATTCAAATTAACTCAAACAGTGCTCACAGTTTCAGAGACCTGTTGCCATACATAGCTGCAGATACACTGAGGCTGCTACTTTTCAGTGTGATGCAAGAATGATTCCAATGTAAGGTAGAAGGGGATGGGGAGAAAGTCAGGGTTTGCAATTCTTTTTCCAAATTCATTTCCGCGATGCGGGTAGTGTTGGCAAGGCCAGCATTTATTTCCCTATTTGTAATTAGCCTTGGGAATGTGATAGCTTCTTGAACTACTGCAGTCCTTCTGGTGTATATATATATATGACTACAGAAACACAAGTGAGGGAGGTCCAATGTTTGGAAACAGCAGTAGTGATAGAAGTGTGATAAAGATCCAAGTCAAGAAGGTGTAGATAAACCCAAGGATACACCTCACCAAGGATAATGTTTCAGCTACCATCATTATTAATGAGATCTACAGGGTATATTTGATCTAGTGTGGTTTAAAAAAAACTTGCTGGGAAAATTAACAAAAGGTTCTTGCATTGGACAGAAGTAGTTTATCATAACAGTTTATTGTCGATGATGTTAACAATTAGTTGAAGGTTATATTTGTACGGTGGATTCCATATGAGGCAGCTAAGTTAAAACTGCACCACAGCTCACCATATTGCATGTACAATTAAACTGAGTCTGGGTCTCACTATGGATTAGGTTTGCTGCCCCATCCCACCTTAAGTGTAGAGATCTACAAGGCCTACTTTATCTAGTCTAGGTAAAGAATAAACAGTTACTGGTATAACTAGACAAGGCTCTTGAAATGAGCATATTAATGAATGCTAGTAATGAGTTACAGGCCAAACTGATGATAAACATTGCTACAGAGCCTAGGATGAACGCTCACTTGTTAGTTCTTACCCCTCTGAGATCCTAAGCTATTCTGCTCACAAGTCCATTTGACATCATCATTATGGTGCTTAAGATGTTCCATATGGTAAACTCTTTCAGACTCTTACATCCATATACAACAGTGTCTGCTCTGAGAGGAACTTGTAGTCAGTGATGTTCCCATAAATCTCTAGTCATCGCCCTTCTATTTGATAGAGTTGCAATTTTGGAATGTATTAGTTGCTCAATTACATCTTGCAGATATTTAGGTGCTGGATCCAGTGAATGTTTGATGTGGTCAGTGGGATGCCAATTAAACAGGCTGCATTATCCTAGAGGATTTTGAATTTCTTGAAGTATCTGAAGCTGCACTCACCCAAAATGTGGTGAATATTCCATCACACTCCTGACATGAGTCTTATAGGTAGGTTTTGGTAGACCAACAAGTGAGTCACTCACCACAGATTTCCCAGCCTCTGATGTACTCTTGTAGCTGTAGTATTTTTACAACTGATCCAGTTCAGTGTCTGGTCCCTGTTAATTCCCGGTTGTTGATGGAGGCATTCAACTTTGGTATTGGTAATGATAATGATAAACATACCTGCCTGATTCCCATAATCCTTGACTCCTTCGATGACCTAACCTCCATGGTTTTCTGGGAGGAGAATTCAACACCCTTTGGATAGGAAAAGGTGAAGTCACTATAGTCTTATCGCCTATGGGGTGACTCTTTCATTGAGGAGAGATGACTGGTGGCAGTTTAACCTGAGGGTCACTACATCTCAGGCAAGCTGCTTCGGTTGAGAAGGAACGTCATTCATGGTAACCTCAGCCAGTGCAGAATCTGAACCTAACTTGTTGGCAATAATCTATAATGCAACCAGTCATCCAGCCAACTGAGTTAACTGACTCCACACATCCTAATGATCCTCTGAGAGAAAAAAAATACTTTCGTCAGCTCCACCTTAAAAGGGAGATTTCTTATTTTTAAACATTTTCTTTAGTTTCAATCTCCCTCACATCACTCACACAGTTTTTGACTCTCATTCTTTTACACTCCAACAAATATAGACTCAAGCTGTTCAACTTGTCTTCACAAGTTAAATCCTTATAACAGGACTGAGTAGAGTAAACAATCTAATGTGTTCAAAACTGTACACAGCATTTCAGATATGGTCTCAATAATGCCCGCTATAACTGCAGAAGCACTTCCATATTTTGATACTCCAATCTAGTTGCAATAAACACCAACATTTCATTAATCTTCCTCATCCCTTGCAGTACATGCTTACCAACATTTTGTGATTCACATATCAGGGCACCCAGACATCCCTGTACTACAATTTTTTTGTAAACTTTCTCCATTTAAATAATACACTACTTTTCCAATGCTCCTGCCAAAATCAAAAAGTTCACTTTTCTCACATCAGACTCCATGTGCCAAATATTTGCCCACACATTAACAAAACAATGCTTCTGACCTTTACTGCCTCTTGTCAACTTACTTTTCTGCATGTCTTGGTGTTAATCGAAACGTTAGCAAACATACAATTGGTTCCTTCACCTACGTTAATGGTATAGATAGTAAATAGTTGATACCACTGCAGTAATTTCTTTGACACTCCATAGTTACAGCTTGTCAGTCCAAAAAAGACCAATTTATTCCCACTCTCTGATTCCAGTTAACTAAGTTATCCTTAATCCATGCTATATGAAACCCTTGTTATTTTGTTCAGTAACTTCTTTATGACATCATATTAGGTGCCCTTTGGAAATCCAAGTACTCAAGATCTATATATAAATATTATCCTTTATCACATTGCTTGTTAATTCCTCAAAGAATAATATTGATTCTTAATACTGATTCTTATGATTTCTCCACTCTTTGGTTAACTGGCCTATAATTTCTTGCTTTCTTCTCTCTCCAGTTTTGGATAATGATGTTACATTTGCTATTTTCCAATCTTTCAGAATCTAAACACTTTTGAAATATCATAACCAATTTCTCTATTATCTCTGCATATACCTCCTTTAAGACCCTGGGACACAGACCATCAGGTCCTAAGGACTTATTTCATTTTACATCAAATAGTTTTCTCTGTACTTTGTCTCTGCTAATGGTGATTGTTTTAACTTCCTCCCCATGCTTTGCCATTTGATTTTTTAGAGTATTTTTGGAAGCTTTCTAATCTTTGTAGTGTAGATAGATACAAAATACTTATTCAATGTTTCTGCCATTTCCTTGCTTTTCAGTATCAATTTCCCAGATTCTCTAAAGGACCAATACCAAATATAGTTATTCTTTACTTTTAAAAATATTTATGCAAACTAAGAAGCAGCTCCCACTCTTGCTGCTCAAGGCAGAGTGCTTAATATGGAAATATTCCAGCATGCACGGATCCACAGCATGTTTTTTTTCTCAAGTCAGTGGCAACTGTGTTGAATGGGTCATGTGAGCTAAACAGATGACTACTACTTCACCAAGAAACAGGTTCAACGGCGAACTTGATATTGGCATGAGATAAACAGGTAGCCATGTCTTCACTACAAGGATCTCTGCAAGCAAAACCTCAAGTTGATTTTCTAACTGAATTCTGATTTAGATACAGTATTCCATTTGATGTCTAACTAGTGTCCTGTGCTTCACACAACGTCTTTGCTTGTCAGTTCTATGCTGCCTTTAATTAAAGGGCTGTTGTGGGTTTTCTTTCAAACAGCCTTCAAAAGGTTGCATGCATAATGATTCCGATCTTTGATTAGATTCCCTACAGTGTGGAAACAGGCCCTTTGGCCCAACAAGTCCACACCGACCCTCCGAAGAGTAATCCACCCAGACCCATTTCCGTCTGACTGATGCACCTAACACTATGGGCACTTTAGCACGGCCAATTCACCTGACCTGCACAGCTTTGGACTGTGGGAGGAAACCAGAGCACACCCACGCAGACACAGGGAGAATGTGCAAACTCCACACAGTCACCCGAGGCTAGAATCGAACCTAGGACCTGGGTGCTGTGAGGCAGCAGTGCTAACCACTGAGCCACCGTGCCACCCAAAAGAGATCCCTCCATAAAAACATTGTATCATCTAGTTTATTATTCTTATTCTTCCCACCAAAATTTTCAGTCTGTATTAAATTGAATTCATTGTCAGTCTTCCCATTGCACCAGTCAGTCTATGTCCTGAAATCCATTGCTGCCCTTCTTTGTATTTACATCATTTCTATATCCTGTGTCATCTGTAAACTTTGAAATTAAATTTTGTATTCCCAAGACTATGTTATTAATATATATTAAAGAGTAGCACCCCTAGGAACACCACTGTATGCTTTCCTCCAATCTGAAAGCTTATTGTTCACTGCTAAACTCTACTTTCCATCCTTTCATCAATTTTGTGCAATAAGGGGTTTTAGTTTTGTTCACACCATTCTTTACTTTAAATACCTTTTAAAACTTCATATACACAACTGCACTATCCACTGACACTTTTCAAAGAATTCAATCAAAATACATTTCCAAATGTTCGTAAATTTTCACACAGATAATGATGAGAAATGTTTCTCCAATACTGTGTTTGGCTGATGAGCCTACAGTTGCCAGATTTATCCTTCTCCCCTTTTTGAAATAGGATATAATGTTTGCAATCTTGCAATCAGCTGGAATTACTCTATGTTTGGGAAGATTGGAGGATTATGGCAGAGGCCATAATCTTCTTCTACTCCCCTTTTCACTTGAAGCATCTCCAATTGTCCTTCTTCTCGCTTGATGCTTGCTATTTTGTCTCAACATAAACCTTTTATCTTTACTGTCAATGTCACATTCAGTAAGATGTTTATTAACTTTTAGTGTAAGACACAATCAAATAGATTCTTATATGTAATAAAACAGACGCTACTGCTTGGTTTACTCAAACATTCATTGAAGTTTTCTTGTACATTGTGATCCAACTCCAGGTTTAAATACAGAATGAATTGGACTAATTCAGCTTCAAAATGTCATTATTTACCAATTTTTATAGATGCACCGTAGAAAACATTCTATTCAGATGCTCACATCTTGCCATGGCAATGGGTCTGCCCAAGAACACAAGAAATTATGGAGAGTTGTGAATGCAGCCCAGTCCACCATGAAAACCAGCCTTCTTCCATTGACTCCATCTACATTTCCTGCTGCAGTGATTGTAACAAGGTTAGCCAGGTGGACCTCATAGAATATGAGTTTCCTGATTAGGAATGTTAACCCGAGCACTGGCTGACAGGTATAAACAGGAATATCATAAGTTCTGTTCACTCTGAGAGATGGCTCTGAGGAAACTGGACCAGTGTCAAGAACTGTGCACCTATAAATAAAGGGTGTCTTAGTGACAGGATATCAACCTGCATAGAGTTATTTCAATGGTGAGGAGAGAAAAAAATGCTCTTGAAGAAATTTGCTCACAACAGTCACTGGCTGAGTGGCAGTAGGCATTTCAGACATCATGGCATTATTCGGGAAGCTTGACTTGTCTGATCCTGCCATCAAAGACTTGTATGTGTAAAGAATGCATTATTTTTTCTGGGTAAATGACATTGGGGCAGATGAAAACAAACAAGTAATTCTCCAAACAGCATGTGAACCTGCAGCTTTTTCAGTTATTAGGAACTTAATTTCACTGAGGCACCAGATACTAAACACTTTCAAGGGTTGGTGGATTTAGTTAAGGAATATTATGACCCCAAGCATCCTCCAATTCTGAGACTCTACCGGGTTTACTCAGCAGTTCAAGAACCAGAGGAATCCACGTCAGGATATTTGATGAGGTTAAGAATGCCTGGCAGAGGCATGCGACTTTGGTTTAACCCTTAATGTGAAGCTGAGACACCATTTGGTATGTGGGATTAATAATGTAACCATGTAAAAGTGCCTACTACCTGAAACCCAACTGGACTTTAAACAAACACTTCAACTGGCTTTGTCATTAGAAAATGCAGCTAGTGGAGCAAATGAGTTACAGGGTATGCTGGTGGAAGTAAATACCTTCGCTGGGCCAACTAAGCTTCGGGGACACCACTTGAGTGAAGGCAATGCATAGCCTCATTTTGGACACATCCTGAAACAAGGGATCTCAGAGATCCTCAGCTCATTGCAACACCCCAAAACAAAGCCAAGCCTCGGCCAAACAGCTAACAGTTTCTTCACGATTCAGGCCGGCAAGCCATTGTACTTGCTGCCAGGATGTGGACTAAAGACAGCAGAAGAGTTCCACTAGACTTGAATTGAGTGTGAGAACTCATAGACCAATATCCAGGCAAGTGCACACCCTAGAAAGCCCATCTACATTTGGTTGTAATAGTTAAATTAATTAACGACAACCATAGAGATGCACAGCACGGAAACAGACCCTTCGGTCCAACCCGTCCATGCTGCCCAGATATCCTGACCTAATGTAGTCCCATTTGCCAGCAATTGGCCCATATCCCTTTAAATCCTTCTTATTCATATATCCATCCAAATGCCTTTTAAATGCTGCAATTGTACCAGCTGCCACCACTTCCTCTGGCAACTCATTCCATACATAATCAGAACCAATCAAAATAAACACCTAGTTAAATGGTCACCCAGTTCTAATGGAGGTTGGTATTAGCACAGCTGTATCAGTGATTGTGGAACCAGTCTTTAACTATACCGGAGAACCTTTACAAATTAAGGGTACAACTTTGGTCCCGATCTCGTATCAGATGTAGCTGGTTCAGTTACCACTGATTGTAGTAAATGACTCGGGCCTAATCTGATGGCAAGAAATTTGTTGAGAAACGTTTAGCTTGATTGGCTGAACATATTTCAATTGGAAAATGGCTACCTGAGTGAAGCCCTTATTAAATACTCAAAGGTTTTTCAGGAAAGTCGAGGGATTATCAAAGGAGCCAAGGCCATCTTGCATGTTGACCAAAAATAAATTCCACAATTCTGCAAGGCAAAAGTATAGGCAGAAATCAGGAATCTGGAAAGCGAAGGAATCATCCAACCAGTAACAGTTTGCAGAATGGGCAGCACCGGTCATATGGATTGGGAAGCCCAAAGCCTTTGTGGAGATTTTAAACAAACAATAAACTGCTTCTCGCAGCTGGATAAATACCCAACCACTTGCATAATGGATTTAAAAGCAAAATTGGTGGGGAGCTGTCCTTCAATAAGCTAGGCATTAACCTTGCATACCTGCAATTGTGGTTAGATGAGGATTCCCAGAAGTATGCTCTAATTACCCACAATGGTTTGTACCAATATATGAGGCTGTCATTTTGGGTATCATCAACCTGTGCTATTTTTCAGTTGACGATGGAAAACATTTAACAAGATCTACCCCAGGTTCCCATTGATCTGGATGACGTGTTAACAACAGGGAAGACAAATAAAGAGCACTTACAGAACATGGACTTAGTCCTTACACATTTCTTAAAGGTGGGTGTACACCTTGAATGAAAAAATATATGTTCCATTTACACCAAGTGACGCACTTGGGGTTTGGAGTTGACAAGACTGGGTCACACACATTGGAAGAAAAAGTGAAGGTGATCAAAGGTGCCCCAGCTCCCACGTTTATACCAGAGGTTAGGTCTTTCCTTAAGTTGGTGAATTGTTAGAGAAAGTTCATACGTAACCTGGCCTCCATCCTGGCACCCTTACATCTGCTATTGAAAAAGGGTTAGCCTTGAAAATAGACTCGTAAACAAAGTGTAGAATTTAGCGAAGTGAAGAAGCAGCTAACAATGTTTACGGTGTTGGCACACTATGGTCTTAAGTGAGATCTAGCCCTGATATGCAATGCCTCCCCATAAGGTATTGGGGTAGTGTTGGCTCATAGCTAATAAAGGAAAGGAATGCCCAATAGTGTGTGCTTACTGGACTTTGGTTGATGCAGAGTACAAATACATGCAGATAGAGAAGGATGTTTAACGACCATCTTTGGTGTGAGTAAGCTCCACTAATATCTTTACAAATGTAAATTTGTAATCGTAACAGACCACAACCCTTGCTAGAGCTTCTCAAAATGGAAAAGGTCATGCTGCCCATAGCTTCAGGTTGAATTCAGTACTGGGCTCTCTTTCTAAGTGCATACAATAACAAGTTTGAACACCATCCCGGAGCCCAAGTGAAAAAAGTGGATGCCTTCCACGTCCAGATGTATCATTGGTGTGCCACCACTGGAAGAGTCCATAATGGTTTTAAACTTTCTGGACACCCTCCAGTCACTGCTGACAATATCAGACTGTGGACACAAACAGATCCAGTCCTGGAAAAACTAAAACAACTGGTGATGATGGAGGAAACAAAAGGACCATCACAACTAGAATTGGAACCTTTCTGGATCTGGTGAGACCAGAAGACTGGTCACAACAGAAGACTGCATCTTATTATGGGGGACAAGAGTGATTGTCCCAAGCAAAGGTTGCTGACAGATACTGGCTAAATTCCACCAGTGTCAGCCAGGGGTGTCCAACATGAAGATGTTGATGATTAAAAATTATGTCTGGTAGCCAGGATTGAATACAGACATAGCCACACTGGTGGGGCAGTGTCTAGAGTGCTAACAAAAACAAAATTTACCACTACCAACTCCCCCACATTCATGGGAATTGACTAGTAAACTCTCAACTTGGTTACATGTCAGCCATGTCAGCCCTTTCTTCGGCTCAATGTTCTTAGTCATTGTGAATGACTAAGCAATTGAACACATTAAAAAATTCATTAACCAAACATGGAGACAATGATAGAAAAGCTGCAAGTATCTTCTGCAATACATGGACTGCCAGAAGCATTGGTCAGAGATAACGGGCCATCATTCCCCAGCAGAGAATTTGTGTATTTCCTAAAGTCGAATGGCATTTGGCAAACAAGGACAGTTCCACACTATCCATCATCCAAAGGTCTGGCAGAAAAAGCAATCCAATCTTTCATGATAGACTTAAAGACACAGCCTAAACCTAAAGACACCTCTAAGCGAGAGCGACAGTTTACTTCAGTGGATGTAAGTTTCCAAAACCATGGAACTGTAGGGAAATGGTATGGAAGACGTAAGGTCAGGTCCCATGATGTACAAATTTCAGGTAGGGTAGGCGATCCTGAACAAGCATGTGGACCACATGAAAGCTGCAAACTCACAAACGGGGCAGGAGGAAAACATACCCAGCCACTCAGAACAGCTGGTAAGGCTTTTGAAACCGATCAGTATTCCCCTGTCTATTGTCAAAGAAACCTTGGAGTCTAAGATGGACACTACAGGTGTCAAAGCCTAAAGAATTTTTTTTTATATTTGTTCTGGGTGCAGGAGGCTGGCTACATTCTAGAATACAGCACCTATGTCAGACACTAAGTCATAGGAACCAGATCCGGTGCAAAAACTCTCCAGGAGAGGCTATAAGAAAAGCAACAGGCCTATGTTCCCACACCTGGTGGGGGAGAGATGTAGTGATTGTAAAGAAGAAAGCCAAGTTGACCTCATAGAATATAAGTTCTCTGATTGGGGCTGTTAATCAGAGAGCCCTGGCTGACAAAAATGAACAGGAGAGTGAGAAGCCAGCCATGTGTAAATAAAGTATGATTGGTGACATAATACCAGCCTCTGTGGAGCTATTTCATCCATTGTCTTGGGAAAGCAGCCAACATAATCAAAGTTACCTCCCACCCTGGTTATACTCTCTTCCACCTTCTTCCATCATGCAGAAGATACAAACGTTTGAAAACACATTTCACCAGATTCAAGAACAGTTTCTTTCCTGCTGTGTCAGACTTATGAACCAACCTCTCATATATTAAAGTTGATCTTTCTCTGCACCTTCTCCGTAGCTGTAACATTATATTCTGCATTCTGTTCTATTACTATGATGTACTTATGTAAGGTATGATTTGTCTGGATAGCACACAAAACAATACTTTTCACTGTATATCAAAACATGTGACAGTAATAAATCAAATCAAATTTGTTCCAATTAAGATTGTTAGAACCACTTCAATTATATAATTATTTGTCTGAAGAATATATAAGTATTAAAAAAAATGTGGGATGGATTTAATGCTATTTGCACTAAGTGTGGGGGCCGGTACCTTCAGTGATGACAAAACACTGGTATCTACCAACAGAGAACCCAGAAGATCAAGTCCTGATTGAATATTTGTGCGCTGTCAGATTGGCTTCTCAGCCTATCAGGTGCTTTACTACGGAGTTCTCATCACCACCTGAAGCTGTTGGCCAATCAGAGGCTAGTAGCCACTAAGAGCTGGCATCACTGGGGACCCAGGTAGTGGGTCTTGAAGAGCTACACTGGAATAAAGATGCTTTCTCATTTGATTTGAGTTGATTTGATTTATTGTAGTCACCTGGAATTAACAATGAAAACCTTTGTTTGCAAGCAGTACATAGTAAGTAAGGGCATACAGATCATAGGGTGCTTAGACAGAGTGAGGCATACAGGTTAGACTGTACAGAAGGTGTGTGAAGCAAGATCAACATTATAAAGAACATGATTAGTGACTTTTACAGACTTAGAATTTAGGTTTAAAAGTATGGAACAGTTATAAGAAATTTTAGAATAAGATCTGCTGTAGGGAGCTCGCAAGGAATCACTCAGTATCAGTGCCATCTGCTCCCAAGATGTCATTTTATTTTGATGGGGTTTGCAGGGTGGACATTTCCAAAGGGACAAAATAAATTGCCCAATGTTTGTTTTAAATAGGTGAATCCTCATATTTATGCAATGAACTCTAGTTCTTGATCCTCCCACAAAAGGAAGTGTTTGTTTCCCCATCTACCCTGTCAAGATCCCCACAGGATCTTATACATTACTATCAAGTCACCTCTTATTCTTGGAAACTTCAGCAGATACAAGTTTGGTCTGTCTGACTTCCAAATAGACAACCCCCTATTCCATATATCAGTCTTGCAAGATTTCTCTGAACTGCGTGCAATGCACTTACATACTTCATTTCACCCCACCAACTTCCATGTACAACGTATCATCTGCCTTCATTTCCGCCACCTCCAAACGGACCCCACCACCAGGGATATATTTCCCTCCCCTCCCCTATCAGCGTTCCGAAAAGACCACTCCCTCTGTGACTCCCTCGTCAGGTCCACAACCCCCACCAACCCAACCTCCACTCCCAGCACCTTCCCCTGCAACCGCAAGAAATGCAAAACTTGTGCCC